>NC_059220.1:22237172-22583422 GCF_020615455.1 Coregonus clupeaformis
GAAATACAGTAAAGAGTTGTTGAACACAATGTCAACTTTGAAGGAATCAATAGTGTCAGCCTTTCTACCATTGACCGTGTCCTCCAGCGCAACAGGGTACGCATGAAGCAAGTGTACAGAGTAACCTTTGAGCGCAACTCAGAAAGGGTCAAATATCTACGATTTCAGTATGTGCAAGTAAGTGTACACTCAGACACTTTCAGCGCTGATGCTTACAGTACAATGCTATGCTACTAGCCTACTGTTACTGTAAACCGCACTATATTGTAGTGTATGTAAATCAGGAGTGCATACAAATGCACTATTGCAGAAGTCTGTCTTTCTGTATCACTTACTAAACTAGTTATTTATCTATTTTTATATATAGAGAGTGTTTGAATTGGATTCCATGGAAAGGCTCCATGAATACATTTTTGTAGATGAAGCAGGGTTCAATCTGGCGAAGAGGAGAAGGAGAGGCAGGAACATAATTGGCCAACGTGCCATTGTGGAAGTCCCTGGCCAGCGTGGTGGCAATGTCACCCTTTGTGCAGCCATAAGTAATCGTGGGGTTCTCCAAGGTCATGCAACCCTGGGGCCATATAACACTGAACATCTTCTTACATTTCTGGGTGGTCTTCGGGATGTTTTGTTTGAGCGTGAGCAGCAGGATCATCAGCAGGCAGTGCATCCTGTCTATGTCGTGGTTTGGGACAATGTCAGCTTTCACCGTGGTGTCCGGATACGCGGGTGGTTCAACATCAACCAGCGATTCATAAATGTTTGCTTTCCACCATACAGCCCTTTCCTCAACCCAATAGAATAGTTTTTCTCTGCGTGGCGGTGGAAGGTCTATGACCGAAACCCATATACCAGGGAAAATCTCTTACAGGCAATGGAATTGGCCTGTGGTGACATAGGTGTGGAGTGTTGTCAAGGCTGGATCCGGCACACCAGAGGGTTTTTCCCCCGTTGCCTGGCAAGGGACAAAGTTGCCTGTGATGTGGACGAAGTCCTCTGGCCGGAACCAGCACAAAGACGTGATGCTGAGGCAGAATGAATCTCTCATTGACTTTGATTTCGCAGTTGCACAAAATTTTTGAGTATACTGTAATGTGCTTTTCATTTAGAGTTTTCTTTGTTCTTTGGGCGTTTGCAGTTGGACTACTGTATTTTTATGCAAGTGCTGAATATACAGACATTCAATACTGTATTACTTGCAGTACTTACAGTATACAATATATTCACTGTACTAAGTTGTGATTACTATACTTTTTGTTTTAATTGCAAAATGCGTATATATACAATTTTTTAAAAATTCTGTAACTACATGCCCTGGACGCTGTGTTCTCCATTTCTTGATGTAGTGTCTAATGAACGCTCTGTAATGTTTATATATTGACTGGCTGTGTGTATGATCTGAAAGCATTGTTTGATTTTGAGCACAGATTAAATGGTTTTGAGGTGATTGTTTGCTTTTGACAGAAGAGTCAGGGGTTTTGTGAATGTAGTTTGAAAATGTGATTTTGTCTTTAAAGTTTTGAGAAAATGGGTGAAGGTTTCAAGAAATGTGTCTTAGCAATCGAGAAAAACTGTAATGTCACCTGTAATTTGGTCAGTCCGCCCTGGCCGGTAGAAATATGCAATATCCTGCATATTTGGGTATTATTCTACACACTGGCTATTATTGTAATGAGCTACGCCCCCAAACAAGACCACTTTGGTTGGTCCGGACCAGACCAAATCTGAAACAATCATAGCCGTAGATGTTTCACAAGTTTGAACAGTACAGTAGAGCACACTAAAGTAGAGTACAGTATAATGTACTGAACTCTACTCTACTGGCTGTACTGTGCTGTACTGTGTGATGTCCAAACTTGTGAAACATAGACGTCTATGATTGTTTCAGATTTATTGCATATTTCTACCGTTCTTCACCTATTCAGGATACATCACCAGGAAAAAAATGATAATCATATCCATATTTATGCATTTCTATGTATTACAGATCCAGGACTTGTGCATAGAGTTATATGGTTTATTAAACTTTGAAATCAATGCTATTTGTTTGGCATACACTTTAAAGTGAAAAATCGAGTCAAAGCGTATTTCCTAACGTGGAATTTCCCTAGGATAACACTGTGACTGCCCCTTCACAACGCATCTACCAGAAATTATCTATTTAACTGTGGTATCCACTCAGAAGCATGATTATGTTACGTGGCAAATTCTGAAAACGAGAATTCCCTTGCTGTCACATCTGATCCAGTCTGAATGAGCTGAAGCGCTTGCTTGGTCTTGTGGGTTTTTTCCAGTGTCTGACTGTCTGGGTGCTGCTGCTGCGCACAATGTCCACTGCTGCTGTATGCTGATGTGGCTCAGTAGACAGCTTCCCTGTCTGTCTGAGCAGCCTCTTACAGCCGCTGCTGCCCTGATGTCTGTCTGCTGAACACTTAGCCCATCTATTCCCATCATTCTGCAGCTTAGACGGCTCTGCGGGTCGTTAGCAAGTAACCGCTCAGAGCTACATCACTGTCAGTCTCTAGAGCAGCCAGCGGTGTGGAGAGGGCATATGGGGGGTGCGTGTGACCCACTGCCAGGAATCAACAGGGCTTCTGCAACCAGTTCCAGAGGTCACCTATCTTCACAGTATGTTTTCTTTATGAGTCCAGAGTCCTGTCCTCTTCTGTATAGTTAATGTGACCCAGTCGATGATAGATTATGCTGCTGGTGTTGTCAGGGTGATGGCAGAATGGGCCTACAGGGGGGAAAGGAGAGCCATAAAAGGATTATACAGTAGTAGGCTGACTGGCTGTATATAGGGCTTCAATAGGGCTTCATGAACCCTATTGAACTCTAGAAGCCACAGCTGTTCCCATCTGCTTTAGGAACAGCCTGATGATGCTCAGACACTTCATATGCTGCCTCGTCTACTCTATCTAACAGAATATTGCCTACTGCAGTGTGTCAAAGGGCTGCCATGTTGCTCTGCTTAGGATCTCACCATGTTTTTTCATCTAGAGTGTTTTGTCTTGTGTCTCTGCATCATTGGTGTAGCCTAGTGTTTATGACATTGTGTTTTGTATGATGTATTGTTAAGGACATTGTAGACTTTTTCTAATGCCATGAGGAGAGGAAGCAGGACCAGCAGGGACAACAGAACAGGGGGAAGGGGAGGCGGCCATTCAAGGAAGGATGGGGAGGGACGGGACATCCTGACCCGTAGGGTATTCAGCCTACATCCTCTGGGGGAGCCTAAAGGTTCCTATTTAAAATCCCCCATCCCTCCCCCACCCCCTCATCCTTACCTACCCCAGCAGCTAAAATCAAGCCTATTTATAGAGGCACTGCTGCCCAGTGAGAGTTGAAGAGTGGAGAGCAGCTCTGGGGAGGGAGGGGAGGTGCTCACAGCACAGTTAGTGGGGGAGAAAACTACGCTTTGCACTCAGCTGTGCAAACACAGAACACATTCCAGCCATGGGCCCCACTGTCTGTGCAAGCTGTGTGGGGCAATTCCACTGTGTGGGGTTTTTTTTCACTTTAAAATTAATGCCAAACAAAAACCATTGATTTAAAAGTTTAACAAACCATACATCTCTATGCACAAGGACTACTTTTAACAATTGCCACTGAAAAATTTGCTAAATCTAATTTAGTGGAAGAATGCAAACTTTGGTAACGGAATTAAATCTCCCTCAAGTTTTTATGCAACCATGTATTCCAAAAACTCTGTTAAAAATCTGCTCCGAATTAAGATTCAAAGATGTCTACAGAAAGAATGGGGTATCAGCTATGACATGGCACCTTGAGTTAGAAAAAAAAATATTTTGGTTATGGAACTACAGTAAGTAAAATGGATTCACACCAGGTAACGGAATTACAATAACGGATTTACATAATGGGTCCCTGATCTGTACTAAACAGAGATGCATAATTATGGATAGGAATGTCATTCTAGTGTTTCACAAGTATGGACGGCGCAGCACAGTAGAGTACAGTGCAGTACAGCACAGCAGAGTAGAGTTCAGTAGAGTACAGTACAATATACTGTATTCTACTCACTGTACTGTACTGTGCCATCCATACTTATGAAACATACGTCTATGGTAGGTTCAAATTGGGTCCAGTCCGGTCCGTCTGTGGACGTTAACATCAAGGCCAGGATGAACTGACAAAATGTAAACTACTTTTCAACGTCCATGGACGTCTGGTGTCGGTCGGTGCTTATGGGTAGTACGAGTTGGGAGAGGTGACATTAACTGGAGAGTGTGAGAGAGAGGCAGTGAGAAGCAGTGAGAGGCAGAGAGAGGCAGAGAGAGTGAGAGGGAAGGGTTGTCCAGACACTCTTGGTTTGACCAGCAGACAACAAAGACAAGGAATAGTTATGAGCTGAACAGAACAGTATGCCAGTGGAAGGGAGGACAGTAGCAGGTGACCCAATTCAGTTGCAGTAATTCTGTTACTGATTTGTTTTGTAATTCCGTTACCAATTTGGTAATGGAATTACAAGTTTTAATCACTTAATAATTAATAAACAAAATGGATATAATCAGTAAAATCACTAAACTAATTGGTACATCTACCATTACTTGTTACTTCTGTGAACTTTCATCATTCTCCCTCATGAGGGAGAGAAATTAAAAAATATCTTAAAGATATGTGAGGTACAAGGCAATATTTCTTAAACTTACAGAAGGTAAACAATTTCTCCAAAACAAAATGAGTCGATAGTAGTTGGCACTTGGCAGGGGTCTTTATGTCAACATTATTGTGTTTTGATGTATTCTGATGCCTTTTAAGACCCTTTTTCCATCTGCTTATCTAGAAATCAAAGCCTTTACTTGTGCCTAATTTTTAAGATTGAAAATGGTTGAATAATGTATCTATGCCTTCATTTCCCAAAAATATAGACTCTTTGCTTTCATTTGACACCCAATTTGATATGCTCCTATGAACTTCACATGTTGGTGCTCATGGGTAATTTTCGATGGAAATGCCCTGTGCAATAACTTTGCACAAAAATGTTGAAACCAAATATTTATTTTCACGTTAAAGCTTTGGATTTTTGCCAGTAGACGACACATGGAGAGTAACAAAAGATGACTCTTTCGTTGTTGGGATGCCTTTGCATTTTACAATGCTCTTATTCTGTGGTAGCCTTCATGCTGTACTGGACATGCCGTACCGTAGAAGGAAAGTCACACAGAAAATGATAGGGTACAGTAGTATGTGTGTGTGCTTCAGTGACAATCGGCCATCTTGTCAGAGGAGATTTATGAATACAAACGAGAGATGGGAATGGAATACAGAACCCATCCCCCGCACCTCACTGTCTGAGGATTTAGAGCTGGCAGGATGAGTTTTGGGGTTTGAACAATCCCCCTTTGTCCCGCTCAGGGCACAAGTGCCCTCTGTTAGTCCTGCGTCACTGATCTACATCGCCATCAGATCTCCCAGCTGACTCCCATACTCTCCATACAATCCCACACATCTCCAATATCAGGCCTGGAGTACACATATGTAACATAATCCTGTTATTATTGTCAATTCAACGTTGCAACTTTTTTTTTTTTAGGGGGTAGATCAGCTTTAATATTGCAGATAGATTGTAGCTTCCATCAATGTAATTGTCTGCATCACTTCCAATTCCCCATAAATATTTTTGCAAATATATATACAGTGGGGAGAACAAGTATTTGATACACTGCCGATTTTGCAGGTTTTCCTACTTACAAAGCATGTAGAGGTCTGTAATTTTTATCATAGGTACACTTCAACTGTGAGAGACGGAATCTAAAACAAAAATCCAGAAAATCACATTGTATGATTTTTAAGTAATTCATTTGCATTTTATTGCATGACATAATTATTTGATCACCTACCAACCAGTAAGAATTCCGGCTCTCACAGACCTGTTAGTTTTTCTTTAAGAAGCCCTCCTGTTCTCCACTCATTACCTGTATTAACTGCACCTGTTTGAACTCGTTACCTGTATAAAAGACACCTGTCCATGCACTCAATCAAACAGACTCCAACCTCTCCACAATGGCCAAGACCAGAGAGCTGTGTAAGGACATCAGGGATAAAATTGTAGACCTGCACAAGGCTGGGATGGGCTACAGGACAATAGGCAAGCAGCTTGGTGAGAAGGCAACAACTGTTGGCGCAATTATTAGAAAATGGAAGAAGTTCAAGATGACGGTCAATCACCCTCGGTCTGGGGCTCCATGCAAGATCTCACCTCGTGGGGCATCAATGATCATGAGGAAGGTGAGGGATCAGCCCAGAACTACACGGCAGGACCTGGTCAATGACCTGAAGAGAGCTGGGACCACAGTCTCAAAGAAAACCATTAGTAACACATTACGCCGTCATGGATTAAAATCCTGCAGCACACGCCAGGTCGCCCTGCTCAAGCCAGCGCATGTCCAGGCCCGTCTGAAGTTTGCCAATGACCATCTGGATGATCCAGAGGAGGAATGGGAGAAGGTCATGTGGTCTGATGAGACAAAAATTGAGCTTTTTGGTCTAAACTCCACTCGCCGTGTTTGGAGGAAGAAGAAGGATGAGTACAACCCCAAGAACACCATCCCAACCGTGAAGCATGGAGGTGGAAACATCATTCTTTGGAGATGCTTTTCTGCTAAGGGGACAGGACGACTGCACCGTATTGAGGGGAGGATGGATGGGGCCATGTATCGCGAGATCTTGGCCAACAACCTCCTTCCCTCAGTAAGAGCATTGAAGATGGGTCATGGCTGGGTCTTCCAGCATGACAACGACCCGAAACACACAGCCAGGGCAACTAAGGAGTGGCTCCGTAAGAAGCATCTCAAGGTCCTGGGGTGGCCTAGCCAGTCTCTAGACCTGAACACGTATTGCCCAGCGACAGCCCCGAAACCTGAAGGATCTGGAGAAGGTCTGTATGAAGGAGTGGGCCAAAATCCCTGCTGAAGTGTGTGCAAACCTGGTCAAGACCTACAGGAAACGTATGATCTCTGTAATTGCAAACAAAGGTTTCTGTACCAAATATTAAGTTCTGCTTTTCTGATGTATCAAATACTTATGTCACGCAATAAAATGCAAATTAATTACTTAAAAATCATACAATGTGATTTTCTGGATTTTTGTTTTAGATTCCGTCTCTCACAGTTGAAGTGTACCTATGATAAAAATTACAGACCTCTACATGCTTTGTAAGTAGGAAAACCTGCAAAATCGGCAGTGTATCAAATACTTGTTCTCCCCACTGTACACAGTACCAGTCAAAAATGTGGACACACCTACTCATTCAAGGGTTTTTCTTTATTTTTACAATTTGTTACATTGTAGGATAATAGTGAAGACATCAAAACTATGAAATAACACATATGGAATCATGTAGTAACCAAAAAAGTGTTAAACAAATCAGAATATATGATATGTTTGAGATTCTTCAAATAGCCACCCTTTGCCTTGATAACAGCTTTGCACATTCTTGACATTCTCTCAACCAGCTTCACCTGGAATGCTTCTACAACAGTCTTGAAGGAGTTCCCATATATGCTGGGCTCTTGTTGGCTGCTTTTCCTTCACTCTGCCGTCTGACTCATCCCAAACCATCTCAATTGGGTTAAGGTCGGGGGATTGTGGAGGCCAGGTCATCTGATGCAGGACATTCTAGGCAAAGTTGCAAAGAAAAAGCCATATCTCAGACTGCCCATCTTAATCTTTTCTTTTTATTGGCCAGTCTGAGATATTGATTTTTCTTTGCAACTCTGCCTAGAAGGTCAGCATCCCGGAGTTGCCTCTTCACTGTTGAAGTTGAGACTGGTGTTTTGCGTGTACTATTTAATGAAGCTGCCAGTTGAGGACCTATGAGGCGTCTGTTTCTCAAACTTCTTGCTCAGTATTTGTCCTCTTTCTATTCTGGTTAGAGCCAGTTTGCGCTGTTCTGTGAAGGGAGTAGTACACAGAGTTGTACGAGATCTTCAGTTTCTTGGCAATTTCTCGCATGGAATAGCCTTCATTTCTCAGAACAAGAATAGACTGACGAGTTTCAGAAGAAAGTTCTTTGTTTCTGCCCATTTTGAGCCTGTAATCGAACCCACAATTGCTGATGCTCCAAATACTCAACTAGTCTCAAGGCCAGTTTTATTGCTTCTTTAATCAGCACAACAGTTTTCAGCTGTGCTAACATAATTGCAAAAGGGTTTTCTAATGATCAATTAGCCTTTTAAAATGATAAACTTGGATTAGCAAACACAACGTGCCATTGGAACACAGGACTGATGGTTGCTGATAATGGGCCTCTGTACGCCTATGTAGATATTCCATTAAAAATCAGCCGTTTCCAGCTACTATAGCCATTTACAACATTAACAATGTCTACACTGTATTTCTGATCAATTTGATGTTATTTGAATGGACAAAAGAATTGCTTTTCTTTTGACCCCAAACTTTTCTACATACATACATACATACATACATACATACATACATATAAATACATATACATATCCTTTAAAAAATATATATTTTCCTTTATTACTTTCTAACCCTACCACCCCTCCCCTAATTGGAGTAAACTAGTGAACGCTTAGGCCTCTACTTCCAGCTTATACATACTATTTACATTTTATGGACACAGTCTATTTTACAATAGTTCTATGTTAATTTTTTTTTACTCCTGTCCTTCCTCTACCCTCAACCTCTATTTCTGATGTCCATCCGGTTTGATTTCTATTTGCCATATCTTTCAAACTGTGCTCTTTCACAAAAGTTTTTAACCTATAACCTATATACGTTTTACGGACACAGTATGTTTTACTTTAGTTATCTTGTTATTAGTTGTTATTAGTCCCAACCTTCAGCTCCATTCAACACCTCCCATCTATCTCTTAACACCATCCATATTGGATTTCTATTTCTATTTGCATTACATTTTACTTTTTAGTCATTTAGCAGACGCTCTTATCCAGAGCGACTTACAGTTAGTGAGTCTAAAATCATGTTTTAGGTTCAGCACCGGAAGGACTGATTTAGGATACAATATGTAACGTTTTTCAAGCTTGAAATAACTGCTTAAGCTGTTTTCCATGAACATCGTCTAAAATCACGTTTTAGGCAATATCCACGCATCCAATTCGGCACTGAAAGGACTGATGGTAAGATACAACAGGGTTTTTCACGCATGAAATAACTTTTTAAGCCGTTTACCATGAACAGGGTCAAAAATCTTGTTTTAAGCTATATCCACAATGCAACTAGTTCAGCATATGACAGGAGACACATATATTTTTCAACTGTGCTGTGATGTTTCACAAAAGTTCTGAACCTTTCTATTTTCATTGTTTCTACAGATTGTAAATTGAAAATAAACATTTTTGCTAAAAGTATTATTATATTATTGATCGATTGACTATGACTTTTCAGATCACCCAGTAGTGTTATCTGCAGGGGCAGCTCCAGGTAAATATTGCAATTCTTCAGCCATTCCTGGACCTGTGACCAAAAACAAGCTACATATGGACAGTACCAAATTATGATTCTATCTCTACGCAGCAAAATCTGCAGCGCTGGGAAGGTTGTATCCCCAATATAAATTACATTCTATTGGTTGCAAGAATTTTGTATAATAAATTCATTTGAAAAATTCTAAGTTTTGAATCCGGCGTCGTTTTGAGTATCAGTTCATAAACCATGTGCCATGGAATCGGTACGTCAAAAATCTCTTCCCAACTATTTTGCAATCTATATGGGACGGCTGTCAATCCTTTGGTCCTTAAATGAAACTGTTATACTTTTTTATTTATCACAATTTTCTTTAGCCAATTATGGTCTTTAATGCAGGGCCTACAGACAAATTCCTTACTTTTGCCGCCTTCCACTTGCCTCTTCCATTTTTGCGGTAATGCTGCAATTAGTTGGTTGTAATTTTGGGTAGAGCAGACATTTCCATATGTTTTTGTTAGCTGCATGTGCGACATAACTCCACCAGTTCTACCAATGATATAATTTACGAAGATTATACCTTTTTTAAACATTATTTTTTATCAATTAGTATATTTCAGTTTAACCACAATATTTGTTGCATTATTTGTTCTGTCCTTTCTGGTGGATTAAAATCTCCTTTTCAAATAACTGAAAGTGACAGGTTGTAATCTCAATAAAGGGAAAAGGGCCAGTGGCGATTTTAGCATGTAAATCTTGGTGGGGAAAAAACAAAAAGTGGGATGCATGCCAGCAAAGCCACTACACAACACAACACTGACCAATACATTAATTGCACTATAACGGTGACAATCGGTGCCCACAAACTGTTAGGGCCTACATCTTACCGCTGCTACACCTGGCTATCAGTGGAGCCTTGTCTGGCAGCGAAACAGTTCATTCAGCCTCATTTACTGCCTTTTAAAAAAACATAGCTTATATGGCTGACTTGCTTAAACAAATGTGGTTTCTACTGACAATTGAGATGTACAAAGTATGGCATAAGGGGCCGACAAGCGGATAAGAGGCAATCCGTAATTTCGATTAAGACATTAATGAGCAAGCTAGGACGGACGTAGTCAATATAACTATTTGTTTAGCACTTTTGAAATGTACAGTGACAGAATTCAGAACATGGGCCGTTCTTACAGTGTTCTCCCTGTACACCACGTCAGAACCGTAGGGTAAATAAAGGGGTCATATGAGCAGACAATGAAAGCTCTTACAATATTCGATGATTACATTTCTCTAAAGCAGGTTATAGGCTACATGTGCACCACCAAGTCAGAACAGTAGGCGAAATTAAGAGGGGTAAATAGACCAAATTATTAGGGTGAGGCACATGGGCCACTATCATCTTACTACACAACATACACTTAGTATTACTTTCTTAGCTACAGTATACATATCTTCCTGGCATATTACATCATTTATGCAGCAGCATACAATACATTTTTGGACTCACCTTGTTGTGCTGTGCTCACTTGAACAGGAAGGTGGTGCAGCGGTCCTTTGTGGGCAAATTTTGTCATCAAAGAAACAGAAAGAGGCCGGATTTACAATTCTGAGTTGGATGACCGTTCAAAACATATTTTCCCCGTCAGAGCTCGTTTCTTCCAGAGTTCCCAGTTGTCTTGAACTCACTGAAGTCAAGTTTTTGCAGTTCCAAGTTAACAGTTGTTTTGAGCGCGGCAACAAATCATGCTTCATTGACAGCATGGCCAATGTTGAATGTTTATCATTTAAAACTTGGAAAAGAGCCCCTTAATCCCAGATTTGGGACCACACAGCCACTCCACTGAATAGCAGGCTAGTGATTGCTTTGCAATGCTTGCAGTTAGCCACTGTCACCGATCCCTTCCAAACCACTCATTGTTGAATTTGCGATTTCCAACTTGTTGTGTAATGTTTATGTCCAATGGCCGATGAGCACCGATACGTTTTATCTATAATTTCCCTTCATTATTTATCTTCATATGACAAGGATTAAAAAGGATTTGCCAGTAGATTGTCAACTTGATTCATGATGATGATTGCTAGCTAAGATTTTGAAAGTATGATGTTGATATGATCAGTCCAATCAAAGCTACTGTACATATAACGTGATTTGACGTCATTTTATCTGTGGCCAATAGTGTGTTACTAATGGTTTTCTTTGAGACTGTGGTCCCAGCTCTCTTCAGGTCATTGACCAGGTCCTGCCGTGTAGTTCTGGGCTGATCCCTCACCTTCCTCATGATCATTGATGCCCCACGAGGTGAGATCTTGCATGGAGCCCCAGACCGAGGGTGATTGACCGTGATCTTGAACTTCTTCCATTTTCTAATAATTGCGCCAACAGTTGTTGCCTTCTCACCAAGCTGCTTGCCTATTGTCCTGTAGCCCATCCCAGCCTTGTGCAGGTCTACAATTTTATCCCTGATGTCCTTACACAGCTCTCTGGTCTTGGCCATTGTGGAGAGGTTGGAGTCTGTTTGATTGAGTGTGTAGACAGGTGTCTTTTATATAGGTAACGAGTTCAAACAGGTGCAGTTAATACAGGTAATGAGTGGAGAACAGGAGGGCTTCTTAAAGAAAAACTAACAGGTCTGTGAGAGCCGGAATTCTTACTGGTTGGTAGGTGATCAAATACTTATGTCATGCAATAAAATGCAAATTAATTACTTAAAAATCATACAATGTGATTTTCTGGATTTTTCTTTTAAATTCCGTCTCTCACAGTTGAAGTGTACCTATGATAAAAATTACAGACCTCTACATGCTTTGTAAGTAGGAAAACCTGCAAAATCGGCAGTGTATCAAACACTTGTTCTCCCCACTGTATATATTTTTTTTAACATTGTTTGCAAACTGATATGTGACACGTATTAATGCCAAAATAACATGCAAAACAGGCAAGCCCCCCCTATAATTAAAAAAACTGTTCGCTAGGTGTAGGCAAGACCATAAGCAAATAGGTAAACTGGGATATTACTAAAGAGTTAATCAGGGTGACTTTTCTACAAATAGACAGGTAGTTACCTTTCCATGGTAGCAAGATCTTATCTATTTTTGCTAACTTTCTATTAAAATGTATTGGAGTGAGATTATTTATTTATTATTTCGGGATATGTATACAGAGTATATCCACATCACCATCAGACCATTTTATTGATAAACTACACGGTAATGTAAAAGTTGTATTTTTTTGTGATCTAATACGTAATATAGTACACTTATCATAATTTGGTTGTAATCCAGAGAGGTTAGAAAAATTATCTAGATCCTCTATGAGGCTGTGGAGGAATCCAAGTTGTGGATTTAAAAGAAAACATGAATCATCAGCGTACAATGACACCTTTGTTTTTAAGAACCTGGATTTCTAATCCCTTGATATTATTGTTGGATCTGATTTTAATAGCTAACATTTCAATGGCCATAATAAATAGATATGCCGATAGTGGACAACCTTGTTTTACTCCTCTTGACAGTTTAAAACTTTCTGAGAAGTAGCCATTATTTACTATTTTACACCTAGGGTTACTATACATGATCTTAACCCATTTTATAAGAGATTCTCCAAAATGGAAATGTTCCAGACATTTATATATAAACTCCAGTCGTACTTTATCAAAAGCCTTTTCAAAGTCAGCTATGAATAGCAGGCCTGGTTTCCCAGATTTTTCATAGTGTTCTATTGTTTCCAGTACTTGCCTTATATTATCTCCTATGTATCGTCCATGTAAAAACCTGTCTGATTAGGATGAATAATGTCCGACAATACCTTTTTAATTCTATGTGCTATACATTTTGCTAGAATTTTTGCATCACCACACTGAAGTGTAAGGGGCCTCCTTTTTAATGGACTGGATCTTTATATTTCCCACTTGTATCCTGTTTCAGTAATAATTAAATCAGATATTCTTGTTGAGTGTCTGATAATCTACCATTTACATAGGAGTGGTTAAAACATGCTAATAACGGTCAAAAAGGTTTGGTATACCTCAACTGGTATGCCATCCAGCCCTGTAGCTTTCCCAGACTTAAAGGCTTTAACTGCATCAAGAAGTTCCTCCTCTGTAATTTCACCTTCACATGAATCTTTCTGTACGGCTGTTAATTTTACATTATCAATAGAAAAAAAATCCATACAATTGGCTTCGGTTAGAGGAGATGGAGGAGACTGAAACGAAAACATATGCTTAAAGTACTTTGCTTCCTCTTTCAAAATATAATTTGGTGAATCATGGGTGACTAGTTTCAGTCAATTATTTTTGGTAGCATTTCTATGTTGAAGATAAAAAAATAATTTGGTGCACTTTTCCCCATATTCCATCCAGTTTGATTTATTTTTATAATATATAACACTTGATCTTTCTTGAATAAGTTCCTCCATTTCTTTTTGTTTTTCCTCTAACTTATTCTGAGCCTCTATGATACAGTTTCTATTGCTATCTATCTGTTCTGTTAGACCTTCTATTTCCTTTGTTAGTATGGACTCCTTTGACATAAATTGCTTTTGTTTTAGAGATGAGTACTGAATTGCATGGCCTCTAAAGGCACATTTAAAAGTGTCCCATACAATAAGGGGATTTGCTGTACCTATGTTATGTCAGAAAAATTCAGTTATAAATTCCTTTGTCCTAGTTAAAAACAAGTTATCATCCAATAGGCTTTGATTACATTTCCAATATCCTCGCCCACGTGGAAATTCAGTAAGAGTAATGTATATGCCAATTATCTGATGGTCCGACCGCATTCTGTCCCCTATCAACACTTTTTAAACTTTTGGTGCCAACGAGAATGACATAAGAAAGAAGTTAAGACGACTAGCTTGTTTGAGTCTCCGCCATGTATATCTCACCAGGTCAGGATATTTAAGCCTCCATATATCCACTAGTTCCAATATATCCATGACATTCATGATTTCATTAAGAGCATGAGGGTGATAGTTTGTAGTGTGATTTCCTTTATGGTCCATTGAGGTATTTAAAACAGTATTATAATCTGTGGATTTCATCTATCCACATTTCCATACTTTGAAGTTTGCCTTATCCAATTGAGGTCTGTGATTAAATCCACTGTCCATCCACTATTTCTCTGCTTCTAGGTGACGCCTTGTCTGACCTTTTCCAGAAGCCCATGAGTGATGATGGTGACCTGTACACCTCGCTCCTGTCCAATCAGAGCCATCCCTCAGGCCAGGATGCCTCTTACCTGTCTGATGATCTGAAGCTCTCCTCTGGCCCCTCCTCCCAGGACACCTTCGACTCCTACGGCATCTTTGGTTCCTCCAACACCAAGACGACCACTGACCTGGTTGATGAGATGCCCAAGTCCCTGCTGGGGGGCTCCGAGTCGAAGACCGAGGCCTACAACTACATGGATATCAGCCATGGAGATGACGTCCACAACCAGCGCCAGAGCCAGGGGCCCCTGCATAGCCTAGTAGACACTGGGCTGTCTGGCTTGGACTCCCTGGGAGGCTACATGGATAAGAGCCCCGCAGGACTTGAGGAGGAGGAAGAGGAAGAGAACCTGGGCCCGGCGCTTGACTCTCACTCCTTTCCTTACGTAGAGGAGCCTTCTGAGGATGAGGAGCTTTCTGACTACCGCTCCTACCGCAACCTGGGCACCCCCCAGACCGCTAGCCCTGTGAAGATCACCCTGACCGAGTCCAACCCCCCTGCTACCGCCAAACCCACCCCCCCGCAGGCCAATGTGTCTGACAACATCCTCAGCCTGGGCCTGCAGGGCGTTCCCACCGTTACACTGTCTGAGCCAGAGGACGACAGCCCCAACTCCTCCCCCAATGCATCCCCAACAGGTAGCTATCGCCCACGCTCTCCTACTGTGTTCTAGTGAGTTAGAGAGTACACCATCACCATGGTCTATGGTCTTGGACTATGGTTTAACTATGATTGAAATCCAAGTTTGGTAAAAATATAAGGTTAAGGTTTACAACACATCATAAAAGGACAAAAACAGTGTTTGTTATTAATGATCTAATTCTCTCTCTCTCGCTCTCTCTCCCCTCTCTCTCTCAGAGAAAGAATCCCCGTCCCAAGAACTGTTCAAGGCTGTCCCCAGCAGCAAGCCGACCCCGGGCTCCACCAAGGCCAGGGAGCAGGATGGCAGTAGTGCAGAGTCAGGAGACTCTGAGATAGAGCTGGTCTCTGAGGATCCCCCCCTGCGGAGCCCCCCCTGCACCAAGTCCAGTAACAACCCCTTCGAGCAGCCTCCCAGCAGCAAGGGAGGTTTCAGCAAGGCCGGCAACCCCTTCGACAACCCCCCCAGTGCCAAGGGGCCCATATCCTACAGCATCCTGAGGGAGGAGAGGGAGGCTGAGCTGGACAGTGAGCTCTTCATTGAGTCTGCCAATGAGGAGAGCCCCAAGAGAGAGGGGTCCAGCCCCAAACAGGGTGTCAACACCCCTTCACCTCTGATCCCCACCGCTGCGCCCCCCGCCCGCCTCGCCCCAGAGGAGGTCCCAGCCGAGCCTGTCACGAGCTCCATGATGAAATCATCCAATGACAAGAGCAGGAGCCCCATGAAGATAGAAGAGGATCGCCCCACCAAGCCCAAACCCCCCACGGCTGCCGTGCCCCCGGAGGTGAGGTCTGAGAGGCCCCTCCTGGATGACAAGTACATCACGGAGGGTAAGGGAGACCTGACCAAACCTGCTGCGCCAGTCTTTATGGAGGGCTTTGACAAACAGAAAGGTAAGTCCTGTAATTCAGCAACTTGTCCTCGTCTGTTAATACAGAATTTTGTATGGTATTCTGTAGCCTATTTATTTTTGGAATAGTGCTGTCCATGAACCCTTATAGCCTGCATTCCAACATACAATCTGTGGTGATAAACCCACCTAAATACACTATTATCCCTCCTTGAAGCCGTGTTATCTTTATATCTTTCCTTGTTGCAGTTGTGTTGCCTCTGCATTATACAGGACCAGTCAAACGTTTGGACAACCTACTCATTCAAGGCTTTTTCTTTATTTTTACAATTTTTTACATTGTAGAATAATAGTGAAGACATCAAAACTATGAAATAACACATATGGAATCATTTAGTAACCAAAAAAGTGTTAAACAAATCAAAATATATTTTATATTTGAGATTCTTCAAATAGCCACCCTTTGCCTTGATGACAGCTTTGCACACTCTTGGCATTCACTCAACCAGCTTCATGAGGTAGTCACCTGGAATGCATTTAAATTAACAGGCGTCCCTTGTTAAAAGTTAATTTGTGGAATTTCTTTCCTTCTTAATGCGTTTGAGCCAATCAGTTGTGTTGTGACAAGGTAGGCGGGGTATACAGAAGATAGCCCTATTTGGTAAAAGACCTAGTCCATATTATGGCAAGAACAGCTCAAATAAGCAAAGAGAAACAACAGTCCATCATTACTTTAAGACATGAAGGTCAGTCAATACGGAACATTTCAAGAACTTTAAAAGTTTCTTCAAGTGCAGTCGCAAAAACCATCAAGTGCTATGATGAAACTGTCTCTCACGAGGACCGCCACAGGAAAGGAAGACCCAGAGTTACCTCTGCTGCAGAGGATAAGTTAATTAGAGTTACCAGCCTCTTAAATTGCAGCCCAAATAAATGCTTCACAGAGTTCAAGTAACAGACACATTTCAACATCAACTGTTCAGAGGGGACTGTGTGAATCAAGTCTTCATGGTCTAGTTGCTGCAAAGAAACCACTACTAAAGGACACCAATAATAAGAAGAGACCTGCTTGGGCCAAGAAACACGAGCAATGGACATTCGACCGGTGGAAATGTATCCTTTGGTCTGGAGTCCAAATTTTAGATTTTTGTTCAAACTGCTGTGTCTTTGTGAGACGCGGTGTGGGTGAACAGATGATCTCTGCATGTGTAGTACCCACCGTAAAGCATGGAGGAGGAGGTGTTATGGTGTGGGGGTGCTTTGCTGGTGACACTGTCTGTGATTTATTTAGAATTCAAGGCACACTTAACCAGCATGGCTACCACAGCATTCTGCAGCGATACGCCATCCCATCTGGTTTGGGCTTAGTGGGACTATTGTTTGTTTTTCAACAGGACAATGACCCAACACACCTCCAGGCTGTGTAAGGGCTATTTTACCAAGAAGGAGAGTGATGGAATGCTGCATCAGATGACCTGGCCTCCACAATGCCCCGACCTCAACCAAATTGAGATGGTTTGGGATGAGTCGGACCGCAGAGTGAAGGAAAAGCAGCCAAGTGCTCAGCATATGTGGGAACTCCTTCAAGACTGTTGGAAAAGCATTCCAGGTGAAGCTGGTAGAAAGAATGCCAAGAGTGTGCAAAGCTGTCATCGAGGCAAAGGGTGGCTATTTGAAAAATCTCAAATATAAAATATTTTTTCAGTTGTTTAACACTTTTTTGGTTACTACATGATTCCATATGTGTCATTTCATAGTTTTGATGTCTTCACTATTATTCTATATTGTAAAAAATAGTAAAAATAAAGAAAAAGCCTTGAATGAGTATGTGCGTCCAAACTTTTGACTGGTAGTGTATATCATCACAACATTCCAGAAACTTCTCTACTATCTTATGGAATAGGTAGTACGGTATCTATCGGTGCATTTGTTTGTCAGTGGAGAATCCAGTGGCTGTGTGGTTTGCCGTGTTTTAACACTAGTAACTGCATGTCTTTTACCAGGCTGTTGCTATGACAATGGAATCCCTCTAATAGTTTTTACTGCCCTGAGTGTGTGATGCATCAGAAGAGATAGAATGGAAGGTCACAGTGTGTTGTTATCTCAGCTGTGTTGACAAGGTTGGAAATGAAAAGGGTTGCTGTGAGACGGCTAGTTCCGTTCTCTCTGATGTGGTGGGTGTGAGCATCTTGGATTTTGAGCTGCTGCATGATTTCAAGATCTGCTTCCCTCTGGTGGTAGGCTATAGTTACAAAACATGTCTGAGTCTGGCATTTTTATGATGATAATCAACAGAGGCTGAGCCTCTATATCATTAAAAATATAAACTAATCCCTCACTCTCATTGGATATATATAGAATTGTTTCGAAACAGCCCTGACTCTCTCACTCCCACATCCCAAACAGGCAATCTGTCTCCTAACACCCAGTACCATCATCACGTCAGGAAGTAACTCACTCAGACAGACATCATCACAGATCACGCCACCGACCACTTTGCACCACATTGAGCCAGCGAGTTCTCTGTGTGTTAACCGGGACATTTTGAGTTGCCAGGTATTATTTGTCTTTCTTCTGTTTGCTTCTTTTTCATCCTTGTTGTAAACAGTGGGTTTATGGAATCCTGTAATGTCAAATCTGGGGCACACACACATCGACTTACGCTTAAGGGGATTCATTTGATGTGCGGATAGATGCAGTGACAAAAATATCACATTTCACTTATTATTATTTTATGGTTCCTTAGCTGTCACGGCACAATATCCACCTATGGTATGTAACTGGCACTCTTTATTCAGACGGGGAGAATAAAGAGAAATGAAAACATTTATGATGTGCTTGAGGAAAAGTCGAAGCCCCTCCCCTCTCCTGGTGTTTACAAACAGACAACCACAGAAGGTTCTCGAATCTCTAAAAGCAGGTCAAACCATTTGATGGAGTTGATATTCTTCACCACTAGGTGGTGCAGGGCACCATAGACTATAACAGAGGTCCGTGTGTATGCTAGAGAGAATACAAGCAGAGCAGACATCATGTACCACAGCCTGTGCAGCTCCACAGCAGTTGCCATGGCAACACCATCCCAAGGGGAGCGCACAGCACAGGCTCATATTTTCTTTGCCCATTGGCTGTTGCTGTGGCAGAGAGCTTTTTCAAGGCTGCAGCAAGCAGAAGGTGTGCAGCGAGCAGAAGGTGTGAGGGGGATGTCAACAGAGCTGTCTTTGCACAGACTGCACCAATGTCACTGAAATAGAGGGGTCAATGTTAACATTAAAAATCATGATGATGTAGTTATTCTCTATCCAAGCCCACAGACACTGTTTAGACGTGGTACTGTCTGTGTTGCACACAGCTCGTTACAAGTCTACATGCATCACTGTGGCGATTCCACGCCAGCGTAGGCCCAAAATATTTTGGGTATCTCAGATTGTTCTGGTAATTCTCACATAGTAACTTCATTGGGAGGAACGATGTTTGACATGCTTTTTACATCTGTATCACAAACCATTTTTGAGAAAGTCATGATGAAAGTTGCCATTTTGGGCCCTTTTTAGACCTGTACATGAACCGTACATGATACAACATCTTGGTGTCATTATACTCCTTATAGTGTTCTCTCAAATATGGAGTATGTCTAGATTCTGAAATTAAAATGTTTCACATTCAACCATTTTTTATATTGTATGTAGCAATATACTCTTCAAACAAGTCAAATTTCCAGAGTGGGCTCTCTGGTAATTTTAATGATATGACACATTTTATACAGTGAGGGAAAAAAGTATTTGATCCCCTGCTGATTTTGTACGTTTGCCCACTGACAAAGACATGATCAGTCTATAATTTTAATGGTAGGTTTATTTGAACAGTGAGAGACAGAATAACAACAAATAAATCCAGAAAAACGCATGTCAAAAAGTTTATAAATTCATTTGCATTTTAATGAGGGAAATAAGTATTTGACCCCTCTGCAAAACATTACTTAGTACTTGGTGGCAAAACCCTTGTTGGCAATCACAGAGGTCAGACGTTTCTTGTAGTGGTCCTCTGTAGCTCAACTGGTAGAGCACGGCGCTTGAAACGCCAAGGTAGTGGGTTCGAGCCCCGGGACCACCCATACACAAAAATGTATGCATGCATGACTGTAAGTCGCTTTGGATAAAAGCGTCTGCTAAATGGCATATTATTATTATTATTATTATTGTAGTTGGCCACCAGGTTTGCACACATCTCAGGAGGGCATTTTGTCCCACTCCTCTTTGCAGATCTTCTCCAAGTCATTAAGGTTGAGGCTGACGTTTGGCAACTCGAACCTTCAGCTCCCTCCACAGATTTTCTATGGGATTAAGGTCTGGAGACTGGCTAGGCCACTCCAGGACCTTAATGTGCTTCTTCTTGAGCCACTCCTTTGTTGCCTTGCGGTGTGTTTTGGATCATTGTCATGCTGGAATACCCATCCACGACCCATTTTCAATGCCCTGGCTGAGGGAAGGAGGTTCTCACCCAAGATTTGACAGTACATGGCCCCGTCCATCGTCCCTTTGATGCGGTGAAGTTGTCCTGTCCCCTTAGCAGAAAAACACCCCCAAAGCATAATGTTTCCACCTCCATGTTTGACGGTGGGGATGGTGTTCTTGGGGTCATAGGCAGCATTCCTCCTCCTCCAAACACGGCGAGTTGAGTTGATGCCAAAGAGCTCCATTTTGGTCTCATCTGACCACAACACTTTCACCCAGTTCTCCTCTGAATCATTCAGATGTTCATTGGCAAACTTCAGACGGGCCTGTATATGTGTTTTCTTGAGCAGAGGGACCTTGCGGGCGCTGCAGGATTTCAGTCCTTCACGGCATAGTGTTACCAATTGTTTTCTTGGTGACATGGTCCCAGCTGCCTTGAGATCATTGACAAGATCCTCCCGTGTAGTTCTGGGCTGATTCCTCACCGTTCTCATGATCATTGCAACTCCACGAGGTGAGATCTTGCATGGAGCCCCAGGCCGAGGGAGATTCACTGTTCTTTTGTGTTTCTTCCATTTGCGAATAATCGCACCAACTGTTGTCACCTTCTCACCAAGCTGATTGGAGATGGTCTTGTAGCCCATTCCAGCCTTGTGTAGGTCTACAATCTTGTCCCTGACATCCTTGGAGAGCTCTTTGGTCTTGGCCATGGTGGAGAGTTTGGAATCTGATTGATTGATTGCTTCTGTGGACAGGTGTCTTTTATACAGGTAACAAGCTGAGATTAGGAGCACTCCCTTTAAGAGTGTGCTCCTAATCTCAGCTCATTACCTGTATAAAAGACACCTGGGAGCCAGAAATCTTTCTGATTGAGAGGGGGTCAAATACTTATTTCCCTCATTAAAATGTAAAATCAATTTATAACATTTTTGACATGTGTTTTTCTGGATTTTTCTGTTGTTATTCTGTCTCTCACTGTTCAAATAAACCTACCATTAAAATTATAGACTGATCATTTCTTTGTCAGCGGGCAAACGTACAAAATCAGCAGGGGATCAAATACTTTTTTCCCTCACTGTACATAGAAATTGACATTATAGGGAATTAAATTCCATTGCCCCAACTGTAGACCAGGCGTTGTAGAGCTGCAATCTGACTTTGTTGCCTTACAAAAAGCCCTGGTTCGTTTAAAACTTGTACTTAATGTGGGCAAGACTAAATATGATGTTTACCTGGTAGTGAGATGTGGGATGCACAAGACACATTATGATTGATTTTATGATTGATTTTATGAGTGATTATAGGCCTCTGTGATCTAAGTTTTCATGAAGTCACAGCCCTCCTTTACGATTACTCATTCAGCAAATCACCCTTTGAATTCAATTTCCCATTCGTTGTGTTGTTGGTGGTGCTCATACAATGTAGCAGAGAGCCCACTCTGGAAATGTGATGTACTTGTAGAGTATATTGTTCCAAACATTGTCTTAAAATTAACTAAATCAAAAATGGTACTTTTCAGATATTCATATTAATATTTTTTTTGTTGAATAAATTAATGTGACATTTTTTTTCAGAATCTAGACATACTCCATATGTTAGAGCACACTATAAGGAGTATAATGACACCAAGATTATGTCTGTATCATGTATGGCTTACAGATCATAGGGTCTTACAGGAGGCATGTATAGGTCTACAAAGGGCCTAAAATGTCCACTCATCATGATTTTTTCAAAAATGGTTTGTGATATAAATGTAAAAAGCATGTCAAACATCCTTTCCTCCTAATGAGGTTTCTATGTGAGAATTGCCAGAACAATCTGAGATACCAAATATATTTTCAGCCTACACTGGCATGAAACCTAAAACACAAACTGAACCACAGCCTTATGCAGTAAACCTTTGAGGGCTATTACTGTAGGCTACAGTGTGTATATTGATACATTATTGAAAAGACAAGCACTTACACTGCTCAATAATTAGTGAGACATATTGAAAATAACTACAGTATTTGTGTCATATTGACCGCAAGCCTAAACATTATTTTGTACATAGTGTACAAAGGGCAGAGGACTATTTGCTAGAATATTCCTAGACTACGCTAGGTCCCTTCCCCAGCAGTAGCCTATAGAATCCTCAGTCTTAACACAAAACCTTTTACCCACAGTCTCAATGCTGTGAAGGATGACGTCAGATTTTTTAAATTGTCATTTCAACCTGGCACCTTATCCGTAAATTATCTTCTATACAATATTGATCATGATAAAACTAGCTACAAAAACGGAAGCATGAGGGGTGGGCTAGGAAATATGACAGTGCATCTGCCTGCTTCCGACTGAGCTTAATCAAAGGGCATGTTGGTTAACTCTTTCACTACCAATCCACCCGCCCACCACCTAGTCTGCTCTGAGAATCAGGATAAGCATGGGGACTTTTATTGTGAAGGGGTGCCTACCCCCCCGGCACTAAATCATTGCATGGATGATTTGCTGCAGTAGCGACTGTGGTGTGGCATTTACAGTTCGATCACCCCCCCTCCTCCTCCTCCTGTTCTCGCTAACACTGCTCCACAGCATCAGTCTGTGTTTTCCGCGAGCCAGCAGTACTTTGGAAACCTTTACTCCCTCCCTTCCTCCATCTCGTCTCCGCATCTCTCCCGCATCTCATCATTCCAACCATTCATGCCTTTGTGGGATGAGTGAGTGAATCAGTGGCACAAGAAGAGGAAGAGCTAGAAAAAAACTGAGAAGACTAAGAGAAAGGAAAATCAGGGCGATTGATCATCAGCATGCAGGCCACAGCAGATGTTACCAAGAAGGAGTGCTCCTGGAGTAGCTGGAAAGGCCAGGGTACTGATGTTTCTGCTGTGTTTATTGTGTGTATCTGTTTCCTTTTCTGTGTGTTAGGAGTGTGTGTATCTAGGCTGTGAGTGGTGATCTGATTTGTGTGTATGTATGAGGCGCATATGTAGCCTATTTATGCTGTGAGTGCAAAGCTCTAATTTTGTGTATGTGTGTGTGTGAAAGGGGGATGTTGCATGTATGGTTGTGGTGGTATCCATGATGTGTGTTAGTCGGGGCCTGGGTGATCAGGCTTAGCTGTTTACCTTCACCCCCCCCCCCCCCGCTCTGTCTCAAAGCAGACGCCCTGATCACGCTCTCTCTCTGCCGTGTGAGACAAAGGGGAAAAGCGGGTTGGTGGGTGTGAGACGTCGCTGTTTATGATGATGAATGTATGCACACATGCTGTGAGACGTCTGTTGTGTGTCTGTGTTCTGTGTTAATGTGAAACGGTATGTTGGACCAAGGTGTGTCATTGTCATCAACCTCCAGGTGTGACGGCTCTGTGGGGGAGCTGTTTTCATGGCGGAGACATTGAGCTATTTTTGTGTGCGAGGCTGTCGGAGCATCCGGACGGCACTGACGGACTGTCTCCATGGCACACCCATCCTGATTACATCAGTCTCATCCATCGGCTGCCATGGCACCTTGCAGCGACACGGAGAGAAAGGCACAGCCTCCGTCTGCCTTTTTCTCCATGATGGTGTGCATTAGAATTGCCTCTTGGTTAGGAAGAGGGATGAAGAGAGAAAATGGTTTCCCTAATTCCTCATCCTTGCCTTTCCAACTGGCTGTCATTTTCTATAGCAGCCATGTTTATTATATTGCGTGTAGGAGGGAGATGGGGTTGGTTGGTCTGCCTTTTCCTTACCTGTGAATGACAGTGAGTGATTTTAAGATTTAAAATGGAGAATAGAATAGAATCTCAAAATTAAAATGTAAGACTATAGCTTATAAATCTCTTTATAAAAAATACACAGAAGGAGCCAAACAGGCCTACGTAGATAGTATATTTTCATTGAACAACAATAACCAGTTCCTTTCATTCAGTGACTGAGAGTTGTGAGCATAATAGGTTGTATTCACTGAGCTTTCACTATAGACGGGTTGGTTGTTTAGCAACAAAAAAGCGATGGGCGCGCAACTATGGGGCAAAAAAGACTGGTTTGGCTTAGCTTGTTGACAACATGCAAACTATATTTCGTCTCCAATGTTTATTGAAAACATAAATTTACACAATGAGCACTTGTTGTTTCTAAAATACATCGTTACAGTTGTTAGTTAGCTAGCTAGTGAATTTTAGCCATATTAGCATTGACATGAAATCAGTCAAAACACCTCAAAACAAGACATGGTATCAAGAACAAGATTAAACTAGCTGAAATGAGATACTTACGATTCCCCACATGGCAGTTTCTTGTCATTGTTGGTATCTATCTGGCCATCCAGAATCACAACAACTCACAGACTTCTGCCCCATTGAAGCGTGTGCATCGTTCTCGTGACGTTGTCAGTTAACCCATCTATGGAATAAGGTGTTAGGAATAGGCCTATGTCATCACCTGTCTGATGGGGTTTGTTTAAAAGTGATTCACTCTCCTTTATTTGCCTCTAAACATTATAAGTTCATACAGTCAAATACCCAAGGATAAAATTGACCAGTTGGATGTTCTTTAGTTTGAATAAGCTGTTGAAGCAAAGACATACAGGCTTGGATACATGTTTGATCATGCTGGCTTGGGGCATGGTTTGAGGCAGTGTCGATGACTTTAGTGGTCTAACCGGGTCAGGCTCAAACTGGTTCACTCTGTCTCTACCTAAAAATGAATAACATCATCTGACTACAAACCTGAAGAGTGAGGAATATTGCATCAGCTTGTTGAGTATCAGAAGCAGAAATCATATAGGCCTGTATCAGTGATCAGGGTTTGGCTGCGTGCCACTGTACCTCCTGTCCACTGTACCTCCTGTCCACTGTACCTCCTGTACGTTTTGGTTCAACATCCTGTGTTCATGCTGGCTGGGAGGGACAGTAATAATCCCCAGGGTCTCTACAAACCAGAGAGCTTGACAGAACCTCACCCATGACTCACTTTGTGAAATAGGCTATAGGCCTATACCAATTGTTTACTGTGCAGTACCAATGTGAAAGCAAAGCCTGCTATCTAGCGCTAAGCCTAATAAAAGGGAATTGGATGCTGAACAAATTATCAATGGGACTTGCGATAGCAAACATCCCATTCTAAATATTTTGTCATACTTCTGACTTATAGGCTAGTTATTATGAGCACGCCATCCCTCCTACACCATTTAAGCTAGAAACGTCATTCAAACTTTAAAACGTACAGACCGGTCTGGAATAGTGTGCTAACATACAACTTTTGATATATTTTCCATACGCACAAAAAGCTTATTTCTCTCAAATTTTGGCCACAAATGTATTTACATCCCTGTTTAGTGAGCATTTCTCCTTTGCCAAGATAATCCATCCACTTGACAGGTGTGGCATGTCAAGAAGCTGATTAAACAGCATGATCATTACACAGGTGCACCTAAAAAGCCACTATAAAATGTGCAGTTTTCTCACATAACACAATGCCACAGATGTCTCAAGTTTTGAGGGAGTGAGCAATTGGCATGCTGACTGCAGGAATGTCAACCAGAGCTGTTGCCAGATAATTTAATGTTAATTTCTCTACCATAAGCCACCTCCAACGTCATTTTAGAGTATTTGGCCGCACAACCGCAGACCACGTGTAACCACGCCAGCCCAGGACCTCCACATCTGGCTTCTTCACCTGCGGGATCATCTGAGACCAGCCACCCTGACAGCTGATGAAACTGTGTGTGTTTGCACAACCGAAGAATTTCTGCACAAACTGTCAGAAACCGTCTCAGGGAAGCTCATCTGCGTGCTCGTAGTCCTCACCAGGATCTTGGCCTGACTGCAGTTTGGCGTCGTAACCGACTTCAGTAGGCAAATGTTCACCTTAGATGGCCACTGGCATGCTGGAGAAGTGTGCTCTTCACGGATGAATCCCAGTTTCAACTGTACCGGGCAGATGGCAGACCGCGTGTATGGCGTTGTGTGGGAAAGCGGTTTGCTGATGTCAACGTTGTGAACAGAGTGCCCCATGGTGGCGGTGGGGTTATGGTATGGGCAGGCATAAGCTACGGACAACGAACACAACTGCATTTTATCAATGGCAATTTGAATGCACAGTGATACCGTGACTAGATCCTGAGGCCGATTGTCGAGCCATTCATCTGCCGCCATCACATCATAGTGTCAGCATGATAATGCATTGCCCATGTCGCAAGGATCGGTACACAATTCCTGGAAGCTGAAAATGTCCCAGTTCTTCAATGGCCTGCTTACTCACTAGACATGTTACCCATTGAGCATGTTTGGGATACTATGGATCGACGTGTACAACAGCGTGTTCCAGTTCCTGCCAATATCCAGCAATTTCACACAGCCATTGAAGAGGAGTGGGACAACATTCCACAGGCCACAATCAACAGCCTGATCAACTCAATGCGAAGGAGATGTGTCGCGCTGCATGAGGCAAATGGTGGTAACACCAGATACTGACTGTTTTTTTGATCCACACCCCTACCATTTTTTAAAGGTATCTGTGACCAACAGATGCATATCTGTATTCCCAGTCATGTGAAATCCATAGATTGGGGCCTAATTTATTAACTGTAACTCAGTAAAATCTTTGAAATTGTTGCATGTTTCGTTTATAATTTTGTTCATTGTATATCACATACAATGGTATCGCCCCCTATTGGCCAACCAATGAAAAATAAATAATATTTGACTAAAACAACCGTTGGGCTATAGCACGAAATCGAATGCTACAACTGGATGAGTCATGATGAAAGATAATGTTGTTGAACGCATGGGCAGGCAAATCTTTTCTAATATTCATTTCTGGTGGAGGAGCTTCAGCATGGAATAGGTGTGTGTGTGTGTCGTACACATGACAGAGCAGTGACAGTCTGATAAGGAACGGTCCTACCGTACAGAGCAGTGACAGTCTGATAAGGAACGGTCCTACCGTACAGAGCAGTGACAGTCTGATAAGGAACGGTCCTACCGTAGTGAGTTAGGTTAACATCATGGGCTGGATAGAAGCAGTCTACCAGTTTTCAGAACTGAATAAAATGGCTTTATTTGCCTCATAAAATAATAAATAAATAATGGAATAATAATAGTTTGTTCCATCTCTTATAAAGCTGTGATTTGAGAATAGCCTAGGCTATAGACTTTCATTCTTGTTATTTTTGAAAGCGGCAACTTTAGGACAACACCATCTTAGGCTATACAATTTGGGAAATAAGCTACTGTTCATAACGTTAAACTTGTTTTAAAGCTTTTATGATAGACCTAGTAGGAGGATAGGTTATTGGCCAGTTGGTTTTCAACTTCGCGTGGAGGGATTTTCCTGGCCCGCATGGATAATTTATTTCTTAATAAGCTTAAACTGGTCATTAGATGTTTTCTATAGGCTATTGATATTGTTTGTTCTCTCTCATTATTACCCTGGCTACCTTAAATTTTTTGGCTATTCAAACAACTTTGAGATTGAACTATTTTACATTCATTGTTTGATCGGGAGAAAGCTATACATAAAATGATGAAATTAGGAACACAATTAGGAATTAATGTAACTTTTGACACAAATCAGCTACTTTTACCACTTTCCCAACAACTTAGTGTATGAAATATTAGTCTACTTCTCTGCTATTCAAATCAGAACAGAAATATCTTCTAAGATATTATGAAATCTACTTCTCTGCGACTCAGATCTGAAATCAGAACTAATCAATTGGTTCAACTACCACAAAAATACTTTTAACCTGGTAAAAAAAAGTCCTACAATTTTACTTAATGCTAAATTACCATCTAGTTTGAGAACAGTATTGTTCACCAGTAGTCTTCCTTGGTGGTATTTTGTCAGTAAAAGAAACTGTAGGCTAGTTCCAGACAGTTGCATGATTTGTAATATGTGTCAACGATTGGCATTTTAGATGACAAACCAAACTCAGCCATCAAACTCCATTAAGCCTTTATAATGGTATTTAAACCCTGTCGGGTTCTATCAGCAGCGTTTAGAAAATATGTCCATGTTTTGAAGGCTTCCTGCCTCCATGTTAAACCGTCATTTTGTGTTGAACAATAATGGCTGGGTGTGTGTCGGTGTAGACACGTTACGTGTCCCTCGTTCCCCAAATTCAGAGCAAGTGAATCTGTTTCAGTTCCCCAGGGAGCGCTTTCGCTCTCTCCATCCATCTATCTCTCTCACCTTCCTTCCTCCTCTCTCTCTCAGTGAGTGGAGGGGGAGAAAATGCAGCACCGTAGCTATGGTAACTGCATCAAGCAGGTGCTCACCAGATCCTCACAGAGCTGAAGCATTTTAGTAGAGCAGTACATTTCAGCCTGCATCTTTCATCCTCACTATCGGTCACATAACACCCTCACAGACCTTGCAGATCTGCTGCGACACCCACTCAGTAGTTGGTATACTGCCAATGAAGTCATATGCTGCGGACTATAGATAAGAGAATAAATAAATGATCGGAAAGAACTCCATCTTCTTGTCTGGTGGAGGGAGATACCCATCCACCATTTTGAATAAGATCGTCACTTTAATTTTGTCCTTGCTTGGCAGTCTTGTGTCATTTGTCAGTGGGGCTGTGCTTTAAAGCTAGGGTATAAAAGAGCTCACTGAGAGGGTGTGTGTATGAGTATGTGCTGGATCGCAGCTCCCCCACCCCCCCCAGACCAATGACTAGGCTGTGTGCTTGTGGCCCCTCCCCGGAGAGGGGGGGTCCCCCTTCATTGCTCTCCCTTTGTCTGTGGATAAAGCAGCTGCCTCTGTCCCTATTCAGCCATGGGAGCCGCAGGTCAGTACACACGCTTCTACCGTACTAGCTAAAGCTTTTCTCTCTTTGTGCAATCTGTAGATCAGATTACAATGCACATATGCTACTGTATGTCAAGTCTCTCTGGCATTGCTGTCCTGCCTGTCTGTTTTACGGCTGCTTCGCTTGGTGCGTGTGAATGTTTATTTCTTTTTTTGCATCTCCATTTTAAGCAATACTGTAGATAAATGGCATATCATAGAGTGAGTTTCTGACTAGTGACCGTGACAGTGGGTTTATAGGGAGTGGCACTCAGTCAGATATAAATGGAAGATTATAGATGAAGGGGTGGTAATCCAGCCTGATTGATTAGTTATTGATTACAGGGAAAGCGATCAGTCCGTATTGGTTACTGAGAAGGGGAGCTCAGTCTTGATGATTTGGGCAGATGATTATGGGGGTATGGCAAAATGTGCACCTGTCCCTCACAAAACGAGAGAGTCAGTGGTGGTAAAATGAGTGTCCTTTCAGCACCCTGTTTTAGAACACCTTTTAGGCATCCGCAGATGCCTATGTTAGAAAATAAAGATGGCCATCATCTCTGTGCTGCTCACAGCTCCACAGCTAAAATTAGAGCAGGAAGGCGGATGGGCAGGCAGGAGGGCTTAGGGAGGAAGGAGAAGACACCCAGAGGACGCAGCAGTTTCTCACTCTATGGAACAGGAGGACAAAATCAATGGAACAGGCTTGGTCTTCTCCTCTTCCTTGTGAAACAGAGGGCTTGCAGGTGTCACATCAACAGTTGAACATTGAAATACATGAATGTACACTGAGCCACAGTCACTGGATGTGGAGGAGCCGGCTCACTACTGTGGGTGAACCAGACCCTTTTCCATGGAAACAAGCCTGTGTTTCCAGCCAACACAGGAGAGGGCTGTGTGGGTCACTTGAGCTGAGCTGGAATGGTACACTGACTCAGGCCTAATCCAGGGGTGACAAACCTCTGCCATCTTTGTTGGGGGCTGAAACGTACCGAGTCTTATGCCAAAAAAAACATAGATAGCAGGACATGGCACCAGTCTTTTAAGACACCATTGAATTGGATGTATACTGAACAAAAATATAAACGCAACATGTAAAGTGTTGGTCCCATGTTTCATGAGCTGAAAGAAAAGATTCCCGAAATGTTCCATATGCACAAAAGCTTATTTCTCTAAAATGTTGTGCACAAATTTGTTTACATCCCTGTTAGTGAGCATTTCTCCTTTGTCAAGATAATCCATCCACCTGACAGGTGTGGCATATCAAGAAGCTGATTAAACAGCATGATCATTACACAGGTGCACCTTGTGCTGAGACAATAAAAGGCCACTCTAAAATGTGCAGTTTTGTCACACAAGGGAGCGTGCAATTGGCATGCTCACTGCAGGAATGTCCACCAGAGCTGTTGCCAGAGAATTTAAGGTTAATTTAGAGAATTTGGCAGTACATCCAAACGGCCTCACAACCGCAGACCACGTGTAACCACGCCAGCCCAGGACCTCCACATCTGGCTTTTTCACCAGCGGGATAGTCTGAGAACAGCCACCTGGACAGCTGATTAAACTGTGGGTTTGCACAACTGAAGAATTTCTGTTCAGAAACCATCTCAGGGAAGCTCATCTGACTGCTCATCGTCCTCACTAGGGTCTTGACCTGGCTGCAGTTTGGCGTCGTAACCGACTTCAGTGGGCAAATGCTCACCTTCGATGGCCACTGCCACACTGGCGAAGTGTGCTCTTCAGGTGCTAATCTCGGTTTCAACTGTACCGGGCATATGGCGTTGTGTGGGCGAGCCCCATGGTGGTGGTGGGGTTATGGTATGGGCAGGCATAAGCTACGGACAACAAATACAATTTGAATGCACAGAGATACTGTGACGAGATGCCATCAACTCATGTTTCAGCATGATAATGCACGGCCCCAAGGATCTGTACACAAGCTGAAAATGTCCCAGTTCTTCCAACGCCTGCATACTCACCAGACATGTCACCCATTGAGCATGTTTGGGATGCTTTGGATTGACGCGTATAACAGCGTGTTCCAGTCCCCACCAATATCCAGCAACTTCGCACAGCCACTGAAGAGGAGTCGGACAACATTCAACGGCACAATCAACAGCCTGATCAACTCAATGCAAAGGAGATGTGTCGCGCTGCAGGAGGCAAATGGTGGTCACACCAGATACTGACTGGTTTTCTGATCCACGCCCCTAATTTATTTATTTAAATTATGAACTGTAACTCAGTAAAATCGTTGAAATTGTTGCATTTATATTTCTGTTCAATGTATGAAATGGTAGATTAAAATAAAGCTTATTTAGGTTGCCTATATCCCCTTGGGGTGTTTACCAGTCAGCCTTATGATGTAGCCCAGTTTGTTCACTCCAATGGTCCCAAATGGGCCCGTCATCCGTCACTGTGATGACGTTCCTCTAAACGTAGAACTCTAGAATGACCAGGTCACTTTGAGCTGTTGGGTGTGTTCATAAAATCAATCTGGAGTGCCAGGGCGTTTGTACATTCAGAGCGTTGTCAGATTGTCCGTTCATAAATTCAGAGCGCACACTGGACGCTCTGGTCGAGGAGTAGGGTTGATCCGAGTGTTCTGACCTCACAACGGCAGTCAAGCACCCAAGCTATCTGGCTAACTTTGGCTAGCTACTTCCAGACACGAATGAGAGAACACCTCACTGACCATTTTACTCGCTCTAGCAGAGCTGGTTAGGCTGTTTTCATGTTATCCAGAGCGTTGATGACTGTAACTGTGCTCCTGGCAACAATTTAGTTACGCTTTTTTGCCGACGTTTACTGACACCGGCCATATTCAACGGGTGTTGAGCGTTCGTAAATTCATCAGTTATTCTGCGCTCTGGCACACTCATACGAGAGTGCTCTGAAATCGGAGTAGATAGCCAGAGTGAATTTACGAACGCACCGGTTATCTCTGGACACTGCTGATACAGCGTCTATTTCTGCCACCGTCTCCACAGGCCCCCAGGTCAATGATTAACCCAGCTCTGTGAATGGCCAGTACAGTTGTGCTACTGGGGAACCAGGTTGTGTTAGGGTACTGCAGGGTCACTGTGTGTGTGAGACCAGACCAGGTGCTGACCACTACTATAGACAATCACACATTTCACTGGCAGTGCCGGTGTGTGGCAACATGAATTGCGTGACGCCTGTTTGACAAGTAAGAGTCAGCTCACTATTATCGTTTGCAAAGGTCACTCTATATATATAGGCGAAAGGAAGCCGGATAGAAATGTTTTCACTTTGACACATTCACATCTACGTTTAAATCGACAACTCAATCAAACGCAATAAAATATAGGTTAGAGCAAAATCACACACACGTCAGGGGTCTCTGAGGATTTCTGGTTGCTATGGGCTTCCAGTTATCTGAGTTAAATGCCTGGGATACACAGGATTACCGTACTGTAAATTATATCACAACGTAGACGTGGTAAGGAACACTATTGAGCACTGTGGTTATTCTATCCCTGTGTCATGCTGGGGTGACCATACGGTTGGGTCATGTTGGGGTGACCCTAAAGTTGCGTCATACTGTGTCATGTTGGGGTGACCATACGGTTGGGTCATACTTTGTCATGTTGGGGTGACCATACGGTTGGGTCATACTTTGTAATGTTGAGGTGACCCTACGGTTGGGTCATACTTTGTAATGTTGGGGTGACCATACGGTTGGGTCATACTTTGTAATGTTGAGGTGACCCTACGGTTGGGTCATACTTTGTAATGTTGAGGTGACCCTATGGTTGGGTCATACTTTGTAATGTTGAGGTGACCCTACGGTTGGGTCATACTTTGTAATGTTGAGGTGACCCTACGGTTGGGTCATACTTTGTAATGTTGAGGTGACCCTACGGTTGGGTCATACTTTGTAATGTTGAGGTGACCCCTACGGTTGGGTCATACTTTGTAATGTTGAGGTGACCCTACGGTTGGGTCATACTTTGTAATGTTGAGGTGACCCTACGGTTGGGTCATACTTTGTAATGTTGAGGTGACCCTACGGTTGGGTCATACTTTGTAATGTTGAGGTGACCCCTACGGTTGGGTCATACTTTGTAATGTTGAGGTGACCCTACGGTTGGGTCATACTTTGTAATGTTGAGGTGACCCTACGGTTGGGTCATACTTTGTAATGTTGAGGTGACCCTACGGTTGGGTCATACTTTGTAATGTTGAGGTGACCCTACGGTTGGGTCATACTTTGTAATGTTGAGGTGACCCTACGGTTGGGTCATACTTTGTAATGTTGAGGTGACCCCACAGATACGGTCTCTGTAATCATGGGTCTTGGTCATACTGTAGTTCAGGGATCATCAACTAGATTCAGCTGCGTGCTGATTTTCTTTCTTAGCGGATGGTCAGGGGGCCACAAGATAATTACAAAGAATTTGTAGACTGCAAATTGACCGCAAGAAGACCAAACAGATATTTGACTAAAACATAAACATTTCAAACCTTGCTTATATTTGTGTACGATCACATATCTCTCTATTATGCGTGGGAATACTTTGGAACAGATTTCCGAGATTAAAATCACTTGGAGCTGATTTGTTGGTGTTTTTAGTCTTATGTCGAACAACAACAACAAAACAGTTGGGGGGCCAAATTCGGCTCGCCAGTTGGGGAACCCTGCTGTAGTGTGTAATGCTGGGTCTAACCCTGGATCCTAACCCTGCTCTACTGTCTCTGTTCTCCCCCCAGCCATTGACCTACTCTACTGGAGGAATGTGAAGCAGTCTGGAGCTGTGTTCGGCAGCGTGCTCCTGCTGCTCTTCTCTCTGACCCAGTTCAGTGTGGTCAGTGTGGGAGCCTACTTAGCCCTGGCTGCCCTCTCTGCCAGCATCAGCTTCAGGATCTACAAGTCTGTGCTTCAGGCTGTGCAGAAGACCGATGAAGGGCACCCATTCAAGTGAGTGAGGGAGGATAGAGGATCTGTGTTTACTCAGCACATTAAATAATCTGACATTTAAACATTCACTCATCTTTTTTGCAATGCCACTTTAGCCTGGACACTAATAGTCTGTTGTACTTCTTACCTACAGATCTTATCTGGAGGTGGAGATCTCTCTGTCCCAGGATCAGATCGGTAAATATGCTGACAAGGCTCTGCTCTACGCCAACACCTGTATGAAGGAGCTCCGTAGGCTGTTCCTGGTCCAGGACCTCATCGACTCACTGAAGGTCAGCCTCTCTCTCACCTCTGGGCTTAAAATAATGACATGGTCTCCCAAATGGCGCAGCGGTCTAAGGTACTTGAGGCGTCACTACAGACCCGGGTTCGATCCCAGGCAGTGTCATAACTGGCCGTGACCGGGAGTCCCATAGGGCGGCGCACAATTGGCCCAGCGCCGTCCGGGTTATGGGAGGGTTTGGCCAGAGGGGTTAAAATAATAAATAATAATAATGACATGGTGGACACAACCACCTTACCAACACTACTCTTTAATGTATGTAATCTCAGTACTATTCCTGCTGTCAAACATCAAATGGACACGTTACACTTAAAACATTAATACTTTTATCACGACATACCTTCAGTCAAACGTCATATACACATACCATACATTGTTGGGGTGGGTTTGTTTAAACAGTGCCAAGAGTTAAATGTTTTTACCCTGTGTTGCAGTTTGCTGTACTGATGTGGCTGCTGACCTATGTGGGCGCTCTCTTCAATGGCCTGACTCTGCTTATTCTGGGTGAGGATTCTTCTCCGACTGGCTACTGTAGCTGTTATACTCAGCTCTGCACCTCTCTACTGCACACCATGTTCAGCCTGACATACAGCTCATATTTTATCTCAGCTGTCTAACATTTTATAAAATGTAATATAATGAATCATATTGAAACCTCTCTCCATCTACACCATCACGGAGCCAGTCTGTGAGTTTGTACTATAATCAGGGGAGTGGGCTGTAATAAGCAAGCATCACAGTACCCCATTGTCAGTCAATGATTAACCCAAAGTACCCCATTGTCAGTCAATGATTAACCCAAAGTACCCCATTGTCAGTCAATGATTAACCCAAAGTACCCCATTGTCAGTCAATGATTAACCCAACACAGAGAGAACATACGCTGTGGAGCAGGGCAACATGTCCCACATGACATGACAAGATCAACTCAGACAGCCTGATGGTTGCCTCATCACAACATATGGTTCTTCATGGAACCAGAGACAGTTTTACTGAAATCTGTATCAATTCTGTATCACAGTGGATTATTGAGTGTTCTGTCCTTTTGAGCAAAAACGATTGATTTCCTACATTAGGATTAGTCGCATCCTAAAAAGATCCATATGATGAACTTCCAGAGGTCAATTCATGAAGGGCCTTGTTCAAAGTATTCATTCACACCTGAAGACATAACAGATCTCATATATTTGTTATGTTTCTATTTACCTACTGTAGATATGTCTCTGAGCTGGGGTGGGGCTCTGTTGACACAATGTGTACATGAGTATATTCCAAGGGGGACACTCCAGGTCAAACTGCTTTAACATGCGCTCACTCTCTTCCCCTACAGCCGTGGTGTCCATGTTCAGCATGCCCATTGTCTATGAGAAACACCAGGTAAGAACTTACCCTCACTCTAGAATACATGTACTTTTTTTGTACGATTTGTTTTTTTTACAATACAAAACATACACATACAAACATCAACATCACACCTGCCCAGACTCACACCCCCATCTCCAGTGCTCGCACACTCTCCGCCGTATGGCCTCAAAGCGCACCATTTTGATTCTCTCTGTCGCCCGCACACTTTCAACATTTAGATAAAGCATTTGACCTTTCCATTGTGTTAACCATGGAGGATTGGTTGATTTCCAGCTAAGTATAATTTTTTTTAAATGATTGACGAGAAAAGTATCATCCAACCCATCGGGTATCTCACTGCACCCTCATATGCCATGTCTTGAAATATGCAGACAGACGGATTAAAAGTAAAGGTACATTGTAATACTTCTGACAGCCAACTTTCTAACGCTGGCTATAACTTTTGGACTTAATAATCCATGCCTTCTGGGAATGTTATAGTCATTGTTAGTTTTACACTTAAGACATGAATATTGTCTTGTATAATAAATTGTATACATCAATTTATACTGGATTAAGCGTACATTTTAGTTAACTGTAATTTTGTTAGTTATGTTCCAATATACCCTCCATTTTATGCCAATATCAGTTATTTTTAAGTCTTGGTTCCAATAGGTAATTCTGAAAAGCTATCCAAGGATTGCTCCATAGGGTTGTGTTTTTACGGAGTGATATTGGTTCTTGTAGAATACATTTTATTTTCTTCCCTGTTGTTATAGTGTTAACAATTAAGTTAATGTTCTTAGCTTTATCCTTTGAAAATACACGTACAAATATTCTGGGGATAAGCATGCGCATCTTCAATAGGTACCCATTGTTCCTCTTCAGTACATTTAACTATATGTCGCAAGTAAAACCACCCTCAGACTCAGAATAAAAAGAAACGTTTTAAATCTTCCTATGAGTTTTATTTGCCCATATAAAGTCTTATGACAGAGTATACATTTTTTTAAAGAACGTCTTCAGTGGGGTAATTGGTATTACAGAGAATAAGTATAAACTTTGGCAGCCATGCCATTCTGAATAGGTGTATTCTACCCGTTAGATTTATGGAAAGATCGTTCCATTTAATTAGTTCTACTTTCATATTGTTGAGTAATGGGATAAAGAATATATATTTTTTAATGTAATCTAAATTGTTTTTTCTCTTCACCCTCAGGCACAGATTGACCAATATGTGGGACTAATACGGACCCAAGTGAACTCTGTGGTGGGGAAGTGAGTAGTAGTTATGACCTTTTTTACTCGAGAATGAACACACTACTCCCTGGAACATCCCACTAAGAAATAGATTGTAATGATGTTAATCTTGATACAAACTAGAAAAGTTTAACGACACTGTATCAGAGTGGTGACCATGTTTTGTCTCAACAGGATCCAGGCGAAGATCCCCGGGGCCAAGCGAAAGGAAGAGTAGACCTGAGTCTAGCTAACAGGAGTCCAGCTCAGACTCAGAGGCAGACAGCTTGATCATTGTTGGATAGCCTTGTCATTATCTGGGGGTAGTACTATGTCATCTAGAAGGTGTTCTCTAAAACCAACCACTGGAGAAGCCCTGACCCCAAAACTGTCTAGAAGTAAATCACTCATGTTCAAGGTATGTCTAGGTAGACAAGTACACAATTCTGAAGAAAAAATATTTTTATTTTGTGTTGCTTGTTATTAAGTGCATGAAGTCAAGCCTTGAGTAAATATTATTTTGTATCTTTCGTGCAGTTTTCACTAGTTTTTTTTCCTTCAGCACTTACAACAAACTAAGGTTAGGTACAAAAAAGCGATATGCCTACAGAAATGCTCTGCTGCCAATGTTAAAAACTGCTTCATGTTTCTGAGTTAGCTGTTGGGGCTTCTCTCAGTATATGTCAATATATATAAATATCAAAATGATTTCCTTTGTGTTTTCAAGCACATTCATTTGACAATATGCGTTTTAGATGTGGTAATTGTAGTTTCTTTTTGCATAACTATGGAACTATACACAAGCTCATGTCTTAGGTACTGTTGTTCAACTACTATGAAGACAAGGAGTATCTGATGATATTTAGCTTGTCTGAATTAACTGTCCAACTTTGTACTATGTTCACCTATACTCAATGTAGTTCTTAGACCCTGGACTAACTATTTGCACTTACAGTATGTATTTAATTACAGAATCAGAAAAATAAATGTTCCTCAATGTATAATGTTATCATTTTTCAGATGCATTACTGAAAATATGGTCCAAGTCAAAAGTTTGACGAGGGCAGTCTCGTCTTGAGTTAGAAATATGAGGACATATGAGGTGTTGTGTTTTGTAGGGGTACACAGTGCATACCACGGCTGGATAAATATCCAAAGGGATTTGAAATTACATTCCATGAATACACGTAGATACCTTCTGGCACAGAAGGCCCTTTCCTGTTGTGTGTGTGCTTGCATGTCAGTATGCTGAGGTGACAAATTTAACTTGGCTGTCAGGTCACTGAACTAAAGCTAGTACTATACCTTGACTATAAGTTGGATTCATTTATACAAAAGAAAAGGAGTGCCATTCCTTGAATATCAATTATTTATATCAAAAGATGATAGTGTAGTTATACTTTCCAAACATCTAACACAGCTATAGCGAAGCTGAATAACAGAAAAACCCAGGACATGAGAAGCATGGCAGGACCATGTGTAAAAATGATAATTGTAACAGTAATAAATGATAAAAATATATACCACAATTATCAAAAGAGAATGTCCTTCCTGAGGGTTCCATAAGAAGAAAATCTTGTAAAACAAGAGTAGTGGAGGTGAAAACAGAACAGCATGCTATGCTTCTGGTTGCTGCTTTAGAATAGCCTCACATGTTTAGCAGTGTGACGGGGTGTAGCTGGAACAGGACCCCTTTGCTCTTTCCATCTTCCTTCTGGACAATCTCCATCTTCTGACTGGGATCCACCTGCACACGAACACCATGCACACAAAATGGTCACACATACACGTTCAATATAAATTGTTTGAACACTAGACATTATAGTTAAGTATGGGCCTTACGCTCTATATAAAATCTGGACTGATTCGATTGAAGTGGGGAAAAAGAGCATTACACCATGAATTCAAGCCATACCTGGTTCCATTTCTTTGGTTCCTCATAGTACACAGGAATAAGGTCTTCCCGAGGGGGCGACTTTGTAAATAACCTGACAAGGCGTTCGCGGCAGTCCTCCTGCAGGCTGTTGATCCTGTCAGGCCCCAGGTGCAGAGGACCGTTGGGCCCCTCACACACCAGACGGTTGATGGCACCACGCAACGCATTGATCTGATCCAACACAAAACACACCGGTTATGTGTGGAAAGTTGATACTCATGTTTTATAACATGATACATATGGATATGAATGGTCTGACGCAGGAACTCCAAGGGTGTTAGCTACCTCTGTGATGTCCTCTACATCGAATTTAACATCGAAAGCGAGCTCCATGTCATGTTCAGGCAAGACAGCCTCCTGAGACTGGACGTTCCACCCCAGACCACAGAGGGCGCCAGTGTAGCTGTTCCTCTCCTCGTTGGTGCTGCAGAGAACAGGCACGGTTACATAACAGACCTGTAGAACTAAATGCATGATTTGAAGTGAATATTACAACACATTATTTATATTATCATTTAGCCCCCTAGAGTTGATGTCCACGCCCCTGCGGAAATGTAATTAGCAAAAAAAACAAATCTGTCAGTTTGAGCTAGAAACATGTTTATTTGCATAGGCTGCGTCTCAATCCACCACATCCGCCGATGTCGCCCTTCCGCATCTGTGGTGAAGGGTGGCAGAGCTAGAGCGGTGTTTGTCAGATCATGAGACCAAATATCGGTCTTTTCACGAACACGTCTGTAGCATCTGAACGGTTTGCTAAACAGTTTATAGAGGGGTAGGGGGAAAAAGCCGTCATCTGTATGCACTCCAATAGCGAATTGCGCTTTCCTGCCGGTCCGTTTTTCAATGATGCCGGGTAGGCTTCTTTGGTTTTATAGCGGAGCATGTGCTTAATATGAGCAGCTAAGAAAGAAATATGAGGACACTTATTTCACTCCACGCATCAACCACTGTTTGAGGAGAATGCTCTCGCTGCACAACAGGTGATATTCCGCCCAAACTCTGTATGCCATGGGCTCTCCAACCTTGTTCCTGCAGCTACCCAGTGCTTAATTTAGGAAACTAAGTGAAATCTGTTCGGGAACATCAATAGTAACATGTTTACGCAACTAAACATATTTCACTAAACTGTTGACATCCCCTCTGCACGCTCGAGAAAGAAATAAAGGAGAGAGGAGATGGAAACGCACGGTGGCGAGATATTCTGTATAGTGTGGAGGAAATGTAATATTCATTTCATACTATACTGTTTAATTAGACATAATATCCTGTTTTTACTTAGAGAATTGAACTGTTTTCTGTTAGTATTTTTTGCTGATACAGGCTTGTCTCGTCATACAGTACCAGTCAAAAGTTCACACACCTACTCATTCAAGAGTCTCTTTATTTTGACTATTTTCTACATTGTAGAATAATAGTGAAGACATCAAAACTATGAAATCACATATGGAATCATGTAGTAACCAGAAAAGTGTTAAACAAATCAAAATATATTTTAGATTCTAAGTAGCCACCCTTTGCGTTGATGACAGCTTTGCACACTCTTGGCATTCTATCAACCAGCTTCACCTGAAATGCTTTTCCAACAGTCTTGAAGGAGTTCCCACATATGCTGAGCACTTGTTGGCTGCTTTACCTTCACTCTGCGGTCCAACTCATCCCGAACCATCTCAATTGGGTTGAAGTCGGGTGATTGTGGAGGCCAGGTCATCTGATGCAGCACTCCATCACTCTCCTTCTTGGTCAAATAGCACTTACACAGCCTGGAGGTGTGTTGGGTCTAAGCGCAAACCAGATGGGATGGCGTATCGCTGCAGAATGCTGTAATAGCCATGCTGGTTAAGTGTGCCTTGAATTCTAAATAAATCACAGACAGTGTCACAAGCAAAGCACCCCCACACCATCACACCTCCTCCTCCATGCTTCACGGTGGGAACCACACATGCGGAGATGATTCGTTCACCTACTCTGCGTCTCACAAAGACACAGCGGTTGAAACCAAAAATCTCAAATCTAGACTCATCAGACCAAAGGACAGATTTCCACCGGTCTAATGTCCATTGCTCGTGTTTCTTGGCCCAAGCAAGTCTCTTTTTCTTACTGGTGTCCTTTAGTAGTGGTTTATTTGCAGCAATTGGACCATGAAAGCCTGATTCACGCAGTCTCCTCTGAACAGTTGATGTTGAGATGTGTCTGTTACTTGAACTCTGTGAAGCATTTATTTGTGCTGCCATTTCTGAGGTGCAGTTAACTCTAATCAACTTATCCTCTGCAGCTGAGGTAACTCTGGGTCTTCCTTTCCTGTGGCGGTCCTCATGAGAGCCAGTTTCATCATAGTGCTTGATGGTTTTTGCAACTGCACTTGAAGAAACTTCCAAAGTTCTTGAAATTTTCCGGATTGACTGAACTTCATGTCTTAAAAGTAATGATGGACTGTCGATTCTCTTTGCTTATTTGAGCTGTTCTTGCCATAATATGGACTTGGTCTTTTACCAAATAGGGCTATCTTCTGTATACCACCCCTACCTTGTCACAACACAACTGATTGGTTCAAACGCATTAAGGAGGAAAGAAATTCCACAAATTAACTTTTAACAAGGCACACCTGTTAATTGAAATGCATTCCAGGTGAAGCTGGTAGAGATAATGCCAAAAGTGTGCAAAGCTGTCATCAAGGCAAAGGGTGGCTATTTGAAGAATCTAAAATCTAAAATATATTTTGATTTGTTTAACACTTTTTTTGGTTACTACAAGATTCCATGTGTGTTATTCAATAGTTTTGATGTCTTCACTATTATTCTACAATGTAGAAAATAGTAAAAATAAAGAAAAACCCAGGAATGAGTAGGTGGGTCCAAACTTTTGACTGGTACTGTAAGTCTGGGCGTACAGATAAGAGCCATTTGGGTGCGACCGCAGCATGTGACACATCCTGTGATTTTATTTTCTGCAGGAAGTCAGCTCTATGGGAAGTTGCAGGAAGGAGCACATTATAGTGTGAACTGTCACGGACGCAGTTATACGGTTGAGCCCTCGTGTTATCAACCTCGCCCTGTTTCCACCCATCTGCTAAACTGTCACGTAGACAGAATAGGACGTACTTTTTCTATATAAGCTGAGACCCAACTATGCTCGTTGGGCTTTCTAATGATGCACTGTTGAGTGATTGTCGTTTATTGCTTCATTTTTGCAAATTAAGTTGTTTTGAAGAATACAGTCTCTCCTTTTCGTTAGAATTACCACCACAATAGCTAAAAGGTAATGTGTCACCCAATTAATTATGAAAATACATTTAAAAAATCCCTATTACTAGGCTATTCAAAAATCTAATTAAATATAATTGTAGGCTTACTGTAAGCTGCCCTGCACAATCAATGAACCAACAGCATCGCCTAGTACTATATGTTCTCGCCCAGACTCGTGGATAGACATTTTGGAGAGTAGCATAAGGTAACCAGTCCATCCAGTATGCATAATAATACAGTCCACACTCAAAGGCGATCACATTAATTTGTTTAATTTTGGAGTATAGGCTAGACCAATTATGTACCAAAGACATCTTAAATCAGTTTAGTTTTATGTTTTTCTGCCATGCGTAATATGCAGTAGGCTATGTATTGTACAACGGCACAATCATAATATTAATTCAGGTTCTAATATGAGCATGTGTGTTTTGAATTAATCATCACCTTAGAAAGCACTGTTCATTTCGTTGTGTTAGGCTTTGAAACAACATCCAAACGACCATGTGTTACAATCAGTTTCAACCTGCTGTTGAACTTATTTTTTCAAATTGATCATCACAGTGAGGTGAGTTTTAAATGCAGATACTGTTTTGATAAGTGTTTGATGTGATTTTTGATTGCATTTGCATTGATGTCAGAGTCAGTGGTTAGAAGGACAATAGAGCCCTGAGTACCAGGCCATTAAGACCTGATGGTCATTAGCAAGTTGGGTACTACCAAAGCATGTCCAGAGTGCATAACAGGAGATTACCGTGATTTAACAGTCATGTGGAATTTTACTGCGGTCATGACTCATGACTGCCGGTGTGGCGGTAATATGGTCACTGGAACAGCCCTAAGCCAGGTACCAATGAAAAAAATTATAAATTGAAGTATATATATATGAGATACACTACATTACCAAAAGTATGTGGACACCTGCTCGTCGAACATCTAATTCCAAAATCATGGGCATTAATATGGAGTTACTCCCCCCTTTGCTGCTATAACAGCCTCCACTCTTCTGGGAAGGCTTTCCACTAGATGTTGGAACATTGCTGCGGGGACTTGCTTCCATTCAGCCACAAGAGCATTAGTGAGGTCGGGCACAGATGTTGGGCGATTAGGCCTGGCTCACAGACGGCGTTCCAATTCATCCCAAAGGTGTCCGATGGGGTTGAGGTCAGGGCTCTGTGCAGGCCAGTCAAGTTCTTCCACACCGATCTCGACAATCCATTACTGTATGGATCTCGTTTCGTGCACGGTGGCATTGTCATGCTGAAACAGGAAAGGGCATTTCCCAAACTGTTGCCACAAAGTTGGAAGCACAGAATTACATTTACATTTTAGTCATTTAGCAGACGCTCTTATCCAGAGCGACTTACAGTTAGTGAGTGCATACATTATATTTTTTTATTTTTTCATACTGGCCCCCCCCCCGTGGGAATCGAACCCACAACCCTGGCGTTGCACTACGCCATGCTCTACCAACATCCCCCAGAATCATCTAGAATGTCATTGTATGCTGTAGCATTAAGATTTCCCTTCACTGGAACTAAGGTGCCTAGCCCGAACCATGAAAAACAGCCCCATTATTCCTCCTCTACCAAACTTTACAGTTGGCACTTTGCAGTCGGGCAGGTAGGGTTATCCTGGCATCCACCAAACGCAGATTAGTTTGTCGGACTGCCAGATGGTGAAGTGTGATTCATCACTCCTGAGAACGCATTTCCACTACTCCAGAGTCCATTGGCGGCGAGCTTTACACCACTCCAGCCGACGCTTGGCATTGCACATGGTGATCTTAGGCTTGTGTGCGGCTGCTCGGCCATGGAAACCCATTTAATTAAGCTCCCAACAAACAGCTCTTGTGCTGACGTTGCTTCCAGAGGCAGTTTGGAACTCGGTAGTGAGCGTTGCAACCGAGGACAGACGATTTTTACGTGCTTCAGCACTCTGCAATCCCGTTCTGTGAGCTTGTGTGGCCTACCACTTCACGGCTGAGCCGTTGTTGCTCCTAGACGTTTCCACTTCACAATAACAGCACTTACAGTTGACCGGGGCAGCTCTAGCAGGGCAGATATTTTACTTGTTGGATAGGTGGCATCCTATGACAGTGCCACGTTCAAAGTCACTGAGCTCTTCAGTAAGGCCATTGTACTGCCAAGGTTTGTCTTTGGAGATTGCATGGCTCTGTGCTCGATTTTATACACCCGTCAGCAACGGGTGTGGCTGAAATAGCCGAATCCACTAATTTGAAGGGGTGTCCACATACTTTTGTATATAGTGTAGTTTAGTGCTTAAAATAAGAGGTTAAATACATGTCCATTTTTTTTATTATTATTATTGTTTCCTGATCTTTCTTAGATCTCTCATTTGATACCTTAATTTAAAATCAAATAGCTCAATTATCCTTGGTATGACCATCTTCAAACAATTCCATATGTTAGCTTAGTAGAACCCCAATCATTTCACATTCCTTATAGGATCTTAGGGTAAGGTTTTCTGATAGGTAATTTGATTAAATGTGAATGTGGTGAGGAGCATACTATCTCCAAGCAGACTGACCGTAGCTCAATGACAGGGCTGAAGAGCATGGTGATGAGAGCAGGCAGGCCGTGGATGTGAGGCATCAGCGTGGTCTCCTTCAGTAGAATGCATGCGCCTAGAGCAGCACACACATTCACACATAAGTATCTTACTGTTATAACAAAGACAAATAGAAATGTCTGGTAGGGTCTAATCCTTATTCTAGCGCCCTCAAACTTAAGTCTGGACGTTGAAGCCAGTTCCACTGCATTTTTTAATTGTTCCCCTCGAATCAGGGACTGATTTAGACCTGGGACACCAGGTGGGTGCAATTAATTACCAGGTAGAAAAGAAAACCAGCAGGATTCGGACCTCGTAGGGTAAGAGTTGAATACCCCTGTTCTAGAGTCTGCTTATATCCCAGATCAGATCCCATTCCCAGTCCTGTACCTGTGGCACTGACAGACACGGAGCCGGCCACCAGCATCCTCTGATGGCTGTCCTGAGGACTGTCATTCAACGCCACTGAGTTGATGCTGTCCTTTTCTATGAGTACCGACCTGAAAGGAGTTGACACATTCATTAGCACTGAGATATAGTGTCACCAGAAGTGGGCCAAACTCTAACCTGATCTGGGTGACAGTGACTAACCTGTAGTGGCTGACGTTGCAAAAGCTGTGGAAGTTGACTTTGTTAGGGCTGGATGGGCCATGCACAGGAACCTGTTGGGAACAGCATCAGCAACACTTACTTAATCAGCAGTAAGACTCAAAATGGGCATTCTGTAGCCACTAACATTCATACACATTTATGTTATGGGTCTTTCTATAAACTACGATACCAGTGAGGATTTCCTACACTGGACAACTTGTTACAGCTGTTGATAAGTCATTGATAATAAACCAGTTTTCTTCCCCCAATGTCATTACATTAAGATAGGGATGGGACTAATAACAACTAACAACAACTAATAACAACAAGATAACTCATGTAAAGCATACTGTGTCCATAATAAGTATATACAGTGGGGGAAAAAAGTATTTAGTCAGCCACCAATTGTGCAAGTTATCCCACTTAAAAAGATGAGAGAGGCCTGTAATTTTCATCATAGGTACACGTCAACTATGATAGACAAATTGAGAAAAAAAAATCCAGTAAATCACATTGTAGGATTTTTAATGAATTTATTTGCAAATTATGGTGGAAAATAAGTATTTGGTCACCTACAAACAAGCAAGATTTCTGGCTCTCACAGACCTGTAACTTCTTCTTTAAGAGGCTCCTCTGTCCTCCACTCATTACCTGTATTAATGGCACCTGTTTGAACTTGTTATCAGTATAAAAGACACCTGTCCACAACCTCAAACAGTCACACTCCAAACTCCACTATGGCCAAGACCAAAGAGCTGTCAAAGGACACCAGAAACAAAATTGTAGACCTGCACCAGGCTGGGAAGACTGAATCTGCAATAGGTAAGCAGCTTGGTTTGAAGAAATCAACTGTGGGAGCAATTATTAGGAAATGGAAGACATACAAGACCACTGATAATCTCCCTCGATCTGGGGCTCCACGCAAGATCTCACCCCGTGGGGTCAAAATGATCACAAGAACTGTGAGCAAAAATCCCAGAACCACACGGGGGGACCTAGTGAATGACCTGCAGAGAGCTGGGACCAAAGTAACAAAGCCTACCATCAGTAACACACTACGCCGCCAGGGACTCAAATCCTGCAGTGCCAGACGTGTCCCCCTGCTTAAGCCAGTACATGTCCAGGCCCGTCTGAAGTTTGCTAGAGTGCATTTGGATGATCCAGAAGAGGATTGGGAGAATGTCATATGGTCAGATGAAACCAAAATATAACTTTTTGGTAAAAACTCAACTCGTCGTGTTTGGACGACAAAGAATGCTGAGTTGCATCCAAAGAACACCATACCTACTGTGAAGCATGGGGGTGGAAACATCATGCTTTGGGGGTGTTTTTCTGCAAAGGGACCAGGACGACTGATCCGTGTAAAGGAAAGAATGAATGGGCCCATGTATCATGAGATTTTGAGTGAAAACCTCCTTCCATCAGCAAGGGCATTGAAGATGAAACGTGGCTGGGTCTTTCAGCATGACAATGATCCCAAACACACCGCCCGGGCAACGAAGGAGTGGCTTCGTAAGAAGCATTTCAAGGTCCTGGAGTGGCCTAGCCAGTCTCCAGATCTCAACCCCATAGAAAATCTTTGGAGGGAGTTGAAAGTCCGTGTTGCCCAGCGACAGCCCCAAAACATCACTGCTCTAGAGGAGATCTGCATGGAGGAATGGGCCAAAATACCAGCAACAGTGTGTGAAAACCTTGTGAAGACTTACAGAAAACGTTTGACCTGTGTCATTGCCAACAAAAGGTATATAACAAAGTATTGAGAAGCTTTTGTTATTGACCAAATACTTATTTTCCACCATAATTAGCAAATAAATTCATTAAAAATCCTACAATGTGATTTTCTGGATTTTTTTTCTCATTTTGTCTGTCATAGTTGACGTGTACCTATGATGAAAATTACAGGCCTCTCTCATCTTTTTAAGTGGGAGAACTTGCACAATTGGTGGCTGACTAAATACTTTTTTCCCCCACTGTAGGTTATAGGTTGAGAGCTTTTGTGAAAGAGCACAGTTAGAAAGATATGGCATATAGAAGCAAACCGGATGGACATCATGAAAATGATCGGAGAGGTTGAGGGTAGAGGAAGTTCAGGGGTAAAAACAAACAAAATATAATTATTGTACAATTGACTGTGTCCATAAAATGTATATAGTATGTATAAGCTGGAAGTAGAGGCCTAAGTGTTGTTGTTCACTAGTTTACTCCAATTAGGGAAGGGGTGATGGGGTTGGAAAGTAATAAAGGGAAATATTATTTTTTAAAGGATATGTATACCTTTCAAAAGTTTGGGGTCACTTAGAAACGTCCTTGTTTTCGAAAGAAAAGCAATTTTTTTGTCAATTAAACTGACATCAAATTGATCAGAAACACAGTGTAGACATTGTTAATGTTGTAAATGGCTATTGTAGCTGGCTGATTTGCAAAGAAAAAGACATATCTCAGACTGGCCAATAAAAAGAAAATATTAAGATGGGCAAAAGAACACAGACACTGGACTTTTTCTTTGCAACTCTGCCTAGGTCAGCATCCCGGAGTCACCTCTTCACTGTTGACGTTGAGACAGGTGTTTTGCGGGTACTATTTAATGAAGCTGCCAGTTGAAGACCTGTGAGGCGTCTGTTTCTCAAACTAGACACTAATGTATTTGTCCTCTTGCTCAGTATTTGTCCTCTGTCTATTCTGGTTAGAGCCAGTTTGCGCTGTTCTGTGAAGGGAGTAGTACACAGAATTGTACGAGATCTTCAGTTTCTTGGCAATTTCTCGCATGGAATAGCCTTCATATCTCAGAACAAGAATAGACTGACGAGTTTCAGAAGAAAGTTATTTGTTTCTGCCCATTTTGAGCCTGTAATCGAACCCACAATTGCTGATGCTCCAGATACTCAAACTAGTCTCAAGTTGCTGATAATGGGCCTCTGTACGCCTATGTAGATATTCCATTAAAAAGCAGCCGTTTCCAGCTACAATAGCCATTTACAACATTAACAATGTCTACACTGTATTTCTGATCAATTTGATGTCATTTTAATGGACAAAAAAAATGATTTTCTTTCGAAAACAAGGACATTTCTAAATGACCCCAAACTTTTGAACGGTAGTGTATATGTATGTATTTATATGTATGTATGGATATGTATTTATATGTATGTATGTGTACGTATATACAGTGAGGGAAAAAAGTATTTGATCCCCTGCTGATTTTGTACGTTTGCCCACTGACAAAGAAATGATCAGTCTATAATTTTAATGGTAGGTTTATTTGAACAGTGAGAGACAGAATAAAAACAAAAAATCCAGAAAAACGCATGTCAAAAATGTTATAAATTGATTTACATTTTAATGAGGGAAATAAGTATTTGACCCCCTCTCAATCAGAAAGATTTCTGGCTCCCAGGTGTCTTTTATACAGGTAACGAGCTGAGATTAGGGGCTGGAATGGGCTACAAGACCATCTCCAAGCAGCTTGGTGAGAAGGTGACAACAGTTGGTGCGATTATTCGCAAATGGAAGAAACACAAAATAACTGTCAATCTCCCTCGGCCTGGGGCTCCATGCAAGATCTTACCTCGTGGAGTTGCAATGATCATGAGAAAGGTGAGGAATCAGCCCAGAACTACACGGGAGGATCTTGTCAATGATCTCAAGGCAGCTGGGACCATAGTCACCAAGAAAACAATTGGTAACACACTACGCCATTAACGCCATTAACGCTATAACACGCTATAACACGCTATAACATTTTCCGTCTAGATAGAACTGCCAAAGGGGGTGGAGTTGCAATCTACTGTAGAGATAGCCTGCAGAGCTCCATCATACTATCCAGGTCTGTGCCCAAACAGTTTGAGCTTTTAGTTCTAAAAATCCACCTTTCCAGAAATAAATCTCTCACTGTTGCCGCTTGCTACAGACCCCCCTCAGCCCCCAGCTGTGCCCTGGACACCATATGTGAACTGATTGCCCCCATCTATCCTCAGAGTTCGTACTGCTTGGTGACCTAAATTGGGATATGCTTAATACCCCAGCCATCCTACAATCCAAGCTAGATGCCCTCAACCTCACGCAAATTATCAACGAACCTACCAGGTACAACCCTAAATCCGTAAACATGGGTACCCTCATAGATATCATCCTGACTAACTTACCCTCTAAATACACCTCCGCTGTCTTCAACCAGGATCTCAGCGATCACTGCCTTATTGCTCTGCGTCCGTACTGGTCCGCGGTCAAACGACCACCCCTCATCACTGTCAAACGCTCCCAAAAACACTTCAGCGAGCAGGCCTTCCCTAATTGACCTGGCCCAGGTATCCTGGATGGATATAGATCTCATTCCGTCAGTAGAGGATGCCTGGTTGTTCTTTAAAAGTAATTTCCTCTCAATCTTAAATAGACATGCCCCATTCAAAAATACAGAACTAAGAACAGATATAGCCCCTGGTTCTCCTCAGACTTGACTGCCCTTGACCAGCACAAAAACATCCTGTGGCGTACTGCATTAGCATCAAATAGCCCCCGTGATATGCAACTTTTCAGGGAAGTTAGGAACCAATATACACAAGCAGTTAGGAAAGCAAAGGCTAACTTTTTCAAACAGAAATTTGCATCCTGTAGCACTAACTCCAAAAAGTTTTGGGACACTGTAAAGTCCATGGAAAATAAGAGCACTTCCTCCCAGCTGCCCACTGCACTGAGGCTAGGAAACACTATCACCACCGATAAATCTACAATAATCGAGAATTTCAACAAGCATTTTGCTACGGCTGGCCATGCTTTCCACCTGGCTACCACTACCCGGCCACCAGCTCTGCACCCTCCGCTGCAACTTGCCCATGCCCCCGCTTCTCCTTCACACAAATCCAGACAGCTGATGTTCTAAAATAGCTGCAAAATCTGGACCCCTACAAATCATCTGGACTAGACAATCTGGACCCTTTCTTTCTAAAACTAGCCGCCGAAATTGTCGCAACCCCTATTACTAGCCTGTTCAACCTCTCTTTCGTAACGTCTGAGATCCCCAGAGATTGGAAAGCTGCCGCGGTCATCCCCCTCTTCAAAGGGGGTGACACTCTAGATCCAAACTGTTACAGACCCATATCCATCCTGCCCTGCCTTTCAAAAGTTTTTGAAAGCCAAGTCAACAAACAGATCACCAACCATTTGAATCCCACTGTACCTTCTCTGCTATGCAATCCGGTTTCCGAGCTGGTCATGGGTGCACTTCAGCCACGCTCAAGGTCCTAAATGATATTATAACCGCGATCGATAATAGACAGTACTGTGCAGCCGTTTTCATTGACCTGGCCAAGGCTTTTCGACTCTGTCAACCACCGCATTCTTATTGGCAGACTAAATAGCCTTGGTTTCTCTAATGACTGCCTCGCCTGGTTCACCAACTACTTCTCAGATAGAGTTCAATGTGTCAAATCGAGGGCCTGTTGTCTGGACCTATGGCAGTCTCTATGGGGTGCCACAGGGTTCAATTCTTGGGCCAACTCTTTTCTCTGTGTATATCAATGACGTCGCTCTTGCTGCTGGTGACTCTCAGATCCACCTCTCGCAGACGCACACCATTTTGTATACATCTGGCCCTTCATTGGACACTGTGTTAACAAAACCTCCAAACGAGCTTCAATTCCATACAACACTCCTTCAGTAGCCTCCAACTGCTCTTAAACACTAGTAAAACAAAATGCATGCTCTTCAACCGAACGCTGCTTGCACCCGCCCACCCGACTAGAATCACTACTCTAGACGGGTCTGACCTAGAGTATGTGGACAACTACAAATATCTAGGTGTCTGGTTAGACTGTAAACTCTCCTTCCAGACTCACATTAAGAATCTCCAATCCAAAGTTAAATCTAGAATCGGTTTCCTATTTCGCAACAAAGCCTCCTTCACTCATGCTGCCAAACATGCCCTTGTAAAACTGACTATCCTACCGATCCTTGACTTCGGCGATGTCATTTACAAAATAGCCTCCAACACTCTACTCAGCAAATTGGATGTTGTCTATCACAGTGCCATCCGTTTTGTCTCCAAAGCCCCATATAATACCCACCACTGTGACCTGTACGCTCTTGTTGGCTGGTCCTCACTACATATTCGTCGCCAAACCCACTGGCTCCAGGCCATCTATAAATCACTGCTAGGCAAATCCCCGCCTTATCTTAGCTCATTGGTCACCATAGCAACACCCACCCGTAGTCTGCGCTCCAGCCGGTATATCTCACTGGTCATCCCCAAAGCCAACACCTCCTTTGGCGCAATTCCTTCCAGTTCTCTGCTGCCAATGACTGGAACAAACTGCAAAAATCTCTGAAGCTGGAGACGCTTATCTCCCTCACTAACTTTAGGCATCAGTTGTCAGAGCACCTTACCGATCACTGCACCTGTACACAGCCCATCTGAAATTAGCCCGCCCAACTACCTCATCCCTATATTGTTATTTATTTTGCTCATCTGTACCCCAGTATCTCTATTTGCACATCATCTCTTGCACATCATTCCAGTGTTAATACTAAATTGTAATTATTTTGCACTATAGCCTATTTTATTGCCTTACCTCCATAACTTGCTAAATTTGCACACTGTATATTAATTGTATTTCTGTTGTATTTTTTGATTTTTGTTTTGTTTTACCCATATGTAACTCTGTGTTGTTGTTTTTATCGCACTGCTATGCTTTATCTTGGCCAGGTCGCAGTTGTAAATGAGAACTTGTTCTCAACTGGTTTACCTGGTTAAATAAAGGTGAAATAAAAAATAAATAAAATAAAAACGCCGTGAAGGACTGAAATCCTGCAGTACCCGCAAGGTCCCCCTGCTCAAGAAAGCACATATACATGCCTGTCTGAAGTTTGCCAATGAACATCTGAATGATTCAGAGGAGAACTGGGTGAAAGTGTTATGGTCAGATGAGACCAAAATGGAGCTCTTTGGCATCAACTCAACTCGCCGTGTTTGGAGGAGGAGGAATGCTGCCTATGACCCCAAGAACACCATCCCCACCGTCAAACATGGAGGTGGAAACATTATGCTTTGGGGGTGTTTTTCTGCTAAGGGGACAGGACAACTTCCCCGCATCAAAGGGACGATGGACGGGGCCATGTACTGTCAAATCTTGGGTGAGAACCTCCTTCCCTCAGCCAGGGCAATGAAAAAGGGTCGTGGATGGGTATTCCAGCATGACAATGACCCAAAACACACCGCAAGGCAACAAAGGAGTGGCTCAAGAAGAAGCACATTAAGGTCCTGGAGTGGCCTAGCCAGTCTCCAGACCTTAATCCCATAGAAAATCTGTGGAGGGAGCTGAAGGTTCGAGTTGCCAAACGTCAGCATCGAAACCTTAATGACTTGGAGAAGATCTGCAAAGAGGAGTGGAACAAAATCCCTCCTGAGATGTGTGCAAACCTGGTGGCCAACTACAAGAAACGTCTGACCTCTGTGATTGCCAACAAGGATTTTGCCACCAAGTTCTAAGTCATGTTTTGCAGAGGGGTCAAATACTTATTTCCCTCATTAAAATGCAAATCAATTTATAACATTTTTGACATGCGTTTTTCTGGATTTTTTTGTTCTCTCACTGTTCAAATAAACCTACCATTAAAATTATAGACTGATCATTTCTTTGTCAGTGGGCAAACGTACAAAATCAGCAGGGGATCAAATACTTTTTTCCCCTCACTATATATATATATATATATGCGAGAATAAAAAAAACATATGGGGGATTGGAAGTGATGCAGTCAATTACATTGATGGAAGTTACAATATATCTGTAATATTAAAGCTGATCTACCCCCTAAAAAAAAAAAAAAAAAGGCTGGGGGGAATCATAGCTATATCCAATACAATTCACAAGTTCATTTAAAAACTATTTAACCCTTTATCTTGGTTGTTGTCTTGATGGATTTGTCCAACATCGTGTCTTTGCATTTGTGGCAGTGTAAGTTGTCGTTATAGCATATATTAAGCATTTAGTAGTTAAATTAGACATTGAACTGTGTAAAAATCCTGGATCTAGCTGTTGGACAGTTTTTTGTATAGATCTCAGAAATGCAGTGTAACTACGTAACATTGTGTCTCCTTATGTTACGCGGTGTGAAAACAGTTAATGGGCATACAATCCCAAAATAATAAAAACTATTGCAAAATCGAATGCTTCTAACTGAGTCACCTTACCTTAATACGTCAAACCTAAATCAATACCGTCATTAACGTGGTGCTTCAATAATTATACATAATAGTTGTTGGATGAGCATTTGGTGTCCAGCTGATCAGTAACGCCATGATATTTTCACACATCATCATCTGATCCAGGAAATAATTTTCCGAATGAGAGTCAAGTGACGAACAGCTTTTGTGATGTTGCATCGCGTGCGCCAACAGCCCAAGCTGCAAAAAAGGTGTTTGCGAGGAATGTCCAGAATATTTTGTTGTCTCATTTGTTTCGGCAGTGAAGACAGTGGTGCCTGGATCCACGTTGGATCTAATATCCCTAGCGTATTGATGTTGATCATCTGTTGTCTGATTGATTTACAGCAGTGTCTCGTTAGTTTTAACAGAGAAAGCATCAAGGTAATGTGTTCATATATCTTTGTGCTTCAGATTAGACACAGTCTACTGTGTAGGATAGACTATTGTGCAACACCCAACGCTATTCCTATTAAATGTCATTTATTCAAATGGTGAGATTAATGCTACCACTATTCATGGCTTTTATGCGTGCCTGTGGCGGCCACATAGGCTACAGAAAAATTGCCATGCATGTCTCCAATCTATTTAGTCAGGCAATGTCCACATTATTCTCACATTTTAGAATGTAATAATATACTGAACAAAAATATAAATGAACCATGCAACAATTTCAAAGATTTTGCTGTTACAGTTCATATAAGGAAATCAGTCAATTGAAATAAATTCACCAGGGCCTAATCTATGGATTTCACATGACTGGGCAGGGGCATAAGCCCACGCAATGGGGAGCCAGGCCCAGCCAATCAATTCGTTTTTCCCCACAAAAGGGCTTTATTACAGACAGAAATACTCCTCAGCACCCCTCCCCCCTCCCCCCTCCCCTCAGACGATCCCGCAGGTGAAGAAGCCGGATGTGGAGGTCCTGGGCTGGCGTGGTTACACGTGGTCTGCGGTTGTGAGGCCGGTTGGACATACCGCCAAATACTCAAAAAATTACGTTGGAGGTGGATTATGGTAGAGAAATTAACATTGAATTCTCTGGCAACAGCTCTGGTGGACTTTCCTGCAGTCATCATGACAATTGCACGCTCCCTCAAAACTTGAGAGATTTCTGTGGCATTGTGTTGTGTGACAAAACTACACATTTTAGAGTGGGCTTTTATTGTACCCAGCACAAGGTGCACCTGTGTAATGATCATGCTGTTTAATCAGCATCTTGATATGCCACACCTGTCAGGTTGATGAATTATCTTGGCAAAGGAGAAATGCTCATTAACAGTGATGTAAACAAATTTGTGCACAAAATTTGAGAGAAATAAGTGTTTTGTGCATATGGGTTCTATATTAGGCTCTATATGTACAATTATATAAATTATACACTACCAGTCAAAAGTTTGGACACGCCTACTACTTTTTCTTTATTTGTACTATTTTTTACATTGTAGAATAATAGTGAAGACATCAAAACTATGAAATAACACATATGGAATCATGTAATAACCAAAAGTGTTAAACAAGTCCAAATATATTTTATATTTGAGATTCTTCAATTAGCCATCCTTTGCCTTGATGACATCTTTGCACACTCTTGGCATTCTCTCAACCAGCTTCATGAGGTAGTCACCTGGAATGCATTTCAATTAACAGGTGTGCCTTCTTAAAAGTTAATTTGTGGAATTTCTTTCCTTCTTAATGTGTTTGAGCCAATCAGTTGTGTTGTGACAAGGTAGGGGTGGTATACAGAAGATAGCCCTATTTGGTAAAAGACCAAGTCCATATTATGGCAAGAACAGCTCAAATAAGCAAAGAGAAATGACAGTCCATTATTACTTTAAGACATGAAGGTCAGTCAATCCGGAAAATGTCAAGAACTTTGAGTGAAGTTTCTTCAAGTGCAGTCGCAAAAACCATCAAGCGCTATGATGAAACTGGCTCTCATGAGGACCGCCACAGGAATGGAAGACCCAGAGTTACCTCTGCTGCAGAGGATACGTTCATTAGAGTTACCAGCCTAAAAAATTCAAGTTCAAGTCACAGACACGTCTCAACATCAACTGTTCAGAGGGGACTGTGTGAATCAGGCCTTCATTGTCGAATTGCTGCAAAGAAACCACTACTAAAGGACACCAATAAGAAGAAGAGACCTGCTTGGGCCAAGAAACACGAGCTATGGACATTAGCAATGGAAATCTGTCCTTTGGTCTGGAGTCCAAATTGGAGATTTTTGGTTCAAACCGCTGTCTTTGTGAGATGCGGTGTGGGTGAACGGATGATCTCCGCATGTGTAGTTCCCACCGTAAAGCATGGAGGAGGTGGTGTTATGGTGTGGGGGTGCTTTGCTGGTGACACTGTCTGTGATGTATTTAGAATTCAAGGCCCACTTAACCAGCATGGCTACCACAGCATTCTGCAGCGATACGCCATCCCATCTGGTTTGGGCTTAGTGGGACTATCCTTTGTTTTTCAACAGGACAATGACCCAACACACCTCCAGGCTGTGTAAAGGCTATTTTAACCAAGAAGGAGAGTGATGGCTTGCTGCATCAGATGACCTGGCCTCCACAATCCCCCGACCTCAACTCAATTGAGATGGTTTGGGATGAGTCGGACGGCAGAGTGAAGGAAAAGCGGACGGCAGAGTGAAGGAAAAGCAGCCAACAAGTGCTCAGCATATGTGGGAACTCTTTCAAGACTGTTGGAAAAGCATTCCAGGTGAAGCTGGTTGAGAGAATGCCAAGAGTGTGCAAAGCTGTCATCAAGGCAAAGGGTGGCTATTTGAAGAATCTCAAATATAAAATATATTTGGACTTGTTTAACACTTTTTTGGTTACTACATGATTACATATGTGTTATTTCATAGTTTTGATGTCTTCACTTTTATTCTACAATGTAAAAAATAGTACAAATAAAGAAAAACCCTTGAATGAGTAGGAGTGTCCAAATTTTGTCTGGTACTGTACAATTGTATAACATTGAGGTCCTTGAAAGTTACAATGAAGTGCTTGGAAAAGTCCCTGAAAGTCCTTGAAATTGACTTGCCAATGTCTGTATGAACCCTGCTTAAAGAAAGTATAATCCTATGTTGTTGTATAGGTGGAGTTATGGGCCAATTTGTATATATTCACTTTTATTCCTCTAAGTACATACGTGGATCTCCATGAAAATCCTTTGTTTCAAACGATTTAGAAATGTTTGGCCCAATGTCACACATTTGCCCCATTATTTACAGAAAGACCCTTATACATGTTAAATAACAGGAAAAATCCCCAGATACCTATTGTATTCCAGGAATTCCTGACAGGAAGGTATGGCCCTGGCCCACTAATACACTGTAGAACAAAATGTACACCAGCTCACATGCTACCAAAATGTCTCCACCCTCTGGACAGAACAAGGCATGTAGAAAGACGATGACGCCATCTTGTGGAGAACTACTAACGACACTATCTGGTTGAACCAGACAGGCAGTCTATTGAACGCAGTCTATGAAATGTGAGTGAGCCGTTAGGCCAGTGTTCTTGCCTTGCTCTTCAGAGAGGACTGGCTGGTCTTAGAGAAGGACTGGAGCAGGCTGTCGATGAGCTGCTTCTCTTTCTCCTTGTTGGTCTTCCAGGAGCTGCTGGTAGCATTGGGGGTGAAGGTTCCGTCCTGCAAGTCTTTGTACAGAGACACCAGCACCTCATGGCTCTGCTGCAAGACACACAACCACACAGCACTGTCAGGGTCACAGCCTGTGTTTCTACTGCTGGACACTTAGGAAACACTGAATTAGAGATATATATATATATATATATATATATATATATATACAGTGGGGAGAACAAGTATTTGATACACTGCCGATTTTGCAGGTTTTCCTACTTACAAAGCATGTAGAGGTCTGTAATTTTTATCATAGGTACACTTCAACTGTGGGAGACGGAATCTAAAACAAAAATCCAGAAAAACACATTGTATGATTTTTAAGTAATTAATTTGCATTTTATTGCATGACATAAGTATTTGATACGTCAGAAAAGCAGAACTTAATATTTGTTACAGAAACCTTTGTTTGCAATTACAGAGATCATACGTTTCCTGTAGGTCTTGACCAGTCTTGCACACACTGCAGCAGGGATTTTGGCCCACTCCTCCATAAAGACCTTCTCCAGATCCTTCAGGTTTCAGGGCTGTCGCTGGGCAATACAGACTTTCAGCTCCCTCCAAAGATTTTCTATTGGGTTCAGGTCTGGAGACTGGCTAGGCCACTCCAGGACCTTGAGATGCTTCTTACGGAGCCACTCCTTAGTTGCCCTGGCTGTGTGTTTCGGGTCGTTGTCATGCTGGAAGACCCAGCCACGACCCATCTTCAATACTCTTACTGAGGGAAGGAGGTTGTTGGCCAAGATCTCGCGATACATGGCCCCATCCATCCTCCCCCTCAATACGGTGCAGTCGTCCCTGTCCCCTTTGCAGAAAAGCATCCCCAAAGAATGATGTTTCCACCTCCATGCTTCACGGTTGGGATGGTGTTCTTGGGGTTGTACTCATCCTTCTTCTTCCTCCAAACACGGCGAGTGGAGTTTAGACCAAAAAGCTATATTTTTGTCTCATCAGATCACATGACCTTCTCCCATTCCTCCTCTGGATCATCCAGATGGTCATTGGCAAACTTCAGACGGGCCTGGACATGCGCTGGCTTGAGCAGGGGGACCTTGCGTGCGCTGCAGGATTTTAATCCATGACGGCGTAGTGTGTTACTAATGGTTTTCTTTGAGACTATGGTCCCAGCTCTCTTCAGGTCATTGAACAGGTCCTGCCGTGTAGTTCTGGGCTGATCCCTCACCTTCCTCATGATCATTGATGCCCCACGAGGTGAGATCTTGCATGGAGCCCCAGACCGAGGGTGATTGACCGTCATCTTGAACTTCTTCCATTTTCTAATAATTGCGCCAACAGTTGTTGCCTTCTCACCAAGCTGCTTGCCTATTGTCCTGTAGCCCATCCCAGCCTTGTGCAGGTCTACAATTGTATCCCTGATGTCCTTACACAGCTCTCTGGTCTTGGCCATTGTGGAGAGGTTGGAGTCTGTTTGATTGAGTGCGTGGACAGGTGTCTTTTATACAGGTAACGAGTTCAAACAGGTGCAGTTAATACAGGTAATGAGTGGAGAACAGGAGGGCTTCTTAAAGAAAAACTAACAGGTCTGTGAGAGCCGGAATTCTTACTGGTTGGTAGGTTATCAAATACTTATGTCATGCAATAAAATGCAAATTAATTACTTAAAAATCATACGTTGTGATTTTCTGGATTTTTGTTTTAGATTCCATCTCTCACAGTTGAAGTGTACCTATGATAAAAATTACAGACCTCTACATGCTTTGTAAGTAGGAAAACCTGCAAAATCGGCAGTGTATCAAATACTTGTTCTCCCCACTGTGTGTGTGTGTGTGTGTGTGTGTATGTGTGTGTGTGTGTGTGTTTTATATATATATATATATATATATATATATATATATATATTAGGGCTGTCAAAAATAGCACGTTAACGACGTTAATTAGTTGTTTGCTGTTAATTACGTCAATTTTTTTAACGCATTTCACGCATGCGCAGTGTGACAAATTATTCAGGTCAGGAAAGTGGTTGGGAGCTAGAGGCGAGATGGAGCAAGGTGAGCAAAGTGGGCCTATTGACGGATTCAAATATAAAAAGAATGATGATGGTACAGTTAACAAGTACAAGGTTATTTGCAAGATTTGTAAGAAGGAGTTTCAATTTCACCGGAGCTGTTCAAGCTTGAAGTACCATGTCTACGCCAAACATGCGTTTGCTGGGCCGTCAGATTCAGCAAGTGGTTTGCGCCAGACCACGCTGAATGTTTGCAGGCAATTAACAAAATCAACCTCAGATAATTTGACCAACACAATAGCAAAATGGATTGCAAAGGATTGTAGACCCATTAGCATTGTAGAAGACTCAGGTTTCCTTGATGTTTTGCAAGTGGCGTCTCAAGACTCATTCTATAAGCCACCGTCAAGAGCCACAGCCAAAGACAAATATTATGGTGTGTAGTATGTTTCAGCTTGATTTAAAACACCATTATTTGGCTGTGTTAATAAACAGACATAATATGAAAATTATGTATCTGTGTCCTGTTATTTATCTTTTGGTATGCATTTCAGAAAAAAAATGGTTAGGATTCAGGTGTAATTGCAAATAGTGATTAATCATGATTAATCCACTGAAAATTCGGATTAATTTGATTAAAAATTTTAATCATTTGACAGCCCTAATATATATATATACACACACACACACATACATACACACACACACACACACAGTTGAAGTCGGAGTTTACATACACTTAGGTTGGAGTCATTAAAACTCGTTTTTCAACCACTCCACAAATTTCTTGTTAACAAACTATAGTTTTGGCAAGTCGGTTTGGACATCTACTTTGTGCATGACACAAGTAATTTTTCCAACTATTGTTTACAGACAGATTATTTCACTTATAATTCACTGTATCACAATTTCAGTGGGTCAGAAGTTGACTGTGCCTTTAAACTGCTTGGAAAATTCCAGAAAATGATGTCATGGCTTTAGAAGCTTCTGATAGGCTAATTGACATCATTTGAGTCAATTGGAGGTGTACCTGTGGATGTATTTCAAGGCCTACCTTCAAACTCAGTCCCTCTTTGCTTGACATCATGGGAAAATCTAAAGAAATCAGCCAAGACCTCAGAAAAAGTATTGTAGACCTCCACAAGTCTGGTTCATCCTTGAGAGCAATTTCCAAACTCCTGAAGGTACCACATTCAGCTGCACAAACAATAGTACGCAAGTATAAACACCATGGGACCACGCAGCCGTCATACCGCTCAGGAAGGAGACGCATTCTGTCTCCTAGAGATGAACGTACTTTGGTGTGAAAAGTGCAAATCAATCCCAGAACAACAGCAAAGGACCTTGTGAAGATGCTGGAGGAAACAGGTACAAAAGTATCTATATCCACAGTAAAATGAGTCCTATATCGACATAACCTGAAAGGCCGCTCAGCAAGGAAGAAGCCACTGCTCCAAAACCGCCATAGAAAAGCCAGACTACGGTTTGCAACTGCACATGGGGACAACGATCATACTTTTTGGAGAAATGTCCTCTGGTCTGATGAAACAAAAATAGAACTGTTTTCCCGTAATGACCATCGTTATGTTTGCAGGAAAAAGGGGGGTGCTTGCAAGCCGAAGAACTCCATCCCAACCGTGAAGCACGGGGTGGCAGCATCATGCTGTGGGGGTGCTTTGCTGCAGGAGGGACTGGTGCACTTCACAAAATAGATGGCATCATGAGGAAGGAAAATTATGTGGATATATTGAAGCAACATCTCAAGACATCAGTCAGGAAGTTAAAGCTTGGTCGCAAATGGGTCTTCCAAATGGACAATGACCAAAAGCATACTTCCAAAGTTGTGGCAAAATGGCTTAAGGACAACAAAGTCAAGGTATTGGAGTGGCCATCACAAAGCCCTGACCTCAATCCTATAGAACATTTGTGGGCAGAACTGAAAAAGCATGTGCGAGCAAGGAGGCCTACAAACCTGACTCAGTTACACCAGCTCTGTCAGGAGGAATGGGCCAAAATTCACCCAACTTATTGTGGGAAGCTTGTGGAAGACTACCCGAAACTTTTGACCCAAGTTAAACAATTTAAAGGCATTGCTACCAAATACTAATTGAGTGTATGTAAACTTCTGACCCACTGGGAATGTGATGAAATAAATAAAAGCTGAAATAAATAATTCTGACATTTCACATTCTTAAAATAAAGTGGTGATCCTAACTGACGTAAGACAGGGAATTTTTACTAGGATTAAATGTCAGGAATTGTGAAAAACTGAGTTTAAATGTATTTGGCTAAGGTGTATGTAAACTTCCGACTTCAACTGTATATATGTTTATAGCCAAGCCCGACAGGAATACCACAATTGAACAATTCCCCATTAGCACAACTTTCCAAAAAGATACATGGCATTTCATTCCTAAAAGCTGCAGTGATGACAGAAAGCTGGTCTGTGTCTCTTAAGGTACCTTGGACTCAAAGCTCTCCTCGGCCTTGATGGCGTGTCCCTCCTGTATCATGATGTCAGCCACGCTGGAGGTGACCGTGTCAGTGTTGATGAGCAGCTCCACGTGCATGACGCCGTGCAGGATAGAAAACAGGGAGACGATGAGTGAGCGGCCGTTCACCAGTGTGATGAAGCGGTTGCGTGCGCGGCTGCTCCACTGGTCCCCCAGGATCATGGACTGGGCCGATGGATGCATCCCCGAGATACGAAACTCCTGGGCCTGAGGAGGACACAGGGTAGAACACAGTCATACCAGAATACATGGCAAAACACAGCCATACCAGAATGCAGTCATGTCAGAATACAGGCTAATTTCATCTGGTTAGGATGTGGCCAAAATAGGCTGGATCAGGAAGATACAGTATGTTGCCTATATATATTTTGCAGCTGTACCTGCAATGGGTGGGCCATGATATCAGCAGGTAGCTCCCTCAGACAGCTGCATGACACCAGGGTGGTGTTTCCGAAGTCCAAAAAGAACACCTGGGACATTCAGAACACAATCTTTACATGGTTCATCCATTATAACTGCAACTGTAATTAACCTGTATTTAAGTGTATGAAAGGGAGTGATTGCGTGTGCTAGTGAGCTTGGTGAGCATGTGATTGTACCTCCACAGAGCTGCCGCGGACATGCAGGATCTTGGCACGGTAGTAGAGGCCCTGCTCGTCGCCCTCAGAGAAAGGTGCCAGGCACAGCAGGTTGGGGTAGAGGGAGACAGGAACTGGACACAGTTTACGAGAATTAATCTCAGCTGTCAGATAGCGCTGCTTCTCCATGCTGGCCTCGCCCGACTGGAAGCCCCAGAAGTGGCCCACCTCCACCACCTAGGGAGCCAAGATGAAGGGGGCAATGCTTGGTTACCACCTCCACTGTAGACTGTATATAGCCAACATGGACGGTATGTGATCACCTAAATACAGTTCCTCTCGATATAGTCTTCACCAGATTACTCATTTACACAAAAATAACTCCCAGAAACGTGACTGAAAGAGGAGTTTCAGCCTGATGACTAACTTCTGTGATGTTGACCACAAAGATGGGGTTGGAGGGCAGCTTGTCTGGGTCGATGGTGCTGCTCAGCACCCCCACTGGGTAGACTGAGTTGTCCTGGAAGTCCACATTCACCCTGCAAACCACAGGAATAGACAGAATGAGTGATGCGCAAAAAACCTGGAGGATCCTTCCAAGGGGGAACACAGTGCTAGTGTAACATTCAGAGTCACTGAGCTGCCTCATTGCATCAGTGAGTCAGTTTATGAGACTGACCCAACTTACTGTAACTTACTCATGACAGCCAATCTCTAAATGTGTGTAAGGAGGAGGGGGGAGGGGTCTGGCTCTGCCTAAATATCCCCTCTCAGAGGCTGTGTGAAGGGTCAACCATAGTGCCAGCACGTCAGGTTACATCAAGGCCCAGTGTGGAGGGGTGCAGCCTGTGGGTGGCTGCAGGACGCACTTCCCCCAAACCCAGACAACCACTGACAGGACACCTCCACCCCCCTGAAGAAGTATTTATCAGCCACCTCCCACTTTAAAAGCTGAGAGGCCTGTAATTTTCATCATAGGTACACGTCAACTATGACAGACAAATTAAGAAAAAAAAATCCAGAAATTCACACTGTAGGATTTTTAATGAATTTATTTGCAAATTATGGTGGAAAATAAGTATTTGGTCACCTACAAACAAGCAAGATTTCTGGCTCCTACAGACCTTTAACTTCTTCTTTAAGAGGCTCCTCTGTCCTCCACTCATTACCTGTATTAATAGCACCTGTTTGAACTTGTTATCAGTATAAAAGACACCTGTCCACAACCTCAAACAGTCACACTCCAAACTCCACTATGGCCAAGACCAAAGAGCTGTCAAAGGACACCAGAAACAAAATTGTAGACCTGCACCAGGCTGGGAAGACTGAATCTGCAATAGGTGAGCAGCTTGGTTTGAAGAAATCAACTGTGGGAGCAATTATTAGGAAATGGAAGACATACAAGTCCACTGATAATCTCCCTAGATCTGGGGCTCCACGCAAGATCTCACCCCGTGGGGTCAAAATTATCACAAGAACGGTGAGCAAAAATCCCAGAACCACACAGGGGACCTAGTGAATGACCTGCAGAGAGCTGGGACCAAAGTAACAAAGCCTACCATCAGTAACACACTACGCCGCCAGGGACTCAAATCCTGCAGTTCCAGGCGTGTCCCCCTTCTTAAGCCAGTACATGTCCAGGCCCGTCTGAAGTTTGCTAGAGTGCATTTGGATGATCCAGAAGAGGATTGGGAGAATGTCATATGGTCAGATGAAACCAAAATAGAACTTTTGGTAAAAACTCAACTCGTCAGTGTTTGGAGGACAAAGAATGCTGAGTTGCATCCAAAATACACCATACCTACTGTGAAGCATGGGGGTGTAAACATCATGCTTTGGGGCTGTCTTTCTGCAAAGGGACCAGGACGACTGATCCGTGTAAAGGAAAGAATGAATGGGGCCATGTATCGTGAGATTTTGAGTGAAAACCTCCTTCCATCAGCAAGGGCATTGAAGATGAAACGTGGCTTTGGGTCTTTACCAACCCAGCCCCACTCACCCACGCACTCGGAGCGAAAGATGGCCCTTGGACTTCGCGGGCCTGCTCTCTACCCAATCTCAACCTCATAGCACCGTTGAAGGTCATTGAAGGTTTGATTCCCCCAGCCCCAACACAACACTGCACTAGACACAGGAGGAAGGAACGACGGAAGAGACTGAAAAATGTGTAAGACGAAGACCAGACGAACAACAATCGTCTCAAATCTCGATATCCGAACAAAGTATAGAACAAAATAAATTTTATTTAATAATTAACCAAATACTTATTTTCCAACAAATTTATCAAATAAATCCTAAAAATCCTACGTTTGTTTTCTTATTTTTTCTTTTATTTCTTATTTAATTTTTTTGTATCCATGAAAGGAAAGTCAGCCCCTCTTCTTTTTAAGTAGGAGAACTTGCTCGATGGGGGCGAACAAAAAATTCTTTCCCCACTGTCATCTGGCCCTGAGCCAGAGCTGGCATTACCTAGGCATCAACTGACCGCTGAACACATTTCTCTTGAGAAGTTGGGGTAAGATGCTTCACCAATGCAGAAAACAGTATTTTGTAGCATACGAGAGGATTAAAACCACAGCTCCTAGCAGAGTATTATTAGTGTGAGAAGGATGTACAGGCTCTCTACCGAGCGTATCTCATGTGGCAGATGGTCCTGCTCCCAGCACGAGCCTCCACCTCGTCACTGGGGTGCACAAACAGGTCCAGAGGATGCCTCTGGTGGGCCAGGAGGAGGGCCAGTGACACCTCAGGGAGCACCCCCGACCCCCGGGTAGTTGTCCGGTAGAACTCCACATGCCCCCTGAACGAACACACAACAAATGTTCATCATCTTACCAATTAACTATGGGTATGCTGTTAGACCATTTAGGTCAAAACATCTAAGAAGTATTTATCTATGAAACAGGTAACATGATGAGTTATGCTACATCTAGTCGAGGTTTCATCCATTAGTTTGTTACCTGGATCCATCAAACGCTATGGACTTGACCTGGCCACACTGGCGGAAGAGGGACTGCAGCTGCTTATAGTACAGGAAACTATAGGGGGGCAGGTTCCTCACCTGAGACCAGACAGTCAAAGAGCCTGTCAGTGGGCTAGCATTCACAACATGGTTCATGTATAGGAATCTTGATAAATCAGGGAATCGGGGATAGGGGATAATGGCATCATACCAGCACTGTTGTTTTGGGATCATGGCCGGACAGGTCTTTGGAGACCAGCTCTTCATCCATTTCCCCCTGGGCAAAGTAGTTGGGGTAGTAGGCACCAGCGATAACCACCTGAGAGAAAGAAAGAAGAGGAGATTCTATCAAATAGACAAGGGCTACAGAGTTAGCACTGCGGAGTGATATTCTGTATAGAAGGGCTAGGTACACCAGGTGTCATAACAATAATCATAAAGTAGTTGATAATGCAGGTTCAATCTGTAAGGCTGGTCTGAATGGAGAGCTCACTATACTTCATTCAGTAAGCACAATATAATTCACATTGCTTCCTCTATGGGCACAGCGGGAATTTACATCTAATGTTTACAATGTTCTCATCAACAGCAGTGTCCTGTCGCTCTTCCTCCTTTACTATTAATTAGCCACATGCGAAATGTCAGTCACCTATTACACTACAGCCAATGAGCACAGCTGAATAATGCAATTTTACCACGCTTGCTAATTAACCTATGGGCATACCTGTGCAATAATCAACCTGCTCTCTTCTCACCAATCTTGTGATGTATTTAAATGAAGGCTTACGCTATTCAGTTAAGCCTGCCCTCGAGTGAATAGAGAGAGATAAGTTGGAAGTAAGGTATAGAGCTCCAGAATGCTTGCATGTGCCTCGGTCTCACCTGCAGGATGAATCTCTGCTTGTGGAGGCTGGAGTAGTCCATGGGCACTGGGTTCTCAATCACGTGCATATTGAACTGGGACACTCTCTTCTTCAGGTCCTCATAGAGCTCGGCCACCTGGGGGGGGGGGGTCACAGAGTCTGGGTCAGGTCAGGTCAGGTGGTCAGAAATTGGGGTCAACTGGTGTGTGTTTGTGGGTGGCAGGTTGCTTAGTGGTTAAGAGCGTTGTGCCAGTAACCGAAAGGTCGCTGGTTCTAATCCCCGAGCCGACTAGGTGAAAAATCTGTCGATGTGCCCTTGAGCAAGGCACTTAACCCTAATTGCTCCTGTAAGTCGCTCTGGATAAGAGCGTCTGCTAAATGACAAAAAATGTAAATGTAAAATGTGTTTCGTGAGATGCTGGTCTCTATACCTCTCTGATCCTCTTGATCTGGATGCAGTTCTCCTTGCCCCACTCCAGCTCATCCTGGGAGGAAGAACACACACACCTTACTGCAGGCATCTCAGCAGATACTGAACCTTTGTCTAATGTCTTTAGGTACCTCCTTTATTACAAACACTATGTATTATCCATGTTTTAAGTTAATTTATGTAACATAACGATCTAAATGCTCGCTCACCTTTGGGTGCCTCAACTCTCCCTTGTTTCTGGATGTATGCCAAGCCTTGAATGCGTTGACAAAAGCAATAGAATCACTTGGCACACTGTGTGCGAAGGACAGCTTGCTCCTGAATACTCAAACATTTAAGAGAGGACAGGGATGACAGTGTTATAGCTAGGGCTGTGATGGTAATTTAATAACTGTAACTGACAGTTATGGATGAAGACTCATGAAAATAAAATAACCGTCAAAACCTTTAAAATAGGCCTAGATTCATGTAAACTTGACCTAATAGCGGGAGTGTTTAATAATGATCATAGGCAATTGTTTTGCTAACTTAGTCTATTCAACTTTCTACATCTCCTGTTTCCAACTGTCCTTCGATGCTCAAGCAGCTAATCCGGCTGGATGTCCGGGGGTGTAGAGCGCTATAGGCCATGGCACTTCACTAAAACTATTTTTTTGTGTGTGGACTTTCTTTTATACAATGACTGTTTTCATTGCTTGTTAGTAAATAAATAAATTGGTATTAAAAAAAAGGTTGGATGTGTCTGACTATTCATTAATAAAAGGTTGTTCTGGCTCTGAGGCCAATAGCCTAATGCCCTAATGTTGGGTCAAATGGACAATGTGCCAATCCTCTCCAACCTGGCATGGTATAATTTGAGATGGAATCTTTTCTTAATTTATAGACTAATCAACGCTGATCAGGCCCGGTCCTGGCCGATATGCCACCCTCCTATCCCCGCAAATAGTAGCCTAGGCTATACAGCGTCTGCCCGCAATTCATGTGGTAGCCTACCATTTGTAAAACAGGCAATTTACCGTTAAGCACTGTCATTTGGTTAAATTAATTTATGTTAATGCATGTATTACTTACAGTAATTTACCGTTGTCATTCTCGGAGTGGAAACGCTGTTTCCAGAGATCACAACCTGCCACACCTGTGGTTTATTTCTTCCCATCATTTACACGCTCCATGTGAGCATGTGTCTGGTTTCTCTGTCCTGTTAATGTTGACGGTGCACGCCTGAGAAGTACCTGGCCTGCTTCTCGCAAATGTCAAATGTAGGAAAGTGCCCAGCTGAGCTCCTCAGTCAAAGTCTTTTCTTTTTTTTAATGGAAATTATAATAGTTCCTCAAAGTATTTGAAAAATATTTCAAACTCTCTCCACCTCGATAATCAGCGTCGCTGATAAATAGGCTATGGACATGCTGTGTGTATTTGTTTCTATTTTAAAAATTGTTAATTTCATATTCATACTACAGTATAGCTGTCCCCTTCATACTTTCATTGTAAATTCCTTATCTTATAGCCTACTTTTGGAAAGGTAGGCAGGCCTAGGTTTTTTAATACGTTTTAAGGAAAGGAGAAATATTTGCTAGTCTCTGACATAAGCTGGTGGCTTTGATTGACAGGTGACTTTACAGGGGTGTGCGGGTTCGCTGATTCTCTCTATAGTCCTATATGTCCATTCACAAAGTTTCCTAAAGTAGCCTGTTTGGACTCCATTTCTTGTAAAATGCCTATTTTCAGTAGCTTAGGCTACATTATTTCTCTCAATACGGCATCCTCTCTTTGAAGAACAAATGCCAATGCCATCGAATGACTGCAGCAGCAGGGTTTGTGATGTTATGCGAATAGTTCGGGAAAAGAGGGCTTCGTTTGAATGGTTTTGTGCGTTGAAATACGATCTGTATAAAAAAAATTATATGCAGAAAAGGCCAACAGACAAGGAAATTGTAGGCATATCTTTATTTTGACTCCGTTAATGCTGTGTCAATACGAAAATGCTACAGATCCTCTCCAACCTGGCATTTCTTAATTTGTTGATTGATGTTTATAAGTAATAACCTGAATAATAATGAAATGCCATGGTAATAATGAAGTGTAATGGCATGTTTCAAATAGGTTTTATTAAGAAGCATATCCATGTAAACAAGTCTGCAAACAGAATTGTGACCTACCCTTTTTTGACCCCCCCCCAACGGTTATGTTGGTGACTGTGTACATTGGCCTGGCTAATTACCATAACCTCAAATTCCAAGACAGTCACAGCCCTAGTTACAGCAGACAATAGCTCAAATGGCAGTGTCTAGGTAGGTAGTGTAGAAGTGCAATTATATATTTTTTGCTGAATGAGAGAAAATGTATACATTTTAATGTGCTGACTCACCTGTATCCTGCCAGCTGCTGTAGGGAGGGCATGGAAAAGAAGCTCTTCAGAGACAGGGAGGCGGCTAAGAGAGAGAGACACACACACACATGGAGAGGAGTCGTTGACCGAACACACACAAAGCAGAAACCCAAACCCCACTAACCTATGATGAGGCACTCCTCCAGACAGCCAAAGACGTGGCCAAGTACGATCATCTTCCCCAGGTGCAGGTCCACAGGCAGGTGAGCCAGCATCCGACCCAGGAACGTCAGCTCTCCATCAAAACGTTTCTGTCCGTGCCCATCGTTCCCCACAGACAGTGCACCCATCTACACCACAAACACACACACACGTCATGACGATTCTCATTCCTTCAATGATAACTGACTGGAAAAATGCTTAGTGTCACACATACACACACTGATTCACAGTCAAAATGTCTCTATCCATCAATCCTTCCAGCCAAAAGAGACCTGACTGTCCTCTCTGCTAACGCACGGCAAGCGGTACCGATGCACCATGTCTGGAACAGCTTCTACCCCCAAGCCATAAAGACTGGTAAATATACTGGACAAAAATATAAAATGCAGCATGCAACAATTAACAATTTTACTGAGTTACAGTTTACATAAGTAAATCAGTCAAATTAGAAAATCAATATTATGACTGGGCAGCAGCGCAGCCATGGGTGGGCCTGGGAGGGCATAGACCCACACCCTTGAGAGCCAGGCCCATCCACTGGGGAGCCAGGCCCGCCAATCAGAATGAGTTTTTCCCCACAAAAGGGCTTTATTACAGACAGAAATACTAATCAGTTTCATCAGCTGTCCGAGTGGCTGGTCTCAGACGATCCCGCAGGTGAAGATGCCGGATGTGGAGGTCCTGGGCTGGCGTGGTTATATGTGGTCTGCGGTTGTGAGGCCGGTTGGACGCACTGCCAAAATCTCTAAAACGACGTTGGAGGTGGCTTATGTTAGAGAAATGAACATTCAATTCTCTGGCAACAGCGCTGGTGGACATACCTGCAGTCAACATGCCAATTGCACGCTCCCTCAAAACTTGAGACATATGTGGCGTTGTTTTGTGTGACAAAACTGCACATGTAATGATCATAGTGTTTAATCATCTTCTCTATATGGCACACTTGTCAGGTGGATGGATTAAGTTGAATGCACCAATTTGTAAGTCGCTCTGGATAAGAGTGTCTGCTAAATGACTTAAATGTAAATGTAAAATTATCTTGGCAAAGAAGAAATTATCACTAACAGGGATGCAAGCAAATTTGTGCACAAAATTTGAGAGAAATAAGCATTTTGTGCATATGGAACATTTCTGGGATCTTTTATTTCAGCTCATGAAACCAACACTTTACATGTTGTGTTTCTATTTTTATTCAGTGCATTCGGAAAGGATTCAGACCCCTTGACTTTTTCCACATTATGTTACGTGACAGCCTTATTCATCAATCTACACAATACCCTATGACACAGCAAAAACAGGTTTGACATTTACTCAGTACTTTGTTGAAGCACCTTTGGCAGCGATTACAGCCTTGAGTCTTCTTGGGTATGACGCTACAAGCTTGGCACACCTGTATTTGGGGTGTTTCTCTCATTCCTCTCTGCAGATCCTCTCAAGCGCTGTCAGGTTGGATGTGGAGCGTTGCTGCACAGATATTTTCAGGTCTCTCCAGAGATGTTTGATCGGGTTCAAGTCTGGGCTCTGGCTGGGCCACTCAAGGACATTCAGAGACTTGTCCTGAAGCCACTCCATGCGTTGTCTTGGCTGTGTGCTTAGGGTCGTTGTCCTATTGGAAGATGAACGTTCACCCCAGTCTGAGGTCCTGAGCGCTCTGGAGCAGGTTTTCATCAAGGATCTCTGTACTTTAAACCGTTCATCTTTGCCACGATCCTGAGCAGTTTCCCAGCCCATGCCGCTGAAAGAAATCCCAACAGCATGATGCTGCCACCACCATGCTTCACCTTAGGGATGGTGCCAGGTTTCCTCCAGACGTGACGCTTGGCATTCAGGCCAAAGAGTTCAATCTTGTTTTCATCAGACCAGATGAATCAAATCAAATTGACCAGATGTGAGTGCTACGGGTCGGTAGTCATTTAGGCAGGTTATCTTAGAGTCCTTGGGCACGGGGACTATGGTGGTCTGCTTGAAACATGTTGGTATTACAGACTCAGTCAGGGACATGTTGAAAATGTCAGTGAAGACATTTGCCAGTTGGTCAGCACATACTCAGAGTACACGTCCTGGTAATCCGTCTGGCCCTGCGGCCTTGTGAATGTTGACCTGCTTAAAAGTCTTACTCACATTGGCTACGGAGAGCGTGATCACATAGTCATCCAGAAGAGTTTATGCTCTCATGCATGCCTCAGTGTTGCTTGCCTCGAAGCGAGCATAGAAGTTATTTAGCTCATCTGGTAGGCTTGTGTCACTGGGCAGCTCGCGGCTGTGCTTCCCTTTGTAGTCTGTAATAGTTTTCAAGCCCTGCCACATTCGACGAGCGTCAAAGCCGGTGTAGTACGATTCAATCTTAGTCCTGTATTGACTCTTTGCCTGTTTGATGGTTCGTCGGAGGGCATAGCGGGATTTCTTATAAGCGTCCAGGTTAGAGTCCCGCTTCTTGAAAGCGGCAGCTCTACCCTTTAGCTCAGTGCAGATGTTGCCTGTAATCCATGGCTTCTGGTTGGGGTATGTACGGTCACTGTGGGGACGACGTCATCGATGCACTTATTGATGAAGCCAGTGACTGATGTGGTGTACTTCTCAATGCTATCTGAAGAATCCCGGAACATATTCCAGTCTGTGCTAGCAAAACTGTCCTGTAGCTTAGCATCTGCGTCATCTGACCACTTTATTATTAACCGAGTCACTGGTGTTTCCTGCTTTAGTTTTTGCTTATAAGCAGGAGTCAGGAGGATAGAGTTATGGTCAGATTTGACAAATGTAGGGCAAGGGAGAGCTTTGTATGCGTCTCTGTGTGTGGAGTAAAGGTGGTCTAGAGTTATTTTTCCTCTGGTTGCACATTTAACATGCTGGTAGAAATGAGGTAGAACGGATTTAAGTTCCCCTGCATTAAAGTCCCCAGCCACTAGGAGCGCTGCCTCTGGATGAGCGTTTTCCTGTTTACTTTTGGCCTTATACAGCTCATTGAGTGCAATCTTAGTTCCAGCATCAGTTTGTGGTGGTAGATAGACAGCTACGAAGAATATAGATTAAAACTATCTTGGTAAATAGTGTGGTCTACAGCTTATCATGAGATACTCTACCTCCGGCGAGCAAAACCTCGAGACTTCCTTTGTGTTAGATTTTATGCACCAGCTGTTGTTTACAAATATACACAGACCGCCACCCCTTGTCTTACCGGAGTCAGCCATTCTATCCTGGCGATGTAGCGTATATCCCGCCAGCTGTATTTTATCAATGTCGTCGTTCAGCCACGACTCGGTGAAACATAAGATTTTACACTTTTTAATGTCCCGTTGGTAGGATAACCTTAATCGTAGGTTGTCCAATTTGTTTTAAAATGATTGAACATTGGCTAATAGAATTGATGGAAGAGGCAGTTTACTCACTCGCCGTCAGATCCTTCTAGGTTACAAGGCACCCCAACCTACGTCCACGATATCTCAGTCTCTTTCTCATGCGAATGACGGGGATTTCGGCCTTGTCGGGTGTCTGTAGGATATCCTTCGCGTCCGACTCGTTGAAGAAACAATCTTCGTCCAATATGAGGTGAGTAATCTCTGTCCTGATATCCAGAAGCTATTTTTGGTCATAAGAGACGGTGGCAGAAACATTATGTACAGAATAAATTACAAATAACGCGAAAAAACACACATAATAGTACAATTGGTTAGAGGGCTGTAAAACAGCAGCCATCTTCTCCGGCGCCATAATTACTAATGGTTTGAGAGTCTTTAGGTGCATTTCTCATGGTCTGAGAGTCTTTAGGTGCCAAGCGGGCTGTCATGTGCCTTTTACTGAGGAATGGCTTCCTTCTGGCCACTACCAAAAAGGCCTGATTGGTGGAGTGCTGCAGAGATTGTTGTCCTTCTGGAAGGTTCTCCCATCTCCACAGAGGAACTCCAGAGCTCTGTCAGAGTGACCATCAGGTTCTTGGTCACCTCGCTGACCAAGGCCCTTCTCCCCCGATTGCTCAGTTTGGCTGGGTGGCCAGCGCTAGGAAGAGTCTTGGTGGTTCCAAACTTGGTTTTTGCTCTAACATGCACGGTCAACTGTGGGACCTTATATAGACAGGTGTGTGCCTTTCCAACTCTTGACTCATCACATACGCTGCTGCTACCATTTATTATCGATCCTGTTGCCTAGTCACTTTATCCCTACCTATATGTACATATCTACCTCAATTACCTCGAACCCCTGCACATCAATTCGGTACTGGTACACCGTGTATATAGCCAAGTTATCGTTACTCATTGTGTATTTCTTCCTCGTGTTATAATTGTTTTATTGTTTCAATTTTTTTCTCTGCATTGTTGGGAAGGGCCCGTAAGTAAGCATTTCACTGTTAGTCTACACCTGTTGTTTAGGAAGCATGTGACAAACATAATTTTATTTGAAGAGCCCATCCACAGCACACGCACACACCTCCCCCATCACACCTGACAACCACACTCACAAACACCACTGACAGAGCTAATGCTAGTTGACGCAGAGGTCCTGACACAGCAGAACCAACGTTAGGAAATCATTGCAACTTCACAAACACTCAGTAACAGAATTGGTCGTTCAGCACCGCTGTATCTATACTGAACAAAAATATAACTCAACATGTAAAGTGTTTGTCACATGTTCTCATGTTTTTTGCACAAATTTGTTTACATCCCTGTTTGTGAGCATTTCTCCTTTGCCAAGATAATCCATCCACCTGACAGGTGTGGCATATCAAGAAGCTGATCAAACCGCATGATCATTACACAGGTGCACCTTGTGCTGGGGACAAAAGGCCACTAAAATGTGCAGACGTTACAACACAATGCCACAGATGTCTCAAGTTGAGGGAGCGTGCAATTGGCATGCTGACTGCAGGAATGTCCACCATTGCAGGAATGTTCATTTCTCTACCCTAAGCATCGTTTTAGAGAATTTGGCAGTACGTACAACCAGCCTCACAAACGCAGACCACGTGTAATCACGCCAGCCCAGGACCTCAACATCCGGCTTCTCCATCTGTAGGATCGTCTGAGACCAGCCACCCGGACAGCTGATAAAACTGTGGGTTTGCACAACCGAAGAATCTCTGCACAAACTGTAAGAAACCGTCTCAGGGAGCTCATCTGCGTGCTCGTTGTCCTCACCAGGGTCTTGATCTGACTGCAGTTCGGCATCGTAACTGACCTCAGTGGGCAAATGCTCACCTTTGATGGCCACTGGCACGCTGGAGCAGTGTGCTCTGCACGGATGAATCCCGGTTTCAACTGTACCGGGCAGATGGCGTGTATGGCGTTGTGTGGGAAAGCGGTTTACTGCCGCCATCACCTCGTGTTTCAGCATGATAATGCACAGCCCCATGTCACAAGGATCTGTGCACAATTCCTGGAAGCTGAAAATGTTCCAGTTCTTCCATGGCCTGCATACTCACCAGACATGTCACCCATTGAGCATTTTTGGGATGCTCTGGATTGACGTGTACGACACAGTGTTCCAGTTCCTGCCAATATCCAGCAACTTCGCACAGCCATTGAAGACAACATTCCACAGGCCACAATCAACAGCCTGATTAACTCTACGCGAAGGAGATGTGTCGCGCTGCATGAGGCAAATGGTAGTCACACCAGACACTGACTGGTCTGATCCACTCCCCTACCTTTTTTTAAAGGTATCTGTGACCAACAGATGCATATCTCTATTCCCAGTCATGTGAAATCCATAGATTAGGGCCTAAGGAATTAATTTAAATTGACTGCTTTCCTTATATGAACTGTAACTTGGATTTATATTTTTGTTCACTGTAAGAATCACATTTTGAAATCTCTCCATAAATACAGGAATCCAATGACATCAATGGCTGTTTGTGATAAGGATGGCAGCAGGTCCACAGTGAGGTACCTCTTTGAGCTGGAGCACAGTCCTCTCGATGTCATTGAGGTTGGGGGGTGAGAGGGCAGTGGAGAGGAGGGAGCGGGGGTCCCCCATGTCCAGTAGCTTCACCTTCAACATGATGTTGGCCAGGGGGGCATGCTGGGAACAGTACAAAAACATCCTAGTTACTGTCAGAATAAACTAGCAGCTTTATAGGTCTAGTAGAGTAGCCTGCCTAGTCTTTCAGTAATCACATCCAGTGCATCAATCAATCAACAAATGAATCCATCAACTTCACAGTTGTTAAACATCATACTATCAATCATAGTTATGAGCTTGGTTCTTTGCCATCAGGGCTGACCTAATGTATGACTCTCTTACCACCATCTCAGGAACCACATAGTCTGGGATCTCATTCCTCCAGAACTCCTTGGTCACCAGCCGGTAACAGTAGCCCTTAGACACTCGCCCAGCCCTGCCTGAGAGGGAGAGAGGAATCACAAATCCTCTTTGGCAATTCTGTTCTTGAATTGGAATATCAATTGATCTCTTGAAATGGAATTGTCTCCCTGACAGGCAGTATGGGCAGCCTGTGAGGTGGAACTGCATAGTACTGTACCTCTGCGCTGGTTGCAGTTGGTCTTGGAGGCCCAGGTGAGGCGGAGGGACTGGTAACTGGTCTCTTTGTCACAGACCATGTGACGCGCCAGACAGAAATCAATCACTGTCAACATATACATCAAATTCAGACATATGGAGTGAATACAGTATGGCAGTACATATAGCAAGGAATGTCTGTAAATATTATGAAAAAGAAAACACCCACCATATTTGACATCTGGGACTGTAACAGAGCTCTCTGCAATGTTGGTGGAGAGGATGATCTGTGGAGACAGAAACATCAAAAAAACTGAGTTACGTTCTAGAAGTCCTATTCAGTAGAGTGGGGTGTGGTGTGAGAGTTACCTTCCTGTACCCTGGGACAGGCACCAGAAACACCCCGTTCTGCTCCTCCAGAGTGACAGAGGAGTGGAGAGGGTACACCTGCAATCTGAAACATACACCATAACAGCACCATCAAGTTTCTGCTAAGTACCGGACACACACAACCTACCATAGTCATGCCCCAGAGACGTGACCAATGAACGTCAGATGTACACACACACACACACACACAGCACCCACCTCTTGCGCACCAGCTTAGACAAGGCCTCTTGCATGTAGTGGATCTCACCCAGACCAGGGAGGAACACCAGCACACTGCCCCTGTCTGGCAGAGACAGGCCTCGCTCCCTCTCCGTCCTGCTGTTGAGATACACACACCAGGACAATTATTGGAGAACTATAGGCCATCTAAATCAATTGTAATTAACAAATTGTGAACAAATTGTTAATTTATCAAGCAAGCTAAGATGTAGAGTACAGCTACTTGACCCCTAACCTCTGATCTTTGGCCTCCAGCTCGTCAAAGCTCTGGATAAGGCTGACAGCCACGTTGTACATCTCCACGGTGATGTAAGGTTCGTCTGGATGGCGGGTATCCACCTGATAGATAATACACAGACAGTGCTAGGTCAGTCTAGACTGTGAGTACCAGCTACAGACAAGGCTTGGTGCTCCCCAGCTCACCCTGTAAGGAATAAGGCTGCAGAGGTCATCCAGGTAGAACTCCTCGATGGCATAGGGAGCCCCCTCTACCTCAAACACATAGGCTGGGTTCATCTGGCTGCGGATTGGGGTGCCAAAGTACTCAGCAAACTCCCTGCAGTTGATGGTGGCTGACATGAGGATGACCTGCATAAAGGGAGAAGGGAGGCGGTGTGTGTCTGTTCAGTCAATACGGTTTTAGATCACATGTTGGTGAGTGCTGAGATGAGAAGTGTGGGCTCACCTTGATGTAACGAGAGTTGGAATGGAGGAGCTTCCTCACAACCAACAGGAGGAAGTCCAACTCCTCCGTCCGCTCATGGACCTGAAATACACAGAACCACCCTGCTTACTGACTGGCACATCCTCTGCCATGGCAACAAGATACTACTCATGTTCAGCTAGTTTGATGTTACTGGGTACTAAGATGCACTGTACACCAGATAGGACAACATTATTACCAGTCAAGTCATATCTGTAGACTATTTTGAAATGACGACCAGTCTGTCTCAACAGGAAAGGGAGTCTCGGTTACCTCATCTATGAAGATGTGGGAGTACTCAGTCAAGCTCTTGGCTCCGACCAGTTTCTGCAGCAGCACCCCAGTGGTCATGTAGATGAGTCTGGTGTGTTCAGTGGCCATCTTCTCTAGGCCAACCTGAAACAAACATAATGGCTAAGTGGCAAGTGTACATTCACACACAAACACACACAAATACACATCCATGTGGGTCAAGAGGAAAGGTGAAGCCTAAAGGCAGATGTGAGGATGCTACATCTACTGTAGCTTCCATCTATGTGACGTCAAACAATCATTACCCAGGGCGCTAACTCACCACACAACATGACTCTATCAGACAAATGACCTGTCCTAACAACCACGTTCCCCCCCAAAGGGAAGATAACCTCATGTTCTGCTACTCAACTCTAAGTACAAATTCCCTTACGGCTTGACTTTCACAAAACTCTCAAGAGAAACTAAAGATCGAGAGAGAAGGCACAGTAAATATCCACTACAATCCCCCTAGGACAGACAGAGCCAAAGCTAAGAGAACTGGATAAAAGCAGCCCTCCCTCATGTTACTACTCTCCATACATCATCAAGGCCTGGAATCCATCAGTCTCTCCAGCTCTCCACTGGAACCATTACAGTGGTAGGAACCTATCAATTGAATAATAATCATTATATGGTAGTAAATGAATGGTATAAATTACACTTTATAGCTCCCAAAAGGTGCAGAGTATGGGTCCTTGGTTACCATTATCTTCTAGTGTACAGTACACACTGTCTCCTACAGCTCTGCTTCACTCCATCTTTCATTAGCTCACACTCTGCACTATACTGTGTACTCCCATCTATATTTATTCTGACAAGATTTCAAGCCCTTAGGTGTTCATCAGGTCAGCCCATCACTGTATCACTCCTCACTCACTGTCTTGCTAGCAGTGACATCATCACCCCTGCTGCAGTCCACAGCAGAGCAGACAGTGGTGAGGAGCAGGGAGTTATAATTAGACTGTGTCTCCTGTTTCAGAGCTGGACACAATGCAACCAGACAGCCTGGAAACAGTCCAGCATGGAAGCCTGTCCACCCCACTCCTTCAATCAATCAATTTTATTTTATATAGCCCTTCTTACATCAGCTAATATCTCGAAGTGCTGTACAGAAACCCAGCCTAAAACCCCAAACAGCTAGTAATGTAGGTGTAGAAGCACGGTGGCTAGGAAAAACTCCCTAGAAAGGCGAAAACCTAGGAAGAAACCTAGAGAGGAACCAGGCTATGAGGGGTGGCCAGTCCTCTTCTGGCTGTGCCGGGTGAAGATTATAACAGAACCATGCCAAGATGTTCAAAAATGTTCATAAGTGACAAGCATGGTCAAATAATAATCAGGAATAAATCTCAGTTGGCTTTTCATAGCCGATCATTAAGAGTTGAAAACAGCAGGTCTGGGACAGGTAGGGGTTCCATAACCGCAGGCAGAACAGTTGAAACTGGAATAGCAGCAAGGCCAGGCGGACTGGGGACAGCAAGGAGTCACCACGGCCGGTAGTCCCGACGTATGGTCCTAGGGCTCAGGTCTCTCAGTTGGCTTTTCATAGCCGATCATTAAGAGTTGAAAACAGCAGGTCTGGGACAGGTAGGGGGTTTCGTAACCGCAGGCAGAACAGTTGAAACTGGAATAGCAGCAAGGCCAGGCGGACTGGGGACAGCAAGGTGTCATCATGCCCGGTAGTCCTGACGTATGGTCCTAGGGCTCAGGTTCTCAGAGAGAAAGAGAGAACGAGAGAATTAGAGAGAGCATACTTAAATTCACACAGGACACTGGATAAGACAGGAGAAGTACTCCAGGTATAACCAACTAACCCCAGCCCCCCGACACATAAACTACTGCAGCATAAATACTGGAGGCTGAGACAGGAGCGGTCCGGAGACACTGTGGCCCCATCCGAAGAAACCCCGGACAGGGCCAAACAGGAAGGATATAACCCCACCCACTCTGCCAAAGCACAGCCCCCGCACCACTAGAGGGATATCCTCAACCACCAACTTACAATCCTGAGACAAGGCCGAGTATAGCCCACAGAGGTCTCCACCACAGCACAAACCAAGGGGGGCGCCAACCCAGACAGGAAGATCACGTCAGTAACTCAACCCACTCAAGTGACGCACCCCTCCCAGGGACGGCATGAAAGAGCACCAGCAAGCCAGTGACTCAGCCCCTGCAACAGGGTTAGAGGCAGAGAACCCCAGTGGAGAGGGGAACCGGCCTGGCAGAGACAGCAAGGGCTGTTCGTTGCTCCAGAGCCTTTCCGTTCACCTTCACACTCCTGGGCCAGACTACACTCAATCATATGACCTACTGAAGAGATAAGTCTTCAGTAAAGACTTAAAGGTTGAGACCGAGTCTGCGTCTCTCACATGGGTAGGCAGACTGTTCCATAAAAATGGAGATCTATAGGAGAAAGCCCTGCCTCCCGCTGTTTGCTTAGAAATTCTAGGGACAATTAGGAGGCCTGCGTCTTGTGACCGTAGCGTACGTATTGGTATGTACGGCAGGACCAACTCGGAAAGATAGGTAGGAGCAAGCCCATGTAACGCTTTATAGGTTAACAGTAAAACCTTGAAATCAGCCCTTGCCTTAACAGGAAGCCAGTGTAGGGAAGCTAGCACTGGAGTAATATGATCAAATTTCTTGGTTCTAGTCAGGATTCTAGCAGCCGTATTTAGCACTAACTGAAGTTTATTTAGTGCTTTATCCGGGTAGCCGGAAAATAGAGCATTGCAGTAGTCTAACCTAGAAGTAACAAATGCATGGATTAATTTTTCTGCATCATTTTTGGACAGAAAATTTCTGATTTTTGCAATGTTACGTAGATGGAAAAAAGCTGTCCTTGAAACAGTCTTGATATGTTCGTCAAAAGAGAGATCAGGGTCAAGAGTAACGCCGAGGTCCTTCACAGTTTTATTTGAGACGACTTTACAACCATCAAGATGAATTGTCAGATTTAACAGAAGATCTCTTTGTTTCTTGGGACCTAGAACAAGCATCTCTGTTTTGTCCGAGTTTAAAAGTAAAAAGTTTTCAGCCATCCACTTCCTTATGTCTGAAACACAGGCTTCTAGCGAGGGCAATTTTGGGGCTTCACCATGTTTCATTGAAATGTACAGCTGTGTGTCATCCGCATAGCAGTGAAAGTTAACATTATGTTTTCGAATAACATCCCCAAGAGGTAAAATATATAGTGAAAACAATAGTGGTCCTAAACGGAACCTTGAGGAACACCGAAATGTACAGTTGATTTGTCGGAGGACAGACCATTCACAGAGACAAACTGATATCTTTCCGACAGGTAAGATCTAAACCAGGCCAGAACTTGTCCGTGTAGACCAATTTGGGTTTCCAGTCTCTCCAAAAGAATGTGGTGATCGATGGTGTCAAAGGCAGCACTAAGGTCTAGTAGCACGAGGACAGATGCAGAGCCTCGGTCTGACGCCATTAAAAGGTCATTTACCACCTTCACAAGTGCAGTCTCAGTGCTATGATGGGGTCTAAAACCAGACTGAAGCATTTCGTATACATTGTTTGTCTTCAGAAAGGCAGTGAGTTGCTGCGCAACAGCTTTTTCTAAAATTTTTGAGAGGAATGGAAGATTCGATATAGGCCGATAGTTTTTTATATTTTCCGGGTCAAGGTTTGGCTTTTTCAAGAGAGGCTTTATCACTGCCACTTTTAGTGAGTTTGGTACACATCCGGTGGATAGAGAGCTGTTTATTATGTTCAACATAGGAGGGCCAAGCACAGGAAGCAGCTCCTTCAGCAGTTTAGTAGGAATAGGATCCAGTATGCAGCTTGAAGGTTTAGAGGCCATGATTATTTTCATCATTGTGTCAAGAGATATAGTACTAAAACACTTAAGTGTCTCTCCCGATCCCAGGCCCTCGCAGAGCTGTGCAGATCCAGGACAGCTAAGCCCCTGGAGGAATACGCAGATTCAAAGAGGAGTCCGTAATTTGCTTTCTAATGGTCATGATCTTTTCCTCAAAGAAGTTCATGAATTTATTACTGCTGAAGTGAAAGCCATCCTCTCTTGGGGAATGCTGCTTTTTAGTTAGCTTTGCAACAGTATCAAAAAAGAAATTTTGGATTATTCTTATTTTCCTCGATTAAGTTGGAAAAGTAGGATGATCGAGCAGCAGTGAGGGCTCTTCGGTACTGCACGGTACTGTCTTTCCAAGCTAGTCGGAAGACTTCCAGTTTGGTGTGGCGCCATTTCCGTTCCAATTTCCTGGAAGCTTGCTTCAAAGCTCGGGTATTTTCTGTATACCAGGGAGCTAGTTTCTTATGACAAATGTTTTTCGTTTTTAGGGGTGCAACTGCATCTAGGGTATTGCGCAAGGTTAAATTGAGTTCCTCAGTTAAGTGGTTAACTGATTTTTGTCCTCTGACGTCCTTGCGGTAGGCAGAAGGAGTCTGGAAGGGCATCAAGGAATTTTTGTGTTGTCTGAGAATTTATAGCACGACTTTTGATGCTCCTTGGTTGGGGTCTGAGCAGATTATTTGTTGCGATTGCAAACGTAATAAAATGGTGGTCCGATAGTCCAGGATTTTGTGGAAAAACATTAAGATCTACAACATTTATTCCATGGGACAAAACTAGGTCCAGAGTATGACTGTGGCAGTGAGTAGGTCCAGAGACATGTTGGACAAAACCCACTGAGTCGATGATGGCTCCGAAATACTTTTGGAGTGGGTCTGTGGACTTCTCCATGGGAATATTAAAATCACCAAAAATTAGAATATGATCTGCTATGACTACAAGGTCTGATAGGAATTCAGGAAACTCAGAGAGGAACGCTGTATATGGCCCAGGAGGCCTGTAAACAGTAGCTATAAAAAGTGATTGAGTAGGCTGCATAGATTTCATGACTAGAAGCTCAAAAGATGAAAACGCCATTTTTTTTTGTAAATTGAAATTTGCTATCGTAAATGTTAGCAACACCTCCGCCTTTACGGGATGCACGGGGAATATGGTCACTAGTGTAACCAGGAGGTGAGGCCTCATTTAACACAGCAAATTCATCAGGCTTAAGCCATGTTTCAGTCAGGCCAATCACATCAAGATTATGATCAGTGATTAGTTCATTGACTATGACTGCCTTTGAAGTGAGGGATCTAACATTAAGTAACCCTATTTTGAGATGTGAGGTATCACGATCTCTTTCAATAATGGCAGGAATGGAGGAGGTCTTTATCCTAATAAGATTGCTAGGGTGAACACCGCCATGTTTAGTTTTGCCCAACCTAGGTCGAGGCACAGACACAGTCTCAATGGGTATGGCTGAGCTGACTACACTGACTATGCTATTGGCAGACTCCACTAAGCTGGCAGGTTGGCTAACAGCCTGCTGCCTGGCCTGCACCCTATTTCACTGTGGGGCTAGAGGAGTTAGAGCCCTATCTATGTTGGTAGATAAGAGGAATTTTCTCTGTGAGAGAAACGTCAAGTGGGCTTTTTGTACAGAGCTTCATCGAGGGATAATAGTATCGCTAGAGGTGCTAGACTCAGTCCACTGCTCCTTGTTATGCAACCTGAACACTGAATCATTTTTCTCCCTCTTCTTTCCACCAAGGGATGTGTTTGCAAATCAGACTTGGTAACACATTACGCATGGTAATGTGTTTTGGGGGGTATAGATATCAAAATGGTATCATTAACAAGGTATGTGTGAGTGAGTGTGGTGTGAATTTTTCACTAACCTGGTATCCCACCAGACTACCCAGGGTGCACTTGCGCTCTCTGGCGACCCACCGGGCAATGCTGCTGGCGCCTATTTTGCGAGGCTGTGTGACTACGAGGTTACAGGGGACATTCTTCTCGCTGTAGTAGTCCAGGATGAACTGGGGCAGCTGGGTAGTTTTCCCACTGCCTGTGGCTCCACGGATGATCACCACGGAGTTGTTCTCGATCAGAGAGATGAGCTGGAAATACACAAACACATAACTACATATCAAACACAACAGAGGAGAGAACATTATTTAAATTGTAGCCATTTAAAAGCTGAATATCAAAATATGATTCAACAATCTAAATTACAGTATATAATAAAGTATTATAATCTGTTGCTTATATTCACAGTCACAATAACATTCAAAACATCCTGATTTTGCTCTTTTTGGACAATAAATGTGAATCTGATTAGAAAATGTAAGTCCGAAACACAGATCTCTTCAATAATGGCCAACTAACGGCCCTATTCCATCAGACTGTTACTTGATCGCATGTGATGACATTCACAGTAAGTTAAGAGTCTCCCCTCTTGTTGCGCCTATGGCTCCATCAGATAGAATCAGTGCTCATCTGAAGCACAGTAAAACCTTGAGTGGAGTTATGACCCGAGGAACTGTTGCCAATGACCATCTCTGTTAAAGTCCATGACCTGAAAAGATCCTGAAATGGCAGGAGTACCTAAAGCGTGTGTGGCTACTAAAGCATTTTACCTCCTGTCTATTCTTTGTGATGGGCAAGCTGGGGTAGTCATAACTGGCCAACGGGGGTGGAGGTGCACCTAGAGTTGGAGAGATGAACACAAAAAGGTTTGCTCAATGACTTTCTTAAATTGTTGGGAAAAAAGGCATCCAATTGAAAGCCAAATTATTTAGAAAGTTATATCAACGTGTTACTCACTCGCCGAAAAGTCAGGCTTTCCTGTCTTGTTCCTCAGTCCCCCGCTTTCACTCTTTGGGCTGCCCTGCTGTTGGGGAGCTTTTGCAGGGCTAGAGAGAAACACAGATGTCAGATAAATCAAAAGTCAGTCTGACATTTCAGTGCACACTGCAGTCAACTAATGTCAGTTCCATGACTCTTTTGGTCATGCCAAACAAGAAGAGAAAATTGCTGTATGGTGTTTATGTCCAGCCACCCCATCCTTTTAGAAAACCAAACTTATCAGCATTTAAGCATCAAGGAGACAGTGCATTTCTGTAAGTCCATGTACACTCTTAGAAAAAAAGGGTTCCTCGGCTGTCCCCATAGGATAACCCTCTTTAGTTCTAGGTATAACCCTTTTTGGTTCCAGGTAGAACCCTTTTGGGTTCCATGTAGAGCCCTCTGTGGAAAGGGCTCTACATGGAACCCAAAAGGGCTCTTTCTACTTGGAACCAAAAAGGGTTCTTCAAAGGGTTCTCTTATGGAGGACAGCTGAAGGACCCTTTAAGGTTCTAGATAGCACATATTTTTCTAAGAGAGTAGGAGTGTATCAAAGCTAGGTGAAACAAAATGCCCCCCATTGGACTAATATTAGGCAGCCGCATCCTCTTCACATTCGTCTAATTTCAAATACACAAACCAAAGCCATCTCCAAGACAACAGACATGTGAAGGATCCAGTCTGACAATGGCTTGGCCAAAACAGGCATGATTTGGCTCAGCAAACACACTAGTAGTGAGTGGTGATAATGTGGCTTTTTCGCTTTGAGTAAATAATGTTGAGTAATGCTAGTGTGTCTTTGTCAAGTCAAATAGCTCTCCCCCTACTTTCTTTCTGAATTCCCTCCTCCCCTCCACTAAAATCCCAATTTCCCTATTTGCTCTGAGTTTCTAACATTCCTCTCTCTTACTCGCCCTCCCTGTCATCTCCCCCACTCCTCTCATTCTGTGGCTGGGCTAGTCAGGCCTGGAGCAGTGTGGCAGGGAGAGCAGTCCCAGTCATCTCAGCTTCTCTCTGGGCGAGAGGAGGACTTTATCTACACAGCAGGCAGACACACTGTCACAGCTGGGAGCAGCTCACACATCTAAATGCACACGGGTTGGCTTACACATGCACACACTCACGTCAGCATCTAACAAAGCAGCTGACCTTACAACAAAGCAGCACAAAGGAGAGTGAGGTGAAAGGAGAGGAGACAGCATTGAGTCAGAGGAGAACACTGAGTAACTCCACTGGACACAGTCCACGGGACAGGAGAGCAGGGATGAGTGAAGAGGACAATTACGCAGTACAGAGAGGAGAGAGAGGACAATTTCTTACAGACGGACAGCAGAGGAGTGCAGACAGTGGATGATCCACTCTCGATCAGGACTACAGTCCAGTAAGATCCAGAGAATGGAGAGTTCACTGACAGACCCATGGAGACAGAGTCCTGGAGATGCTACTCTAAGGTGCCTGTGTTGATCTCTCTATATCACTCTGTCTATGTCTGGCTCTCTCCCTCAACTCTCATCACTGCAGCATTCAACAGTAAGTACCAGCAACCATGCAATGTGTTGTTTTTTTACATTTCTCACTACATAGGCTATTTGCAAATTATGGTCAGAAAGTTCAAACAATAAAATGGCATTCATCTAGACAATAGCCACAAATCAAGAATCGCAAGTCCATTATTTGAAGAAATTTGCTAGAACATTCAGGTTTAATAAAACAACATTATTTTTCTTGTGCTTTGAGACATTACTGACAGGTGTACAGCACTACATGCTCTGTTCACAGAGCATGACCTGTTATCCCAGGCTGCCTAATCTGTGTGTAGATAAGGTGTGAGGTACATGCCCACATCTGGGCATCCTCCTCACCCGAGTGAGAATGCCACTGAATGCTAACAGAACACTGATGATGACAGAGGTCCAGAGGTCAGCTTGTATGGAGGTGATCTATTTCTCAATTTCCACATTTACATTTTAGTCATTTAGCAGACGCTCTTATCCAGAGCGACTTACAGTTAGTGAATGCATACATTTATTAATTTTTTTTCATACTGAACCCACATCCCTGCCGGCCAAACCCTCCCCTACCTTGGACGACGCTGGACCAATTGTGCGCCTGCCCATTGGTCTCCCGTTCGCGGCCGGCTGCGACAGAGCCTGGACTCGAACCAGGATCTCTAGTGGCACAGCTAGCACTGCGATGCAGTGCCTTTGACCACTGCGCCACTCGGGAGTATGTCAAGTCTTCAACGAGTGCAGATCAATCAATAAAATTGCAATTCCTTCAACAGTTCTGTTAAAACAGAATTCAGGAGAACAGGGAAGCAGTGTCAATTTTGATTCAGGATGTACAATCATTTTTATTTTCTCACTGCAGTAACCACAGTATTCCTCCGCCATGCCACTGTTCAGCTGGATGAAATGGTTGCGTGCTGAAGGAGAACAGGCTCAAGATGAGGGGACGTCTGCTAAGTCCACAGGGGTATTACCCAGCAGCACACTGATCAGGGAGCTGCTGTGGCACGTGGAGGAGAGGGAGCGCCTGGCACGGGAGATGGAGCGGGAACACAGGCTGGCCCACAACACCGTGGGATACCCCCACTGGCTCCAGAGCTATCCCAGGTTACGCACGCTGATCCCCGCATCAGAGCGTCACCAGTTGGAGCATTTGTGTGCCCAGATCCAGCCCATGCACACAGCCACGGTGCTCTCCAGGTACATTGTACACCACTGTCTTCATACAGTAGTACCCTTTTCATATTAGCACGCTGTGTCCAAAATAGCCAATGTCACCACACCAGGGTGACAATAGGCGAAGGAGACGAGTCTCAAGGAGAGCGAGGCAGAGCAATCTGCCAGGGAAGCCACTTTGTTTTATTGTCACAGAAGTAGGTTACATGGGGTGGAAACATGCAAAGGTGAAGTGGACCCTATGGGGCTAAGCACAGCAAAAACAACCCCCAGGGAAAGAGCTTTGCATCAGCAATATCGTATCCCTATTAAAATAAAAACACATCCCACAACAATGTTTTACAGTGATGGTGACATTTGTATGAACATAGATTTGGTCTTTTGGAGGGCTAAATGAGGAATCATGACCTTTGTAAAAATACTTGAAATAACCTTTAAATCCACCAAGGGTCTAGCAAAAATGTAAATTAACTAGATGTGCGTAACCACTTCCACATGATTGATCTTCACGACTGTCAAATAAATTGTTCACGCCCAGTTATACCACTGACAGAAGTGACACGAACACTCGAGTCCCCTGAAGAACTCGCCATACAATCCTGGTGTGACTGTTTGCATAATCACATTACAACAGTAACAAGATCGCCCGATTATTCCAGGGATATTATTCGGTGTGGACTTTCTCACTGCATGGATTTTTCTTCTTTGCAAAATGTCCTCCTGACAACTAGATTGGAGTGAGCTCATAAATATGCCCTCAGCCTTGTCACCTCACACAATGCATGATACTTTGATGAAATAACCTACATCATTTTCAGCATAATTTTGTCAACTAGGTCTAATGGGTAAATGAAAGCCAAAACAGCTTCTCTAAAATTGCCTCATAATTGTGGATAATGCAGTTTGGGTTAAAGAGTTTATTAACCCACTATATCCCTCTATCTATCCCATTCTCAGGTTCCGTGAAGTGCTGGCCAGCAACAACATCCTGCCCTGGGAGCTGGTGTACGTCTTCAAGCAGGTGCTGAGAGACTTCCTCAACAAAGAGGAAGGGGAAGAAGAGGAGGAGCACCTGCCACAGCCAACACTGCTTGGGCCAATGGAGGCCTGCACCAACCGATACCAAATGAAGCAGGGCTTTGTCACACCCACTGTGCCCGACTGTGGTGTGTCCCCGAGAGAGGAGATCCCAACCATCTCTGGCTATGTGGACCGTACAATGAGAGGCTCTAGTCCTTTCACTCCCCATAGGGACTGGGACCTTCCCTACTACTACCACCACCCAGTGCCACACAACTCCACAGAGGCCTACAGCACCATGCTGTGAGAGGAGGCAGGGTGGTAAAGTAGTACCCAACTAACGACCATGCTTACCTTCTATCCTTGTTAGGTCATGCCTGAAAGAGCTGTAATCTCCCAAAAAATGTGGATAAAATATGTTACAGATTTATTCATTTGAATGAACTGCAACAAAATATTGCACTGGACAAGGGGACTTGGGGGCAGATTCAGACATTCAACACCTGAACTAGGGGCGCATCTCAATACTAGCTACTACAACAGGATAGTCTACTAGCTAGCCTACTTCATTTGCACTGACTGATTTGACAAGTCAACCCGTGCTTAGATATTTTGGCACCTGGCTATAGAGTACCACAGCATGAGTCATACTTCCCATAAAACCTAGCGGTCAAACAGAAATCTTCCAATTGTTTTTCCACCATTCATTTTTCCCCATAGGGGATTTTAGAAACACTTAAAATAAGGGCTGTGTTTTGTGAAGGTTTATCCTGGCGTGACGATAATCCCATCCACCTGACAGGTGAGGCATATCAAGAAACGGATTAAACAGCATAATCATTACACAGGTGCACCTTGTGCTGGGGACAATAAAACACCACTTTAAAATATACAGTTGTGTCACACAACACATTGCCACAGATGTCTCAAGTTGAGGGAGCGTGCAATAGGCCACAGTGACTGCAGGAATGTCCACCAGAGCTGTTGACAGAGAATTGAATGTTCATTTCTCTACCATAAACTGCCTCCAATGTCATTTTAGAGTATTTGGCAGTACATCCAACCGGCCTCACAACCGCAGTACATCCAACCGGCCTCAACCCAGGACCTCCATATCCGGCTTCTTCACCTGTGGGAGGAGTATTTGTCTGTAATAAAGCCATTTTGTGGGGAAAAACTCATTCTGATTGGCTGGGCCTGGCTGCGCCTATGCACCCCCAGGCCCACCCATGGCTGCACCCCTGCCTAGTCATGTAGTCCCGTGTAGCTCAGTTGGTTGAGCATGGCACTTGCAACGCCAGGGTTGTGGGTTCGATTCCCACGAGGGACCAGTATGAAAAAAAAAATATGCACTCACTAACTGTAAGTCGCGCTGGATAAGAGCATCTGCTAAATGACTTAAAAAATAAATAAATGAAATCCATAGATTAGGATCTAATGAATTTATTTCAATTGACTGATTTCCTTATATGAACTGTAAACTCAGTAAAATCTTTGAAATTGTTGCATGTTTTGTTCAGTATACTTGACTATGTTGGTAAATCATGCAATTGTATTTGGCTAGCTAATACTTATTGAAAAGCCTGAAGATCCGATGTTGAATCGGCGAGAAATGATCGTTACCGTTTGTGTCAGGAAGTTTCCTCATGACCTCTACAAGCCAGAATGCTGAATAAAATTGTACTTTACCGGTTGTCCGTGAGGTTGGTCCTTTTGCAGATAGGAATATGACACAATATATCCAAAGGAAAGTATAATTACGTCAACCTTTCAAAGCGCTGGTTGTGCGTTCAGATTTCTATCACCCGAAGCATGCACACAATATGAAAATACACAAACGCATGCATACTTGCCGAGCTCGTGCAGGTGAGAGAAATCTGAACACACTACCAGCGCTTTGAAAAGTTGATGTAATTATACTTTCCTGTGGATATATTGTCTCACATTCCTGCATGTAAAAGGACAAACTGCACGGACAACCGGTAAAGTACGTTAAAATAAAAAAAATTTCAACATTCTGGCTTGTAGAGCTTGTGAGAAGACATTTTCCAAACAAATGTATGGCATTAATCTCAGACTGAACCACAGCAGAGGTATCAGTCTGTCAGGCTAGTAGCAATGTAGCTAACACAAAAGTATAAAGTTCCAGTCTGGTAGTTAGCGTGCTACAAATGAACAACGTGCGAGGGAACATGTACTGTACAAGATAGCTAACGTTGCTGGCAATTAAATCCTACATTTTGCTAGCTAGCCAATTTACCTCTGTCTTGATGATGACTCCTCCGACTTTACTTTTGGAGGTTCATCTGTGATTCTAATGTTAGCAAATTGGGTCCCTAATGTAAACCATTCTGTTATCTGTTCTGCAGTTATTGCTTTCTTCATGTTTCCTATTTTGTGGACTCCAGCGACCGGTGCTTTTGGTCTGTGTTCAATGGTGATGCTGCAGAATTCTAAATTAGTTCAATGGCACGTGACAGTACACCTGCTAAGGGGTCGCCACAGTCATAAACCCCGCCTATTTCTAAAATGTATTTTCTTAAAATGTTATTTTAAACCTAACCTTAACCACACTGCTATCATTATGCCTAACCTTAAAATATGACCAAAAACCAACTTTTGGTTTTCATAAAACATTTACGATATAGCCCATTTTGACTGTGGCAACTAGTGGAAACGCTGCTAAGGAGTCTGTGTTGGTCTGGATCAAACATTCATCTACTGCAGGGGTTGTCAAACTCATTTTGCCCTGATTTTGCCGCCCCGGGAGCCGCATTGGTTCAGTGGTGGAAAAAGTACCCAATTGTCATACTTGAGTAAAAGTGAAGCTACCATAACAGAAAATGACTCAAGTAAAAGTGAAAGTCACCCAGTAAAAGTATTTGGTTTTAAATATACTTAAGTATCAAAAGTAAAAGTATGAATCATTTCAAATTCCTTATATTAAGCAAACCAGATTACACAATTTTCTAGTTTTTTTAATTTACGGATAGCCAGGGTCACACGCCAACACTCAGACATAATTTACAAACGAAGCATTTGTGTTTAGTGAGTCCGACAGATCATAGGCAGTAAGGATGACCAAGGATGTTCTCTTGATAAGTGAATTGGACCATTTTCTGTCCTTCTACGCATTCAAACTGTAACGAGTACTTTTGGGTGTCATGGAAAATGTATGGAGTAAAAAGTACATTATATTCTTTAAGAATGTAGTAAAGTAAAAGTAAAAGTTGTCAAAAATACAAATAGTAAAGTACAGATACCCCAAAAAACTACTTAACTAGTACTTTAAAGTATTTTTACTTAAGTACTTTACACCCCTGCATTGTTGGGATGTCCCTACCCCTAACCTTAAAAAGGTGCAATATGCAGAAATCGCTCTGCCATTTCCAGGTTACTAAAATTCTAATAGTTTACCAAATTTCAGTTTGTGACAAAACAAGCAATGTATAGTGTAGAGAATCATTGTACCATCTAAACCGCTGTGAAATATATTTTAAATAACCACAAATATTGTATTTCCAGCTGTTTGTAGCTGGGTGTACAAAGCAAAAAGGAAACTTAAGCACGGGAAGCATAGAAGTAGTGCACATAGAACAGATCTACCGCTTCTTGCCTTCAATGAAAATGACAGATCTATCTCACATTTCTATGTGAATTTGGTCAGGTGGCCCAAAAAGTTACGTATTGCAGCTTTAAACCCCTACCCCTGTTCAATTTCAACATGGTAATGTCGGCGTTGTGACAAACCAAGGATCCCGTTTAGACCTTATTCGGTTTTCAACAAGTTAGAATGGCCGCATTGAAAATTGGTTATATTTCCTCACTGTCAAAATGTGGGGGGGAAATCCTCTATCCATGGTTTTTGGAATTTTCCATGTGTTATTTCATAGTTTATGTCTTCACTATTATTCTACAATGTAGAAAATCGTACAAATAAAGAAAAACCCTTGAATGAATAGGTGTATCAAAACTTTTGACTGGTACTGTAGATAATTACAAAGAGGAGATTCTCCTGATTAAAAATGGTGTCCGACTTGAAAAAAATCCAAAATATACACTTTGAGAGATATTTCGCGAAATAGACCAGCATGCTTCTCCATAGGAGAACAATGGTCAGAGCTCAGGGTTCCAAGGGCAAAAAGTATTTTAGGGCTAGCATTTGATGACAACCGAGCTCCAGTGGTGTAAAGTACTTAAGTAAAAATACTTGAAAGTACTACTTAAGTTGTTTTTTGGGGTATATGTACTTTTACTATTTATATTTTTTGAAAACTTTTACTTATCTACATTCCTAAAGAAAATGATGCACTTTTTACTCCATACATTTTCCCTGACACCCAAAAGTACTCGTCACATTTTGAATGCTTAGCAGGACATGAAAATGGTCTATTTAACACACTTAACAAGAGAACATCCCTGGTCATCCACACTGCTTCTGATCTGGCGGACTCACTAAACACATGCTTCATTTGTAAATTATGTCTGAGTGTTGGACTGTGCCCCTGGCTATCTGTAAATAAAATAAATAAAAAATGAAATGGTGACGTCTGGTTTGCTTAATATAAGGAATTTGAAATTATTTATACTTTTACTTTTGATACTTAAGTATATCTAAAACCAAATACTTTTAGACTTTTACTCAAGTAGGATTTTACTGGGTGACTTTCACTTTTACTTGAGTCATTTTCTATTAAGGTATCTTTACTTTTACTCAAGTATGAAAATTGGTTACTTTTTCCACCACTACCAAGCTGGCTGCCCAGATTTACATAATTACAAAGAGGAGATTCTCATGATTAAAATTGTGCCCGACTTGAACAAATCAAAATATACACATTGCGAGATATTTTGCGAAATAGACAGACATACATATATTTCCCCTATAGAAAACAATGAGACGACCTCAGAGTTCCATGAGTAATTTGTTGTTGTTGTTGACGTTTTAACTACCAGCGTGGGCAGGTCTCATTGCTAACAATAGGGAAGCAGCCATTGTGACGTAGAACAATGGGCTGGGAATAGAACGTTCTGAAGGCGAGTTGGTGCCACGGTGCTCAAAATAACTAATAGGAGCTGGCAGGGTGGAAAGATAAGGCCGTATAAATAAGCCCTGTTTTTTCGTGATTACTTAAAAACGACGACAAGCAGCTGGGACATATGATAATATTATGAGACTGGGCTCCACGGCGGATGCAATTAACTAGTTATCAGAAAAAAAGCGTTAAAAATGTAATTTGTCCAGCCTAGGTTGTGCGTTCGAATCTCATCATGGACAACTTTTAGCATTTTAGTAACTACTTGCTACTACTTAGCATGTTGTTATCTTACCATTCCCCTAACCCTTTAACCTAACCTTAACCCCTTGCCTTGCTAACATTTACCACCTAGCTAATGTTAGGCACAACAAATTGATATCTGTACAGGGGCGGTGTGTTCAATAGGGCGATATGGGCGACGCACTGCCAAACGGGAAAAGGAAGGGATTTTTTTTCTAATCAATTATATCACGGCAACAGTAGTTATCAGTGTTCTAATCTGATCTGACTGCCACTAAATGTCAAATCAGGCTAAAGTCGTGCTTCAAATGGCCCCGCCCGTTTTTGGGGCGATTTCAGTCATGTTGAAAATCGCCCAGAAGTCTGTCATAGACTCCCATGTAAAATATATTTTTTTCAAATTTCAAAGCTTTCAATACAATCTCTATGGGTGTCTGTGGGCTTGCACTTACGCGCTTTCGTCATACGTGACGTAACCATGAACGTAACTAAGAAAATAGCGGCTAGCAGCGTCTCTGTTGCGACCTGCAGTGTGGCGTTATCTTATGTTTTTAATTTGTACACTTAGTGGCGTTATTTTATGTTTTTAATTTGTACACTTAGTTTACAAACATTCTGCCAACCATGGATTTCCAGTGGTGGGTTTTGGACTGTGTTATATCTAGCCTAGTTGTAAAAGAACGGACATCTGCACAGTTTCACATTGAACATCACTCTGTCGTTTAATGACATGTGCCACGCATTCTGACAACCCATTCATCCGTAACGCAGCACACTGTCGTAAACCATAACAACGTACAGTACGACGTACAGCACGTCGTACCATACATAACATTTCCCCCCCCTTTCCAAAACCAGGGACTGGTACCATATATAAAATGTCCATAGGGCAAGAACCTAGAGTGATACCTGTAAGAAATAAACATTAACCCTTAAACGGATGGACTCTCCAAACTAGCCAGTTCAGTCCATTAACCTGGAGGTTGACTAAGACACCTAACGGAGCCTAAGAATGAAAAGAGGTTAAGTAGTCCCCCAGATAAGCAGGGCGAGTTCGTGCCCGCATAGGCCTTTCTTCCACCGTCACCGCCTGTGGCTCTGGCCCTTGGGGAACCCACAGAGGCTGGGGCTCAGGTGGTAGTGGTGGAGGAGGTCCATCCGGTGGCGTCTCTGGCCTGCATGTCTGTTTTGTGTGCCTTCGTGTTCCTTGAGGGGCAGGGACTTTTCTGAGGTGGCTGGCGTGCCAGCGTGATCCATTGCTCATCATGAATGTGGCGGGCCCCAGTTGTCGACTGACCTGCAAGGGGTCCGACCAGAATGAGGCCATTTTGTTGCACCGCTGAGGCCGTCGGGCTCGGACCCAGTCTGACACTTGAATGATCGACTTCTTCACCCTGTGTGCCTTGTCAAAACGCTGTTTCATTGCTCTTTGGTGCCTGGTCACTGCCTGCTGTTCTTGGGTGCGCCTAGTCGCCGGTTCTGCTACTCTCTGTGTTCTGAGTCTGTCCAGTGGCAGTTCCATCTCACGACCTAGCATGAGGGATGCCGGGGAGACCTGTGTTGTTGTGTGTTTGCTTGCTCTGTAGTGCATTAGCGTTTGATTCAAAGCAGTTTGGAACGTGCACCCCTGGACCAGGTGCGCTCTGATGCCGTTCTTCAGCGTTTGGTTGAAGCGTTCCACCCCTCCGTTAGCTTGTGGGTTGTAGTAGGCCGTGCGGATGTGTTTGATTCCCTTGTTGCTGAGATATGAGGAGAACTCGGCAGAGGTTAGCTGGGGCCCATTGTCCGTGGTAAGGGTGAGGGGTAGGCCCCACCTTGTGAACAGGCTGTCTAGGATGTCCACGATGGCCTGTGCTGTGACAGTTCCGACAGGAACCACTTCTGGCCACTTAGAGTGGAGGTCATACACCACCACCAGGAAGCGCTGATGGTGAGGGACTGCGTGTCCATGGATCTCGCCACAGATGTCCAGTTGGATGTGCTCCCAGGGGTGGGACGGCCATGCGAGAGGCTGCGGGGGGGTGGGGCGGACTGTCCTGTTTTCCCACTGAGGAGGCATGCAGCACAATCCCTGACCAGGGCTTCAATGTCGTGGTCGATGCCTGGCCACCACACAAGGTCTCGACATCGCTGTTTGACCTTGACTATGCCCAAGTGACCCTCGTGCGCCATGGATAGAACACGCGCGCGCAGGCCACTCGGGACCACAGTGCAAAACCCTCGAGAGACACAGACTTCTTCCCAGCAAGAAAGTTCGTGCTTCACTCTGGCGAAAGTCGCCAGCTCTTCCGGCACATGTGCTGGCCATCCAGTGCGTATGTAGGTGCGCAGGGTAGACAGTGTGGGATCCTGTTCCGATGCTTGCTTCAGCTCCTCCAGTGAGACGACTGACTGAAGAGGAGCGTAGAGCATTTGTACAAGCTCTGTTTCGTTGTCGTCTGGCAAGACGGTTGGAGTAGGAGCGTCAAAGGAGCGTGAGAGGAGGTCTGCCACCACGTTATCCCTCCCCGGAGTGAACTTCAGCTGATAGTCATACTGTCTGAGGCGGTCGGCCCATCTGTGCAGCCGAAGTGGCTTGTGGCCAGTTCCTGATGCTGACAGTAGCGTTGTGAGGGACTGGTGGTCGGTTCGGAGTGTGAACAGACGGCCATATAGGTAGAGGTGCCACCTTTCGCACGCCCAGACACAGGCCAGTGCTTCTCGTTCGCCCACAGAGTACCGTTGTTCTGTGGGGCTCAGGGCCCTTGAGGCGAAGGCGACGGGCCTCTCAATGCCATTCTGCAGCTGTGAGAGGACAGCTCCTAGTGCTCCAGCTGAGGCGTCACATGTGACAATGGTGTGGCAGACGGGGTCAAAGTGAGCCAAGACTGGGGCTGTGGTGAGCTGGCTCTTCAGTGAGCGGACCGCGTCTGAGCAGGCTGCCGTCCAGGCCCATGGCTCATCCTTCTTGAGGAGCTGGCGAAGGGGCGCTGTGGTCTGAGAGTAGTGGGGCAGAAACCGGAGGTAGTAAGCTGTCATGCCCAAGAATGAGGCCACCTGAGAGGCTGAGGTCGGTTCCGGGATCCGGTGGACGGCTTCAATGTTCGACATGAGTGGGGCAATGCCTTTGGCCGATAGGCGGAAGCCCACAAACTCGACGGCTGGAGCTGCAAAGGTGCACTTTCCACCGTTCAGGGTCAGGTTGTTCCGCAGTAGAGCACTGAATACTCTGTGGAGTCGATAATCATGGATGTGGAGGTCAGGGCCGTGGACCACGATGTCATCCAGATAGACCGCCACCCCAGGTATTCCAGCGAGGATGGTGCTCATCACCTTCTGGAAGCAGCTGGGGGCGGAGCTAAGTCCAAAAGGCATGCGTGTATATCTGAACACGCCAGCGTGTGTGACAAAGGCCGTGAGGTCTCTGCTAGCTGCATGGAGGGGTACCTGAAGATAACCCTGACGAAGGTCAAGCTTCGTGAAGATCGTGGAGCCATGGAATTGCGCGGTCAGCTCCTCAGCTGTAGGCAAGGGGTACTTATCCGGGACAACGGCCTTGTTCACAGCACGGAGATCCACACAGGTCCGGATTCCACCGGACTTTTTGGTTGCAATGACCAAGTTTGAAATCCAGGGGGCAGCGTTGACTGGCTCAATGATGCCTGCATCCAACTGTGACTGGAGATCTTTTGTGACATCATCACGCAGTGCAAAGGGAATGCGCCGCAGGGGCTGCATGACTGGGGTCACTTCCGGATTCACTAGGGGCCTGTGAGTAAAGGCTGTGAGGCAGCCCAGTCCATCAAACAGAGTCGGCCAGTTCTGTTGCCATGTGCAGGTAACCTGGTAGATAGCTGACCCACTGTCATCTCTCAGTGTGAATCCCAAGCCTGTGAAGAGGTCGAGGCCCAGGAGGTTGGCACCCCGCTTTGCAACATGAAATGTGAATGATGGCAGATGTTTGGTGCCGTAGTGTACTGGGACCTGGAGGGTGCCTACAATGTCTATCTTAGATCTACCGTACCCACACAGGGCAGTGGAGGGCTGTTGGAGTGGTAGGTGACTGAAAAACTTGTAGTAAGTGGCAAGGTTGAGCAACGACACCGCAGCGCCAGTATCCAGCAGCAAAGGCAAACCCACCTCACCCAGCTGCACAGTGCATGTCCTGAATGACACATGGTTGGTGGAGACGGTTCGGATTTCCGTGTGTTCATGTTGAGAGTGAGATGAAACGAAGGGCCTGTTCTGGGTGGAGCTAGTAGCAGGGGCAGAACGACACACTTTCGCAAAGTGATTGTATTTTGAACAGTTCTTGCATATTTTCCCACCGGGCTGGGCAGTTTGAAGCCCTTGAATTGTGAGAGCTAGCCCCACAGTTGCCACAGCTAGTTCTGTTTGTTTGTCTGTGTGCCTGCTGCACGGGCATGTCGGTGTCTGTGTCCATGCAGCTATCGACGCGGGAGGGCGTGCGCAGCGCGTGATCGTTGTAGTGCGCCTGCTCGGGCTGAAGCTGCTGTGTGAGAATGGCTGGGGGCCGAGTGTATGCTGCAGAGCTGTCTGTTAGCATAGAAGAGCATTCCAACGCCGCTTCAACCTGGAGTGCTATTTTAATAGCTCCATCTAGTTGTAAATTATCCGATTCCAAAAGCAGTTTCTCCCTTGTCTTTTCACATAACGTCCCCTCTATCAACTGATCCCTGATGATCTCGTCCTGAAGTGTCCCGTAGTTACAAGAGCTAGCCAAATCCCTCAGATTAGCCACGTAGCTTTGAATGGACTCACCCGGCCGTTGGTGTCTCTTCCGTGGCCGGTAGCGTCGGAGGAGCACTCGCTCTTTCCCGCGAAGTGGTTCCGTAAGAGGCTGACTGCAGCAGTGAATGTAGGAGCCGATCCAAGCGCTCTGAAAATCCTCTGTCCCTCTGTACCAAGGCAGTGACGGAGCAGTGCTGTCCTCCGCTTGTCGGAGATTGTAGAAAAGTCCATAGCTTCTAAATAAGTGTTAAAACTATCAAGCCAGTTATTCCACGGGACTGGAGGTTCGCCAGGCACGGCGAGGAATGGTGCTGGCGGTGGTAAACTGAATTCAGCCATCTTCGTCGCCAATGTTATATCTAGCCTAGTTGTAAAAGAACGGACATCTGCACAGTTTTACATTGAACATCACTCTGTCGTTTAATGACATGTGCCACGCATTCTGACAACCCATTCATCCGTAACGCAGCACACTGTCGTAAACCATAACAACGTACAGTACGACGTACAGCACGTCGTACCATACATAACAGACTGATCTTGTTGATCGTGTACATACCCGCTACGAACGGACTAAATAATGAAAACGCTGCTGGCAGCGGAATCCAATACAGCTGGGAGACTTGGCTGGATGACAGAGTCCCGGACAGAGAAGTGGAGCCGGCCGGCTTCACCCTGGTCAGAGCGGACCGCGATCTGACAGTCACAGGGAAAATTCGATCCTGGTAAGAGAGCGACTTGTACCCCCGACATTGAACTGCTTTCTGTGTCACTGCGACCTTACTATCTGCCCCGTGAGTTCCCCCAATTGTTTGTTACCGTTGTGTACTGTTGATAATCACAAGTTTACTGGAGAACTGAGACCAAGTAGAGACTTTGGACAGGGTGGATATGGTATAATAAAGGCAGTTTATTCAGAGGTAAAGATATCTGGAATCGCGTGCACGGACTCGTTCGTCAAACTCTTAGGGAGCTATCTGAAGAGAGCCCCGAAAACATTGTGTGCAGACATTTTATACAATAAATGATGTAGGTTGAATCTAGTAGTTCTGATCTTCTGATTGGTCCTGATGAGTTGGGCGAGGTCCCCTCCACTGTTGCATTGGCTCTGAGTCAGGTTCTCTGTCTTCAAATGTTTAGCCTAAAGAGAGGGGATTTTTGTGTGTGTGTGTGTGTGTGTGTGTGTTTAACAGTGATGATGTGTGTGTGTGTGTGTTATCAGTGATGATGTGTGTGTGTGTGTGTGTGTGTGTGTGTGTGTGTGTGTGTGTCCTCAGAGCAAGAACTCGTGAGTTGGAAGAACTGAGAGACCTATGGCGTGGGTGTTGTCCTTGGCCACCTGCTGACAAGGCTGACAAGATAGGACTCTTTTGTCCATTGTTATAGGATAGGAACAGCATTGATTGAAAACAAACGCCCAACACAAAATGGGTCATGCACAAGATTTTAGTCAGACCAAGCTATAACATTATATATTTACTACGACAGTACATTCAACCAAAAGCTAATATAACAAAGGCATCAGAGATTATTTATAATCTGTCACAGAAACTGGAATCCATCTCCCCAGATCAGTCAATAAATGCTTCTGGTATTGACTTATATGCTGCCCCTGTCTTCATGTTGTTGCTGGACATATATTTTTTAAAATGTGTGTAGGTCACCTAAATCATCAGAAAAATTGCCCCTCCTGAGAATTTTTTCAGGAGCCGCCACTGTATCTGTACATATAGTAATGAAACCGGTAGAGTGCGGCTTGAACCCTCAATCTTCTGGCCCGAGGCCCAGCGCGCCATCGACTGTGCCACAAAAGCATGCTAGAGTGGCAGATTCGATATCCGCGCTTATAAACCAGGGTCGCTACACAACTCCCTCCTTTCAAAGAGCGCTTCCTCGCTCTAGACCTCACAGGACGCAGTCTTACAGGAACGCGCTCACCGGATAAGTAGAGGCACTGTCATGGGTGCGATGTCCAATCACTTTCACTTCCAGGCAGGGAGCATGGCTCTAAACCCTCAACCTTCTGGGCCGAAGCCCACCGAGCAGTCGACTGTGCCACAAAAGCATGCTCGAGTGGCAGTTAATATCCGCGTTCATAAACCAGCGTCCCTACAATATCATACGTTTAGCAAATTCGTAACATATCACACAAAATGGATGATGGACATCCTCAAATTAATACATACCAGGGGTTGGAACCGGTTCAGGGAACAGAACCGAAAACCAGTGTGTGTGTGTAGGCAACCCTTCTCTACCCATCCGAAGCATAGTCTAGTAGCCTACTGATGTTACAAGTGTGATTCAGAAATTAGGGAGATATTTTTTTATTAGATTAGAATGGATTAACCTTTTCAATGCTAGTTACGGATACTAGTTATCACGTTTCACATTGGATTTATTGACTACAAAAAGGTAAGATGTGTTTTTATTTTAATTCTGGCGCCGCTGCTGCACACACACAAGCTTGTTAGCTAGCTAGCTAGCTAGCTAGCTTCTCTGGTCCAAGTTTAAACCAACTCTGAAGTTCAAAGACATTCAAAGTTCCTTCATAGAAGACACTCCTCTGTAGGTATAATTCTGTGTGCCTAATTCAGATAATGCAAACAAGATGCCCAGTGCTTCAAGCCACGCCTTCACCCTCTCTGCCCACCTGCAACATTTCAGTTGCATCTCATGCCCTACACTTGTCTGTCCAATGCATGCAAATAGCTTGCCCGCTCCATAGCAAGCTGCTCCTTAGTAATCTAACGTCTACCCTCAGTCCAGGTTGAATTTGATGCTCCCTGACTATCTAGCTTTCATTTCGGCTATTGAGGATTATCATTTCTACAGTTTCGATTTAGTTCGAGTCATTTTAAAAGTATATGGAGTTCGTCACCCACCCCCAAGGCCTGTATGTTTGACACCTCTGATCTACTGTAATGTTGTGTTCCTAATGCAAACCACAAGAAACGTAAACATACATTTTGATTTCTTTATTTGATTATCTAATTAACACAAATCCTATTACAAAGAGTAGAAATGGTAGAAAGAAGCAGTACAGTTTAGCATAAAGTAACAGTAAATGATTTGCACCCTGTCCATAGACATGATCCTGTCATATATTCTAAGGACATAGATGAGACTAATAGAAAGAGGAAAATACACACATTGTTCCAACAGACAAGATAATGGTAACAAAAACAACAAATTATATATTTTGTTTATGATCAACTAGACAAAATCCCGAATTCACCCGTATTACTTATTATTCTACTACAGAGAATATATTTACAGTTTTAACATCCAGCAGTTCAGTTGTTAAACAATGTAACTACCCTATTGTGGCATCTCTGGTAGCCACTGTGGTAAACACTAGGGCTGGGCGATATAGACCAAAATTAATATAAAAGTAATTACAATACAAAGGATGATATCATATAAACAAGTGTAATATATGAATGCAGATGACCCTGTGGCACAGCCTCCATTTAAATGTGGCCTAGGGGGCTACACTGGCTGCAGAAGGTGAGAACAAGTTGCCTGTTTTAGCCTGCAGAGAGGTAGTGGAAATATCATGGGATACTTAGATCCAATGATATGCATACCGCAATCATACATATTGCAATAAAAATATACACAATGTATTGGCCAGCCCAGCCTTAGTAGAAATAAGAGTATATTCATATAGAAATATTAAAATACATTTGTAAGAATCACAGTTTTTGAAACAGGTAATGTACTGACCTGTTTATCCTGTGATGATACAATAGCATGGTTATCAGTCAACTTAAAATGGTGAAAAGGTTCTGTTTGGGGGACATGTTCACGGTCAACAAGAAATGTTGAGTGGCCAATGAGAATCTCTCCAAGCATTCAAGCTTCATGCATTTTCTCGCATACTCATTTCCGATCTGAGTTTTTCATTTTCCTTGAATAAAAATAATAATAAATTGGGTTAATTATAGTCTATAAATGCAGTGAAATGGCCCCTCAGTATTTCACTGCCGAGGCCAAGTTTATTGATGGTACACCATGCAGCCAGGTAATGAAATGTTAAATATGATTATTACCTCTTGAAGTTTGGTGTTCTCCTTTTTTAGCTTAACCAGGTACTCAATCCTCTGCTTATGGTTCTTATGGCCCACAAGCTTGCCGTTCTCCTCAGACAAGTGGTCAACCTGCTTCCGAAGAACCTCCACTTCCTGTAGGGCACAGCAAGGGCAGATGCAGACATTTTCCCACCTTCACACTAAAACCATCGCCATACATTAGCTAGATTCAGTACAAAGCACCCTTCTAAAACTAATCATGGATTAGGACAGCTCCTGATATCATTGATGTCTGGAGGAGCATGGAGATTGATGTCTCCCATAAAAGTATCCAGAATGTCAACTGGGGCAAGTTGCTCTTTTCTGCATTCCATATAAATGATACATTTATTTATGTAAATAAGAATTTGTTCTTAATTGACCTGCCTGGTCAAATAAAATAAATAGTGTCTATTCAAAACTACATAAAATTACAATAACCAGAACCCCTACAGACCCTGATGCCGTTCTCACCTGAAGCAGTCTCTCCTTGTCGTGCTCCTTACAGCTCAGCTCTCTGAGCTCCAGGCAGCGGTTCCTCAGCTCATTGGTCAGCTCCTGGACACAGGTCTGAGACTGGGCCAGTAGGGATTCCTGACTCTGCATTCTAATCAAAACCACAAACAAACAAAAGATGTCAAACTTTTAAAAAATGCATTTGAGAGAAAATGTATTTGCAAACACATGTAGATTACACATTGCATCTGTGTGATGAGAGAACAAAGTATGTTATTTGCATACCTTCCCTGAGCTTCAGTGAGCCTCTGTATTACTGTGCTCTGAAAATGAAAGGAATGAGGCAATATGAAAAACCACCTACTGCAAATGGCATTTTCTGTTTACAAAAACTAAATTTCAAGTGAACAGGAGAGTTGAGTGATTGATACACACCTTTTCACTCCTCTCCTCCTGCAGCTCTCTCAAGACGTTCTGATGAATTGCCTCATTTAAAACATCACTGTCAATTAAAATATATCCATTAGACACTTGACAAATCAACTGTCTGATAACACTTGGGTTGCAAATATTAATTGGTGAAAATAAGTGATTTTAATGGACTAACCAATTTGAGTTTCCATTCTGAGCCAGTTGGTTCTGCTTGGTGTAGAACTGGTCAAGAAGAGCTTGGATCTCCATTCGCATTATTTCCTTCTCATTCAGCTGACCCTGTGTGAAATCAACACAGACTTGTTAGATGCCGTATGCGTTATATCAATGTGTTAAATAAGTGCCTCAAGATTGGATGTTTAGGACTCATCATGACATGCCGTAAACAAACAGACAAAAAAACACCTTGAGCCTCTGGATCTCCTCGTTCTTGGCGGCCCTTTCAGAGTTGAGCTCAGTGAGGAGCACTTCCATAGTCACCATGGAGGAGCGTCGGCTCTCCAGCTCCCTCTCCTGGCACTCCATTACCTGGGTCAGGTCAGTGTTGAAGTTCCGGGGGGTGTGAGGTGTCTGACAGAGAAATCAATAAGATTAGATAACGCTCTCTTGATCAGACAGAGTTCCTTCCTGGTAATGCATACAGGAGGTAAAAACCATCAGACACAAGTATCCGTTACCTTTGGCAGCACTTTAGGGGTGACGGATGACTGTGGAATACGATTGGCACTCTCGCCTCGGATGGTCCTCTCAACCGCTTCTTGCTGTTGTTTTAACTGGTGAAAAGCAGGCAGGGAAATCCCATGAGTAAAGTAGAGATCCAATCTATTTTGTATGGTCTCAAATCTACCATTTTCCATGCTACTGTAGCCCTTGATTCGTTTTCAGTGGCTCATTGTATGTGTATAGAAATAATGGGCTGGTACCTTCTCCTGGAGAGTTTGGATGATAGCCTCCTTCTGGGCAGTCTGATCCTGTGAAGCTTGGAGAAGACCCGTCTGCTCGTCTAACACCTTGGTGAGTCGCTCCACCTCCTCAGTGGCATAGACCACCTCCTCCTGTAGCACCTCCACCTGAGGACAAAACATACATCCAGACGTTGTCATAATGATGGAATTCAGGAATGTGTCATTGTATCAAAGCTCAAGAGGCCACTAGTTGTTATGTTTAAAATTAACTCCAAGTCTTACCTCTATCAGATTAGAAGCCACCTTCCTTTCTGCTGCTTCTCTCAGGTCCTGGAGCTCTGCTTGCATCCTGGAGTTGTGTTCCTTGATCTCCTCTCTCTCAGAGCACACAGCACTGTACTTATCCTGTCAGAACAAAACAGGCCAAAACTCAATTACAGTAAGCATTGAGAAGTATACAAGTTAAACATGATAATTAATTAAAAGGTAAACAAATGACTTGAGTCAGTACCGTGAGGTCCTTGACATCTCCAGACAGCATGGCGAGGCACTGGTCCTTTTCTCCCAGCTCACTGCGGAGGTCCCTGGTCTGGTTGATCAGCTCCAGCACAAACTCCTGTCAAACACAACACAACAAGAGACTTCTGAAATAAGAGGTATCAAATCCATGCTATAACCCAAAATAATAAGAATGAATGGCAGGTCATTTAAGTGAGCAGACTTACTTTGTCTTGTTCAATCTTTTGCTCAAGGCTGGTTATGGTCCCTTTGGCAGTTGTCAGATTTTGTTCAAGGCTTTCCATATTAGAAGCCTTTCAAAGTAAAATACAAATGGAGAGGGTCAATTACAGTTGATTGGAGATTAAGATTCAATATGTCAAAGAGTGTTCAACTAAACTAAAACATACTGGTGATAGCAATTTCTAAGACATTTTAATAAAACTAAAATACTCAACTCTAGGGCACTACAATAACCATGTATACAGTAACGATGAAAAACAGACCTGTTGTTGGCTTTGTGTAGTCAGGTCAGACACTTGCTTCCTTAGCACTGCATTCTGCGCCATAGTCTGTACAAGCTCTCTGGGGAGAAACAAATCAAATATGTCAACAAATGCACTTCAAAAAGTTCATCATCCACAAATCGAAAACAATCCTTTAATACAACTCACTCTAAAGTGCTTTCTTTATCTTCTTTCAACTGGGAGGTCAGATTGCTGGTGTGTTCTCTTTCAGACTGCAGAGCGTTTGTCAGTTCCTACAATGCAAGCAACATATTCATCAAGAAAAACCCTCAAAGGTTTAACTGTAATTTAATACAAATGAGAGACCGGTTCTGAATGTCCTTAACAGATAAGCAGGGCTTGGTTGGTTTAAAGAGGAGCTGACTGACTGTGATTTGGGCCTGCTGAGCTGTGACCTCCTGCTGCTTCTCCTCTAGCTGCTGCCTGGACTGGTCTGCCTCAAACTTGGCCTCTGCCTGGAGCTGGTCAAAGGCATCCTGCAGGGACCGCTGCTGCTCCAGAAGCTGCTCCCACTCCCGCCTGGGGGAGAGAGGGAAAACATGTGAGGGGGAGGAGATGGAGAGTCTGCAAACTACTATGGTGAAAGTACTATGGTGACATTGAGTTCCCAGGGTTTCCATCAAATTGAGTAAATCTCGTCCGATACACACACAAACATCTAGATTCCAAAACAACAAGACAGCTGTAGCCATGCATACGTACTGGACTTCTGAGAGCTGTAGCTGAGTGCTGATCAGGCTGCTGGAGAGGTGTGATGTCTCCTTCTGCTGCTCACTCTGGCCCTCACACAGCTCCTTCTTCACAGCAGCCAGCTCCCTATCAGAGGACTGCAGCACCAGCCGCAGGTCATGCACCTCGCTCTTCAGAACTACAAGAGAGAATGGATTGTTTTGATAACCATATAATACCCAGGAAAAAGAAAAATCCTCCTGTCCTCTGACTAAAGTAATGGTACATTATGGTTTTAACAGTGGGTGCCTGGGCGGTAAAGAAGGAGGGGTTTCTTTTGGCTAACTAACACTAGTATGGTGGGGAAAATTACAAACTCTGTTATGCACATGCGCTGTATAAGCCTTAACCTGTACATTTCCACTGTCTGTTTCTGTCATGTAAGAAGAAGCTAGTGTTTTTTTTCACTCTGATCTTTGTGTAACTTAGTCACGTGGCCAAAGACAAAGGGCCGTCTCTAAGAGTGACCAGTTTTTGGTCCATCCTGTTCTTTTGGTATCTGTCAAGGGCACAGCTGTGTGGAGATATGAAGAGAACAGAGGCTAGCTTGAGCAGCAGCAGCTAGATAGTAACAAAAAACTGGCGTCATCACTTGTTTGTATGCTATGTTCCCACCATGATCTCACACCTCTGTTAAACTGCCACGTAGACAAAGGTCATAAAAGCTGAGAACCAACTCTTGTTCGTTGGGCTCTTAACTCTACACCTTTTGAGTGATTGTTAACCACTCCAGAATTGCAATTCTTATAATAAAAATGTTGTTATTTGAAGAATCTAGTCTCTCTTCCTTTCTGGTTAGAATTTCCACTACACTAGTAACACAATTGAGTATTACAGTTCTGCCTATAGTGGATGCATACAGTCAGACTACTAATCGCCAGAGAACCATGGGTAACTCAGTATAAACTAGGTGAAGTGTGTGATGGTTTTTTTTACCCTCCCTGGTCCTCCTCTCTGCCTGTAGGGTCTGCTCCAGGTTGCTGATAGTCTCCTGCAGGCTCAGCTGTTCTCTGTTCCAGCCACTCCGCTCAGTGGAGAGCAGCTGGACATACAAATAAAGAGTTAATTACTATAGCTTCATATAGTCATTAACTGTAAACCAATACAGCTGAAGGGGTGACTTTATTATCTTCAAAACAGGGCTTGTGTATCGACAGCATGAATATCACATGGAGTGAAACTCCTCAAGCAGTGGATTCAGCTTTATCTGTACATAGTTATGCAAGTTTCAAGTTGTATTAGTTGTATGTACAGGATACACATGGTATACACCGTCCAACTAAATTCTTACTTGCAGGTTCCTTCTCGACAAGTTAAGAATACGAACATAACATATCCAGAACATGATAGAAGTTCCCTACCTCATCCTTGTACCTGGACTCCTCTACCATCCCAGTCACCTGCTCCTCCAGCTTGACAATCTGCTGCAGCAGCTTCCTGCTCTTCAGCTCCTCCTGGTCCAGCCGAGTCTGCACCTGACTGGCTTGCTCCTGCCAAGCAGAAGGGAAATAATAGATGAATAGATTCCACCAAGAGAATGAGAAGTATAACTTTACGTTATCCGTTTTATAAGTGATAAAGCCCGGGTGCTGTACCTGGACCTGTTGCAGCTCCTCAGTCAGCGCCTCACAGGCTATTTCCGTCATAGCTGGTGGAGGCTGCTCACTCTGGATGTCGTCCACGTCCTCATCTCCTCTCCCGTTCCCGTTCAGGTGGTCGGGGCTGGAGAGTGGCACAAGGCGTGTCCGCAGGTTGTAGGCCTTGGTGGGCGTGGTGAGAATCTGGGGGACAAAACAGTCACATAAAATTAGCATGAGAAATAAAGTATTAGTCATTAATAGGCCATCTTCATAGAATTCAACCAAGGTTGGGCAAACTCCTGGATCTAGAGGTACCCCAACCTGACCCTCTACAGTAGTTCAGGCACAGCCCTCGAGGGGCATTGAGCCATCGGCGAGCTGCTAAATAACGCAAATACCCTCACCTTGATAGTTTCAACGTGGATCTTGTTCAGCTGAGAAACCTCCAGTTTCTTGTGAGCCTTTGTGGCCTCCAGAATGTTCTCCAGATGCTTGTTGGACTTATCCAGGTACCTCTTCTCTGATTCCAACTCTGACATCTGTTTCCTGGAACATAAGGAGTAATCCTTAACCCTCTGAAGCACAACATAACAAAAACATGGTGCCAATAACCTTCAAGTTCCAAGAGCTAATTACGATTTAATGCAACAATTTGTATTTTGTTCATGAAGTCAACGGTTCATACTGTATATCATGACAGCATGCATGTCTCTAGAGAGCCTCCTTACTTGGTGAGTTCCTTATACTCTTCGAAGGCTTGGATGGTGGCTGTGAGTTCTGTCTGTTTCTGGAGAAACTGGGCCTTCAGCCTCTCCATGGAGATGGCAGAGATGTTTTCAGCAGTTACCGGAGTGGAGTAAGACGGCTGAGCTGTGGAGAAATGTCAAATTCACTATACTGAATACCCTTGCACGCTTTGATCAATTACATCACTTGTATAGTCACAAAACAAAACAAAGTCAAAAATACAACAGAAAATATATATAGTGTGTGCAAATGTAGCAAGTTATGGAGGTAAGGCATTAAATAGGCCATAGTGCAAAATAATTACAATTAGTATTAACAATGGAATGATAGATGTGCAAGAGATGATGTGCAAATAGAGATACTGGGGTGCAAATTAGCAAAATAAATAACAATATGGGGATGAGGTAGTTGGGTGGGCTAATTTCAGATGGGCTGTGTACAGGTGCAGTGATCGGTAAGCTGCTCTGACAACTGATGCTTAAAGTTAGTGAGGGAGATAAGTGTCTCCAGCTTCAGAGATTTTTGCAGTTCGTTCCAGTCATTGGCAGCAGAGAACTGGAAGGAATGGCGGCCAAAGGAGGTGTTGGCTTTGGGGATGACCAGTGAGATATACCTGCTGGAGCGCAGACTACGGGTGGGTGTTGCTATGGTGACCAATGAGCTAAGATAAGGCGGTGATTTGCCTAGCAGTGATTTATAGATGACCTGGAGCCAGTGGGTTTGGCGACGAATATGTAGTGAGGACCAGCCAACAAGAGCGTACAGGTCACAGTAGTGGGTAGTATATGGGCCTTTGGTGACTAAACGGATGGCACTGTGATAGACTACATCCAATTTGCTGAGTTGAGTGTTGGAAGCTATTTTGTAAATGACATCGCCAAAGTCAAGGATCGGTAGGATAGTCCGTTTTACGAGGGCATGTTTGGCAGCATGAGTGAAGGAGGCTTTGTTGCGAAATAGGAAGCCGATTCTAGATTTAACTTTGGATTGGAGATTCTTAATGTGAGTCTGGAAGGAGAGTTTACAGTCTAACCAGACACCTAGGTATTTGTAGTTGTCCACATACTCTAGGTCAGACCCATCGAGAGTAGTGATTCTAGTCGGGTGGGCGGGTGCCAGCAGCGTTCGATTGAAGAGCATGCATTTAGTTTTACTAGTGTTTAAGAGCAGTTGGAGGCTACTGAAGGAGTGTTGTATGGCATTGAAACTCGTTTGGAGGTTTGTTAACACAGTGTCCAAAATGAAGGGCCAGATGTATACAAAATGGTGTCGCCTGCGTAGAGGTGGATCTGAGAGTTACCAGCAGCAAGAGCGACATCATTGATATACACGGAGAAAATAGTCAGCCCAAGAATTGAACCCTGTGGCACCCCCATAGAGACTGCCATAGGTCCAGACAACAGGCCCTCCCATTTGACACATTGAACTCTATCGGAGAAGTAGTTGGTGAACCAGGCGAGGCAGTCATTTGAGAAACCAAGGCTATTTAGTCTGCCAATAAGAATGCGGTGGTTGACAGAGTCGAAAGCCTTGGCCAGGTCGATGAAGACGGCTGCACAGTACTGTCTATTATCGATCGTGGTTATAATATTGTTACTTGATAAGCATAATGCAACATTGACAACACTACAATGAGGTACTTTCACAATGATGTGCAGTCCCTTGATATCTTGTGCATCTCCTGTTCTTACCTCCATCAGACCACTCAGTCTCCAGAGCCCTCTGGAAGTCCTCCTCTAGCTCTGCAGCAGCTTGGCCTGCAGCCTCCTCAGCTCTCCTCCCAGACTCAAGAGAGCGGAGCTGCCGGTTCTCCTCCCGGAGGCTGTAGTTCTCCGCTGCATACCGGGTCATCTTTGGGTGATGCTCAATCTGTAGGACAGAGGGAATGAGAAGTAGCAACAAATGTGAAATTAAGGAGTTGTACATGTTATTGTTCATTTTCTGAAGTGTTTTGTGAAAGTGAGTTGAATTATTTTTCACAGATTCAGATTGGGGTCAACAGTACTTTAACCGGGTAACATATTGTACCTGGTCTCGAAGGATCTTGATCTCCTCCTTCAGCTGGTCGACGAGGGCTTGGCTCTGTGAGTCAGACAGTAATCCCTGGCCACCCTTTAGGCTCTTCTCCAGGCGAGAGATGTGTTCCTCTCTGAACTTGAGAATCATGCGGTTGGAGTGAATGAATTTCTCCTTCTGGGCCCAGGCCTCCTCAAGCTGAGCCACCTTCTGGAGCAGCATCTAAGGAGGGGAGGATGTACAGTATGTGTATTAACTACCATCCCTCTAACAAACAATATTGAGACATAACATTGACTTATTTGTCATCCGTTTCAAAGTACAGAAAGCTATACCTGCTTGTCGTCTTCACGCTTTTTCCACAGACGCACAGCTTCTAAAAACTGTGTCTTGTATGCTGCATCAAGACCGCCTTTAGTGGGGTCTGGGGAGAAGAATGTGGAGAGACTAACACATTTCAGAATTAATGTTACAGGGGAAAATTGACAGTATACACTAGGGCTGCAAGATATATCGTTTCAGCATCGACATTGCGATGTATGCATCCGCAATAGTCACATCGCAGAACGTGCGATTTATTAAGGTAAACATATCAGTCTACAATATATATATTTTTTTATGTTAAACTAGCATTATATCTGTCTGATATAACGTAATTTACTCTGATTTATGGGTTATTGGATACACCGTTTATTATTATTTTAAACACGGAGTTGGTTGCTGCACGTGGTTGCCATGCAGGCTCTGCTTGCGCGTGACGAAATGATGAGCGAGGAACAGGCAAGAAAATACAGAAATTGAGAATTTGGTTGCAAAAAGAAATGCATTGTCAATTATATGGAAATATTTCGGCTACAGACAGGATGATGTTGACCAAAAACAGGTACTTTGTCGAGAGTGCCTTGCAATTGTTGCCACAACGAGGCAACACGACCAATTTGTTCGATCATTTAAGGCGGCACCACAAATCTTCGTATGACGAGTGCAAAGCATCTCAATGCCCTCCAAGGCAAAAATCTATTTCAGATGCCTTTGCCAGTATTACACCATACGAGAAAGGTTCCAAACGGCAGAGAGAAATCACAGATTCAATAACATTTCACGTCGCCAAAGACATGGTACCAATTAACACGGTTACCAAAGAGGGTTTTAAAAACATGATCCGGTCGCTTGACAAGCGATATGTAATGACATCACGCAACTATTTTTCTCAAGTTGCCATCCAGAGTTGTACGAGAAATGCAAGGCACAAGTTGAAACAGAGCCGTCACAAGTGGAATATTATACAGCAACAACGGACTTGTGGTCCAGCCGGACAACGGAGCCCTACAGAAGTCTGACCGTAAACTTTATTAATGAGGACTTCCACCTGAAAAGTCGCTGTATTTTTCCCCAGAGGATCATACATACATCCTGTATTTTTTCATATCGCAATATATATTGCAGAAAAACAAAATATCGCAATGTCAGTTATTTCCAATATCGTGCAACCCTAGTGTACACACATGTAAGAATCAACCAGAGTGAGCCAGTGTGGCAAAGCCTAGGTCAGATTTTTTTAAGGGGAACCTGAATCGCAACCTTACCAATGGGAATCTGGGGCCCTCCTGGGGCCACATCTCCCCCACTGCGTGTCTGGGCAGAAAGAGCCTGAGCTAGCTGCTCCTTCAGCTTTTTCACCTCAGCCTGAAGCTGCCTCACATTCCCCTGCGTGTCTTCGTTGATCATGGCCTGATAAAGCACAAGGAATCACGAGGAGATGCTCACTAAACTACCAGAGATACAATATCTATTACAATCAGTATCACTGTATATGGAGAAAAGGTGTAGCCTATTTAATTACTAATTGTGATAAATGCAACTTTTCATACTAACCTTGTTTTTGATCAACTTGGCTCTCTGGGCAAATTGTAAGGTGGATAGAGTTTCGCCAAAGCACTTAGAGCCTGGGTGCACATTGGCTATAATGTAGGTCTTAGCATTTCCTCCAAGAGAGTCCTGCAGAAAAAGTTTCTGTTAGCACACATAAGGAACATCAAGAAAGCAAGAGCTTTTTTAGAATCCAATTAGATACAAGTGTCTTTTACCCGAAGCAAGAAGGTGAGTTTGGAGTCCCTGTAGCAGATATGCCGGCTCTTCCCATTGGACACATCCACCAGCGCCATGATCACCTGACCCAGGCACATGAGGGAGCGGTTGATGCTGCTGGCCTCCTGGAAGAGGAGAAGAGAGGGGGTAGATGTCAGAGGAGTGATAACAATAACACATACAAGTTGGAATGTAGCCCTCTAAAGGCTTTGTTGTGTGCAGTGTTGTGAATGTTCGTTCAGTCAGCAGTCAACCGTAGTCCTGGAGCATCACCTTGAGTCTGGAACCCTCTGTGTGTGTATCTCTCTGCCTCTCCGACCCTGCCAGGTCCACCAAGTTCAGCTGGGATGTGCGGATGTTCACCACCTCCTTAGCAGTCTCCTTGGACTCTAGGGTCATGGTGAAGACTGCATGGGACCGTGAGGACTCCCTGTTCATGGAGGTAGAGGCCACGCGCCGATTACGCCAGCCCATCGACAGCACCTGAGAGGGAAGCGGGATAAATGAATTAAACGCAAACAGTTCAATGTCAGTCAAATCAATCTTGCACAAGAAATTAAGACAGTATAATTTATGCTATGACAAAAGCATGGTTTAAAGCAAGGCATTTAATCAATCACATGAAATGATTTACTACCTGGTAAGCTTCAGCAGCTGAAGTGACAAACTTCTCTACAGCCCCTTCCACAAACACCCCCTTCTTGATGTTCTCTCTGAGGAACAGGCTGGCTGAGGCACTGTCCAGCAGGTCATAGATCTGCTCGTTGTAGATCTCAATGAAGGAGCATTTGCACAGGAAGCTCTTGGCATTCTCAGACTGTCAGGAAAAACAAGGCATTTAAATCATCAATCTGAGAGAAAACAGAGATAAACAACAAAATCACTGGCACTTCTTGTATTTCAATGTCAGTTACTTTCTGCTCACCCTTTCTACCTCCCTGTTGATGAGGAAAAACAGGTACTCAAAACTTCGAGGGATAACCCCCCGTTGGTCATCAGTAAAGTTGTCGAAATCAGATGGACCTAGGGAAAGAACACACGCAACATTTAGTACTGAGGCACTGCAAAGAAATGAAGGTGTCTGTGCAACAAAACTAAATAATTCAATACAGCACTCACCAAGCATTGTGAATGTTTTTCCAGAGCCAGTTTGTCCACTGTGATAGGAAAACATTCTCAATTTACAGCACTGAAAAATCTGTGAGATATTACAGCACGTAATAAAACATGAATGAACTGTAAAACAATAAGAACATCACTCACTAGGCAAAAATGGTGCCATTGTATCCATTAATACATGACTCGACAATGTTCTTGGCCACACTGGAGAATACAGAATCCTGTTGCACAGAGAGGAGACGAAAAAAGTGAACAATTAAAATTCAGCTTGGTTTGATTTGAGCCTCTATCTACTGACGTGTGAATTACTCCAGGTTACAGCAACAGTTCAACTGTAACAGTCTATCCACCAACAGTTCAACTGTAACAGTCTATCCACCAACAGTTCAACTGTAACAGTCTATCCACCAACAGTTCAACTGTAACAGTCTATCCACCAACAGTTCAACTGTAACAGTCTATCCACCAACAGTTCAACTGTAACAGTCTATCCACCAACAGTTCAACTGTAACAGTCTATCCACCAACAGTTCAACTGTAACAGTCTATCCACCAACACTGACCTGGGTGATGTCCATGTCAGCAACATGGTCATAGGTGAAGGTTCGTGGCTCCGGCTTGGAGTGCAGGCAGATGGTGTTGGGAGAGGTGACTGTGAGACAGAGGCCTTGGTCTCCATCAGTGGTCAGGCCGGTCCCCTGGGTCAGAGGTCTCACCCGCACAAACACTTTGATCGAGTCATTGTCACCACTACATTACAGAACACGAACATTCATGGGTTAATACACTTTACCAACAGACTGGGTGCCAGTTTCTGCTCTCTTGCCAACTTCTTATGGAATTGTCGTGACAAACAAGAGGTACTGGCAGTATAAGTTGCCAAATGAGGCAGGGCAACATACTGAGTATGTATGTAAAACAATGCAATGGCCAGCTCTTGCGAGAATTAAGCATTATTAAGCCACATTACCTGTTGGTTACTTGTTGATGCTGCATTGAGCAATCGACAGATTCTGATAACAGAGATGAGACATACAGTTAGCTAGTTAGTCAAGGTTGATCAAGGAACTAGAGACACTGCCTAGTTTAAAGATAAACCAATGTTTAATCAGACGTCTAAGTTACCTACAATGCAAGCTAGTTAGCTCGCGAATAATATTAACGGAAGTAGCTAGGTAGGCAACTAGCGCCAAAATATTTAAAAACTAAGTATTTTTTTTAAATCACTTGCAAATATTAACGTTTAGGTAACGAACCCTTTCCCTTCGTATTCATGTTGAATATTTTCAGACAAGTAGCTTTGCTACTAGCAAACCATTCACAATAGCTAATGTTAAAACTCCGCGATAGAGTGTTAGCTTCATCTCCTAAAATCCATCTTCGAATTTGGCGGGTATGCACTCGATCTTCGACTGCTCGTGCCTTTTTCAAGAATGTTATGGAATCAGTCAATTGTTTATCGCCGCCTGCTGGACGAAGTCTGAATTACAGCAACCTCTCTTTTTTCAGAGCACAGAGACCAAGCTACAGATTGTACACCAGATAATGTGATACGAAATATGTTCTCATTGTTCTATCTGTGGTGATACTGTATAACCAAAGGTTGTTGGTATCCATTACTGGGCGTTACAGGTTTGCCTATAGAAAACGTCACCATAGATTTTTAAACTAATAATTATCTTCCTCTCCCAGAGCAGAGGCTGCAAATATAATTTTCCATTACTGAACAGACAGTTAGCATAAATACTATTTTAGTAAAATGTACACCCTACTATAATAAAATGTAGACTCTTTTCATGCGGCGCGTCAAACGCGACCCAGAAATATTTGTTTTAATCGTCTTTGTCGCCCCCTACGGTCGCGACCAGCACTTCACTTTGATGCAAGTTCGCTGGTTCGCTGATTTGGTTCAAAGTCATGCAACGCTATTGGCTATTTCGTAAGCAGCTCCGCCCTATTTCATATTTTTCAGTCTATTTAATTGGTCCAAATCGAGGCGTTTAAATTCGAAATCTACTGGTCACTTGCTCATCTAGGGTATTTCGAAAAAGTAAACGGTGTGTGGAGGTCGTTGGCGTTAAGAGAAGTTATTTTATGTTTATCTGACTTCTTAATTGAGGTATGTAACTATCTGGCATTATTGGGAAAATGAGCTAGCTTTGACATGCACGCTGCTTTTAAATTGTTTATCTGACGTGGTCTATCTCGCAACATTTCTTCATCGATGTGATGCATTATTTCTTAAGTTGTAGCCTGACGCTACACTACTAGTAGTTGACTAACTACATACAGTAACGTTAACTAACTGACTTTAGTTCCCTCCCAGGTCTGAGTCCTACTTACTAAGGTCAATAACATAATTCAAAACTGGTAATTGTTACGCTGAACTGCCTAACTAGATAGCTAATGGTGTTTTGCTAGTTAACGTTAGCTATCTAGCTAGCTATCAACGTCTAACCCGCACTGGCAGAAGCTGACAACGTCCGCTACTAACGACGTAACGTTAACCAACGGTAGCCAGCTACTAGTTTGCACATTGGAAAACGTGCTGATGAATAGCTAACGTTAAGTATGTAACGTGTTGTGAGCAGGCTTTATTTGAGTTGTAAGTTAGCTAACAAGCCAGGCGATTTCTTTACACAAATGGTCATTTTTCACAATCAGACATTCCTGCACTTCAACAAGAGCAAAACTAGCTAATGGCATTGTTCCAAACCTTGCTGAAGGACCAACCGGCCAATCCACAAGAATGCTGCAGTCACGTTAACGTTAGTTTAGTAGGCTATGCACCAAGGAAAATTAATTTTAGCCAAACTGAAGGATTCCAAATGGGCTTAGCAAATTTGGTGTGGTCTTTGGCAGGCGGATCCATCCAGTGTGTAGGGAAAAGTGACAAGCCCTGGAACGGCAGGCCAAATAATGGTGTGAGGACATAACGTTAGTGGGTAAATTGCTTGAATACCGTCACCAACTAAACACCCCTCCATTCTTGGCATGCCATCAAGTGTTGTCATGTCTACAATTTAGAATCTGGTCATATGAATTCAGCCAATACCTCGGATATTAATTGAAATGTTAGTAAACAAAGACCGAAAACTCTTTTGGTGGCCTGATGAATATTTATTTCTCCCCACTGGTAGCCACATGACCCTTTCAACTTTTCTCTCAAAGTTAATTGCACATGAAGACTTCTATGGGTTGGTGACGTTTACACACATCCATTGTCAACAAGGATCCAACACTATACAGTGTATTTTACCCCCCCCCTTCTCCCCAATTTCGATCTTGTCTCATCGCTGCAACTCTCCAACGGGCTCCGAAACATGACCCGCCTAACCATGCTTTTTAACACCCGCCCACTTAACCCGGAAGCCAGTCGCACCAATGTGTCGGAAGAAACACTGTTCAACTGGCGACCGAGGTCAGCCTGCAGGCGCCCGGCCCGCCACAAGGAGTCGCTAGAGCGCGATGAGCCAAGTAAAGCCCCCGGCCAAACCCTCCCCTAACCGGACGACGCTGGGCCAATTGTGCGCCGACCTATGGGATTCCCGGTCATGGCCGGTTGTGATACCACCCGTTCGATCGGGTTCAGGTCCTGGCTCTGGCTGGGGCCACTCAAGGACATTAAGAGACTTGTCCCGAAGCCACTCCTGCATTGTCTTGGCTGTGTGCTTAGGGTTGTTGTCCTGTTGGAAGGTGAACCTTGGCCCCAGTCTGAGGTCCTGAGCGCTCTGGCGCAGGTTTTCATCAAGGATCTCTCTGTACTTTGCTCCGTTCATCTTTCCCTCATCCTGACAAGTCTTCCAGTCCCTGCTGCTGAAAAACATCCCCACAGCATGATGCTGCCACCACCATGCTTCACCGTAGGGATGGTGCCAGGTTTCCTCCAGAAGTGACACTAGGCATTCAGGCCAAAGAGTTCAATCTTGGTTTCATCAGACCAGAGAATATTGTTTCTCATGGTCAGAGTCATTTAGATGCCTGTTGGCAAACTCCAAGTGGGCTGTCGTGCCTTTTACTGAGGAGTGGCTTCCATCTGGCCACTCTACAATCTCCACAGAAGAACTCTGGAGCTCTGTCAGTGACCATCAGGTTCTTGGGCACTTCCCTGACCAAGGCCCTTCTCCCACGATTGCTCAGTTTTGCCGGGCAGCCAGATCTAGGAAGAGTCTTGGTGGTTCTAAACTTCTTCAATTTTAAGAATAATGAATAATGGGGGCCACTGTGTTCTTGGACCTTCAATGCTGCATAATTTTGATGATACCCTTCCCCAAAACTGTGCCTCTCTCTGAGCTCTACGGACAATTACTTTGACCTCATGGCTTGGTTTTTGCTCTGACATGCACTGTCAACTGTGGGACCTTTTTTATATAGACAAGCGTGTGCCTTTCCAAATCATGTCCAAGCAATGGAGTCCACTAGTGGTAAATTCAAATCAAGTTGTAGAAACATCAATATAAACAGGATGCACCTGAGCTCAATTTTGAGTCTCATAGCAAAGGGTCTGAATACTTATGTAAATAAGGTATTTCTGTTTTATTTGTAATTAGCACATTTCTAAACCTGTTTTTGCTTTGTCATGATGTTTTGTGTAGGGGGGGGGGGGCAATTTTAATCCATTTTAGAATAAATAATAATATGCCATTTAGCAGACGCTTTTATCCAAAGCGACTTACAGTCATGCGTGCATACATTTTTACGCATGGGTGGTCCCGGGGATTGAACCCACTACCTTGGCGTTACAAGCGCCGTGCTCTACCAGCTGAGCTACAGAGGACCACAGAATAAGGCTGTAACGTAACAAAATGTGGAAAAAAGGAGGGGGTCTGAATACTTTCCCAATGCGCTGTAGCTAGATACAACACCCTCAATGTTGTATCTGTATCTAGAGCTCATCAGTTGGATTGAATGGTCTTCTGTCTGGACTGCAAGAAGTGTGACTTCTGTCTGTCTTATGTGCTTAACTCACTCTTATCAGTGTGCCCAGATGTCTATTATATGAGGACAACTTTTGCTTCAGCTCCCTCACTTCTGTGTTCCTTTCTTTTATAGGATGAGTTCTACTGCTGTGAACGATGAGAATCATGAGGTCTGCCCTGGAAGAAAGCAGAGCAATTCAGATACTATTTGTGACATATTTTCCTTGGATCAGCCGACTGGGAGGCCCTCCATCCTTCGCCAGTCTCAGGCAGAGAACCTGTCAAACAAAACTATAGCAAAGGGAGGGAAGGTACAGTGTATATGTTATCAAGAAGCCTAGTCTTGGAGTTGTTTCAAATGTTCCAGAATAATTCCTTCTAAAATAATATTGTAATTATGAGGATCTATGCTTGACTGTTTGAATAGTCTAGTAAAAAGCATGAGCTGACACACCCGAAAATGTTTTGCGAGGTGTTGACTCACAGAGTAAACTGTATAAAAAGAACCAGGTTAGGTTTACCTGTTGGGCGCATAGTGTGCAACTTTCTTTATTTGACTGTTTTGAATAGAGCATTTGTTTTCAGATGATACCCTTTTGGTTTTTGCTTTCAGGTTTGTTTTCAGACTCCAAGAAGAGACCCTCTCACTAAGAGAATAGTATCACCAACAAAGTCCCTTAAGATGGAAAGCCTGGATGACTGTAGTAAAGCCCTGGAGTCTTCGCAGTTTACAACACCTGAAGAGTAAGTATATGCTTTAAATAAAAATCTGTAGCTTTGTCACATCGGCAGAATGCTGCTTCATAATCTGGTGTCAAATTGAGAGAATGTAGGTTAATCTATCCTCATGTATTTTTACAGGGTGTTGCCTCAGGAAATCAATGAGCCTGTTGATGTGCCAAAATCAGGTAAAGCATTTGATTGATTGGCTAAAGGTTCAAGATTCATTACCCGAAACTGCTTTGTCACCATTAACTACTTCAACCATAATGTTTACTTGATTTTCAACTTATTTTACTACAGACTTCACAAATGTGTCATCCTATCCTGATGATGATATGCCAATTCAGAGTAAAGGAGGTTATCAGCTGGATTTTGACAACCTTGATGCCATCAATCCCTTCCAGGGGTCCACTAAAATGGTCCTCTCTCCAGCAAGGCCCAGTGAGCTAGTTGAAAACCCCAAGGCTGAAGAACAGTGTGAACGTAATGTCATTGAAGCAGTTTCTCCTGAGAAGTTGGAGGAGTCTGACAATAATGAAACGGCAATGGATGAGACCCTTCCGTTCGTGCCATCAGTGGAAAATGATCTTGCTGACATCTCAGCCGATATGTGCTCAAACGATAGCAGTGTGATTACCATGACGAAGGACCCAGCCGTTGAGTTATCCAACGCTGGTGAGGAAGAGACTGTACAATCATCAGTTAACCTTGACCCAGATCAAGCTTTGGCCATCTTTACTACAGTCGCGGAAGCTGTGGCTATCTCTACAGCCGAGAAGACTCCTCTGCCGCCAAAAGGTGCTTACGAATTAGATTTTGCCAACCTTGATTCAGTCGACCCTTTCCAAACGGGAGGCTCCAAAATGCAGAATTCCCCGGTGCTAGGAAGAAAGCAGTCATGCGATAACCCTCCTCAAAAGGTGGAGGTTGAAGAGTCTGCAGTAAAGGAAATGGAACCAGCAGCCACGCTTGAGGGGGTTCAGCCAGTCCTAGAGGCACCTGTCCAGCCAGAGATTAAACCTATTGCATCATTGTCGCCTGCGCCGAAGGAGACTAGCAAGCCAGCTGAAGACGCTGTGGCCATCACCTCTACAGCCGAGGAGACTCCTCTGCCGCCAAAAGGTACTTACGAATTAGATTTTGCCAACCTTGATTCAGTCAACCCTTTCCAAACGGGAGGCTCCAAAATGCAGAATTCCCCGGTGCTAGGAAGAAAGCGGCCATGCGATAACCCTCCTCAAAAGGTGGAAGTTGACGAGCCTGCAGTAAAGGAAATGGAACCAGCAGCCACGCTTGAGGGGGTTCAGCCAGTCCTAGAGGCACCTGTCCAGCCAGAGATGAAACCTATTGCAGCATTGTCGCCTGCGCCGAAGGAGACTAGCAAGCCATCTGAAGTTGCTGTGGCCATCACCTCTACAGCCGAGGAGACTCCTCTGCCGCCAAAAGGTACTTACGAATTAGATTTTGCCAACCTTGATTCAGTCAACCCTTTCCAAACGGGAGGCTCCAAAATGCAGAATTCCCCGGTGCTAGGAAGAAAGTGGCCATGCGATAACCCTCCTCAAAAGGTGGAAGTTGACGAGCCTGCAGTAAAGGAAATGGAACCAGCAGCCACGCTTGAGGGGGTTCAGCCAGTCCTAGAGGCACCTGTCCAGCCAGAGATGAAACCTATTGCATCATTGTCGCCTGCGCCGAAGGAGACTAGCAAGCCATCTGAAGTTGCTGTGGCCATCACCTCTACAGCCGAGGAGACTCCTTTGCCGCCAAAAGGTACTTACGAATTAGATTTTGCCAACCTTGATTCAGTCAACCCTTTCCAAACGGGAGGCTCCAAAATGCAGAATTCCCCGGTGCTAGGAAGAAAGTGGCCATGCGATAACCCTCCTCAAAAGGTGGAAGTTGACGAGCCTGCAGTAAAGGAAATGGAACCAGCAGCCACGCTTGAGGGGGTTCAGCCAGTCCTAGAGGCACCTGTCCAGCCAGAGATGAAACCTATTGCACCATTGTTGCCTGCTCCCAAGGAGACTAACAAGCCAGCTGAAGATGCCATACCACAGCCCAGTGCAGCCCCTTCCAAGGATGGCCCGGTGAAACTTGAGTTCAATTTTGATGATGGCGGTGAGGTCAAGCGTAAGCCTCCTCCCAAAAAGTTTGGCAAAGGGCCTGGTGTGAAGCCGAGAGAGAAAAAGGCTATACCTACAGAAAAAAAAGAACCCGCTCCATCCATGGAATCTCCAGTGAAGCCATTGGCCAATACTGATTCTGAAATTCCTCTTCCCAAGGCCGGGTACGACTTTGACAAGTTTGACCCAAACTTCAATCCATTTGGTACAAACGCAAAAATGACTGACTCTACAGTCTGTACGGTGAAATCCAGTCCAGATGCCAAGGCACCAACCTCAGTCAGAGTGGCTGTCTCCCCTGAGAAAGTGGCAGAGCCTGTTCAGCAAGAAACTGCACCATCACCATGGTAAGTTCATGTTCATTTTGCTGCACCTTTAATATTATCCCAAAATATTAAAAAAATTAAAGGAAGTTTTGCTTGATATGTAAAGCACAATCAGTTTGGTTGTGAGAGCATGGCGATATAACCTCAATGTACAGTGGGGAGAACAAGTATTTGATACACTGCCGATTTTGCAGGTTTTCCTACTTACAAAGCATGTAGAGGTCTGCAATTTTTATCATAGGTACACTTCAACTGTGAGAGACGGAATCTAAAACAAAAATCCAGAAAACACTTTGTATGATTTTTAAGTAATTAATTTGCATTTTATTGCATGACATAAGTATTTGATACATCAGAAAAGCAGAACTTAATATTTGGTACAGAAACCTTTGTTTGCAATTACAGAGATCATACGTTTCCTGTAGGTCTTGACCAGGTTTGCACACACTGCAGCAGGGATTTTGGCCCACTCCTCCATACAGACCTTCTCCAGATCCTTCAGGTTTCGGGGCTGTCGCTGGGCAATACGGACTTTCAGCTCCCTCCAAAGATTTTCTATTGGGTTCAGGTCTGGAGACTGGCTAGGCCACTCCAGGACCTTGAGATGCTTCTTACGGAGCCACTCCTTAGTTGCCCTGGCTGTGTGTTTCGGGTCGTTGTCATGCTGGAAGACCCAGCCACGACCCATCTTCAATGCTCCTACTGAGGGAAGGAGGTTGTTGGCCAAGATCTCACGATGCATGGCCCCATCCATCCTCCCCTCAATACGGTGCCGTCGTCCTGTCCCCTTTGCAGAAAAGCATCCCCAAAGAATGATGTTTCCACCTCCGTGCTTCACGGTTGGGATGGTGTTCTTGGGGTTGTACTCATCCTTCTTCTTCCTCCAAACACGGCAAGTGGAGTTTAGACCAAAAAGCTCTATTTTTGTCTCATCAGACCACATTACCTTCTCCCATTCCTCCTCTGGATCATCCAGATCGTCATTGGCAAACTTCAGACGGGCCTGGACATACGCTGGCTTGAGCAGGGGGACCTTGCGTGCGCTGCAGGATTTTAATCCATGACGGCGTAGTGTGTTACTAATGGTTTTCTTTGAGACTATGAACCCAGCTCTCTTCAGGTCATTGACCAGGTCCTGCTGTGTAGTTCTGGGCTGATCCCTCACCTTCCTCATGATCATTGATGCCCCACGAGGTGAGATCTTGCATGGAGCCCCAGACCGAGGGTGATTGACCGTCATCTTGAACTTCTTCCATTTTCTAATAATTGCGCCAACAGTTGTTGCCTTCTCACCAAGTTGCTTGCCTATTGTCCTGTAGCCCATCCCAGCCTTGTGCAGGTCTACAATTTTATCCCTGATGTCCTTACACAGCTCTCTGGTGTTGGCCATTGTGGAGAGGTTTGAGTCTGTTTGAGTGTGTGGACAGGTGTCTTTTATACAGGTAACGAGTTCAAACCGGTGCAGTTAATACAGGTAATGAGTGGAGAACAGGAGGGCTTCTAACAGGTCTGTGAGAGCCGGAATTCTTACTGGTTGGTAGGTGATCAAATACTTATGTCATGCAATAAAATGCAAATTAATTACTTAAAAATCATACAATGTGATTTTCTGGATTTTTGTTTTAGATTCCGTCTCTCACAGTTGAAGTGTACCTATGATAAAAATGACAGACCTGTACATGCTTTGTAAGTAGGAAAACCTGCTAAATCGGCAGTGTATCAAATACTTGTTCTCCCCACTGTAGCTGCACCACGCCATTAACTTCTGTTGGTTCTATTTTCAGTGTTTCTATTGCTGGATATGAAATATCAAGGACTGAACCTGATCTTTCTGCCATAAGAGAAGGAATTGTAAGCCTTTTTGAAGTTGTTAAATTTTTTAAATATTGATTTAATTAATTGTAGTGCGACTACTTGGGTGACATTCTCTCTCTCTCTCCAATCGTAGGAGAACATTCCACAGAATCCAAAGCTTCAGATGGACTCTTGTGAAGTTCAGGATCCTTCCTCTGTTAAAGAGAAGGAACCTCCAACTAAACCTGACCCACCTTCGCTGAGCATTGCAGAACCCTTCGAACTCGGCCAATTTCAGCAGAACCCACAGAATGGCATGTCAGAATTTAATGAGACGTTTGTTCCTGGAACCACATGTAAGTCAAATAACTTGACAAATGCATGTTAGTTGCGGTAATGTCGACTTCACCTTCACAACTATTGTCCCCCTTTCCCTCCAGTCATGGCGAATGACTTTGACAGACAGATGGACTACCTGGAGCAGTTTGGGTCCAGCACTGTAAGTATATACTTTGTACTTTATAAATTGTGACTGTTAATACATACCTGGTTTATGTTTACATTTTAGGCTTCCTCTAATTACTTTGCCTTTTTATATTCAGTTTAAGGAGTCAGCACTGAGAAAACAATCACTGTACCTCAAATTTGATCCCCTCATGAGAGAGAGCCCCAAGAAGTCTGGAGTCCCTGCAGGACTCGACAACCTCCCACGACCTGCTCCCTTTGCTTCACGGTGCGTTACTCTCCTGGTCCTGATCACAGGCTTTTGTTTTACCATCTGACTGATGCTCTAGTTGTAAATAAATGTTTATTTGGCTTAATCTGTAGTTTGTCACTAAAATTAGTTTGAAACACAATGGTGAATATCAAGGTGTTTGCTCAAAGTCTGAGGGAGTTTTCTTTCAATGTGGTTTCAGTGCGGGGACCCAGAAGACTGGAGCCGAGGAGGTGAATGGACTGAAATCTGTCAACCTTAAACGTCTTGATGACCTACCACCCGTAAATTGCCTGTCGTCCTCAAAGATCCTATTATAATGTAGTAACGCTAAGTAATGTGAGAAACTGTTAAATGGATGTCTTCTCTCCCTTTAGGTTCAAGTTGTCGGTCCTATGACTCCTCTCGTGCAGAATTCCCCTATACTTGAGAATCTGGTCCCTACTTTCCCCCAACCAGCCAACACTGACGATAACATCATAGAGGTGCTGAAATACAGTCAGCAAGACATGAATGCTGCCATTGTCAAGATCCAGACACAAGTAGGTGTTTGTTTTCCGCAAACGTTTCACTCATCCTTTTTCAATCCAATCATGATTAATTTAGAAGGGTTTCTTTTTATAGACAAAGGAGAATGCGGATGAATGGAAGTCTAAGCATGACAAGCTATCACAGGATAATCATGAGATGGGGTAAGCATTGAAGCTTAGTATTTGGTAACTGATTCTGATTTCAGACCTCTACCAATTGTACAGTGAGGGGGAAAAAGTATTTGATCCCCTGCTGATTTTGTACGTTTGCCCACTGACAAAGACATGATCAGTCTCTATAATTTTAATGGTAGGTTTATTTGAACAGTGAGACATAATAACAACAACACAAATCCAGAAAAACGCATGTCAAAAATGTTATAAATTCATTTGCATTTTAATGAGGGAAATGAGTATTTGACCCATCTGCCAACAAGGGTTTTGCCAAAGTCATGTTTTGCAATCAGAGGTCAGACATTTCTTGTAGTTGGCCACCAGGTTTGCACACATCTCAGGAGGGGTTTTGTCCCACTCCTCTTTGCAGATCTTCTCCAAGTCATTAAGGTTTTGAGGCTGACGTTTGGCAACTCTAACCTTCAGCTCCCTCCACAGATTTTCTATGGGTTTAAGGTCTGGAGACTGTCTAGGCCACTCCAGGACCTTAATGAGCTCTTCTTGAGCCACTCCTTTGTTGCCTTGGCCGTGTGCTTTGGGTCATTGTCATGCTGGAATACCCATCCACGACCCATTTTCAATGTCCTGGCTGAGGGAAGGAGGTTCTCACCCAAGATTGGGCCCCGTCCATTGTCCCTTTTGATGCGGTGAAGTTGTCCTGTCCCCTTAGCAGAAAAACACCCCCAAAGCATAATGTTTCCACCTCCATGTTTGATGGTGTTCTTGGGGTCATAGGCAGCATTCCTCCTCCAAACACGGCGAGTTGATTTGATGCCAAAGAGCTCGATTTTGGTCTCATCTGACCACAACACTTTCACCCAGTTCTCCTCTGAATCATTCAGATGTTCATTGGCAAACTTCAGACGGGCCTGTATATGTGCTTTCTTGAGCAGGGGGACCTTGCGGGCGCTGCAGGATTTAGGTCCTTCACGGCGTAGTGTGTTACCAATTGTTTTCTTGGTGACTATGGTCCCAGCTGCCTTGAGATCATTGACAATATCCTCCCGTGTAGTTCTGGGCTTATTCCTCACCGTTCTCATGATCATTGCAACTCCACGAGGTAAGATCTTACATGGTGCCCCAGGCCGAGGGAGATTGACAGTTAAGTGTTTCTTCCATTTGCGAATAATCGCACCAACTGTTGTCACCTTCTCACCAAGCTGCTTGGTGATGGTCTTGTAGCCCATTCCAGCCTTGTGTAGGTCTACATTCTTGTCCTTGGAGAGCTCTTTGGTCTTGGCCATGGTGGCGAGTTTGGAATCTGATTGATTGCTTCTGTGGACAGGTGTCTTTTATACAGGTAACAAGCTGGGATTAGGAGCACTCTCAGCTCGTTACCTGTATAAAAGACACCTGGGAGCCAGAACGTTCTGATTGAGAGGGGGTGAAATACTTATTTCCCTCATTAAAATGCAAATCAATTTATAACATTTCAGTTTTTCTGGATTTTGTTGTTGTTATTCTGTCTCTCACTGTTCAAATAAACCTACCATTAAAATTATAGACTGATCATTTCTTTGTCAGTGGGCAAATGTACAAAATCAGCAGGGGATCAAATACTTTTTCCCCTCATTGTAACTTTGTTTCACTGCTTTTTGTTTTTGCAGAAAAATCATGTCAGAATTTGAAGCCACAATCGCTCAGATATTGGGTATGTTATAATGCAATTTTGGGATGTTATCAGCTGAAAATAAATATTTTGGAATCTCATTTTAATGTAAAATGCATGACTTGATGTGATGTCATTGTCTCCTGCAGCTGATAAACAGAGGGAGAAGGAAATGGCCCAGGCTGAGATCACTAAAGTCCTGCAGGAGAAGGAGCAGGTATCACAGGACCTGAATGCCATGGAGCGATCCTTCTCAGATCTCTTCAAGAGACTGGACAAATACAAAGAGGTCATCGAGGGTTGCATGAAGGTCCGCATTAAAAAGCATGTTCTGCCCTATGTATTGGGCCCTGTGTTTTGCACAATCATGTGAAATGCCTGGGTTTCAAAGGGATACTGCATGAGTCTGGCAATTAAGGCGCATTTCTACTTGACTAGAGTCGGATGAACTCATGGATACTGTTTTATGTCTGCGTGCCATATGAAGGACGTTAGAGGTAGTTTACTGTACTTGTAGACTTCCAGTCATTGCGCTGACGCTAGTAACATTGGCTCGCAAAACTATCCAACTTGCTTCTACTGCACGCAGACCTAACAATGGTATCCACAACTTCATCTGACTCTAAGTAGAAAAATGGCTTAAATGCCAGAATCCCTTTATTTAAAGCTTTTTCATTAAACCGTCCCCCATTTTTCCCCCTTATGTTTTGGTGTAATTCTTGTTTCTAGATAAGGATTAAAATATAGGATAAACTCTTGCCATTTCACATGATTGCTCAAAACGCAGGACTCAGCTTTGGTGCAGGAAAGTAACATTGCTGTGAAGGATGTAATTGAATTGGTGTAGGTCCAATACTTTTCTTTGCCAACCTTATGAACTTTGGTTTTAAATGTGTGTGTGCGCCCCTATTAAGAATGAAGAGATGCTGAAGAAATGTGCTCAAGATTACCTGGCTAGGATCAAGAAGGAGGAGCAGCGCTACCAGACCCTGAAAGCCCATGCAGAGCAGAAAATCGGCTTGTAAGACTTGTCAAACTATACCTTTTTTGTGTGTGCAAAATAGTTAGAGTTGTGGATTGTTGCTGGGCTTTGTATAGGTTCACTGGGCTGACTGTTACTCTTATTCTCAGGGCGAATGGAGAGATTGCAGAGGTTCGCTCCAAACTAAAGTCTGAGGTCGCTGCACTTCAGGCCCAGCTGCGCAGGGAGCAGCTAAAGGCCCAGTCACTGGAGAAGAGCCTTGACCAGAAAGTAAGTCCACCTCAATCTGAAGAAGTCCATGAGGTGGCCTTTATCAGTGTTTTTTATCACTTGTTCAGTAAAGTTTATTTTGCTCTTATTGTTGATTTCTGTCCCCTCAGGTAAAAGAGACTGAAGAACTCACCAACCTTTGCGATGAACTAATAGCTAAAGTCCAAAAGGGCTGAGTTGAACCGTATGTCTATGTCCTTGTCTTTATTGTTGTCCTGTAGTTTAGATTTTTTACAAATCTAAATGTGAGTAGTGCTCTGTAAATATGTTTTGCTGATCTTGATTGGAGATCAAGCAATGTAATAGTACTTCACTAGCTCTCATTTCTACTGATTCATGTTGGTTCGTTTTATCAATGTCTGTCTTTATTAATGTAATAAAATAGTTTCACTAATCAAGAACAGTTGTAGCGCCTTGCAAGTTTATTCGAAGTTCATTGTACCCCTGAAACAACTTTTCAGCCACAAGGAGGTGCTGTTTACCATTGTATTTTCTAGCACAGTTTGGAGGTGTTTTTGGTTTCATGCATGGATTGCCAGTTCCAATTGAGCATAGCTGTGACATTTGTACTTATTTCAGAAAAGTAGCTAGTAGTGTACTTCATAGACGTTTCTAGTGGTGCACTATGTGCTGTTAAAGAGTCAACCATTCAGTAGCTCCATTATCCCTCCTGTCTCTCTATAGCCAAATCTCATCCCGTTCTACAATGCTTACAAGAAAACAAATGAGCTGCCCTGATACAATGTTCCCCTTCTTCCCTGGGCAATCACAGGGTCCTGTCATATCACTCCCGGAGCAGGACAATGCACTTCCTAAACGGTGAAAGAAAATCCTTCCTAGATTGGAGTTGAATGAGGTGGTAGTGAGGGGAGAAGGGCTATATGAACTTTCTTAAATGGGAGAGCGAGTCTTGCAGGGTCCATCACTCTAAAGGACTGAGCGCTTGTCCTGTCTGTGCCTGACTATCCAGTCATTCATTCCAGCACCACTGGCCCTGGCTGCCCTCTGTCTCACCCTGTGTAGACAACTAGCCTCTTCTAGCCAAGTCGGGAGGAACGCTGTACTGCCTTTTGTAGGAGCCTCCCGATGGTCCTTTTCTAGAAGAACCGGTAACTGTTAAGGCTGGGACAATACCAGTATCAGGATATCTTTTTCCATGGCAAAAATGAAAACCGAAGCAGACAAGTATTTAATCCTTAACCTGCTGTATGTAAAATATTGTGTGCTACAGCTTGGAAAATAAATGTGACTGGATGACTGTTTCCAACATTAGGGCTGTTTTTCCTAAAGAATTGAAATCCGTTTTGTTTCCTTGATATGATACTAACAGGTATCGGGACACTATCGTCCTGGCCCTAGTAACAGTCACTGGCCTCATTCCTAGTGGCAGCCTGTGGGACTTTAAGCAGGTAGGCAGACCGGAGGCGTTTACCAACATCCTCAATGATCATTTTCAGACTTTTAATTACCACTGTGCAAGAGCTTTCCCAAACTTTTCTCACAAACATTGGCCTTCATACTATACATGTGATTTTTATCATTGAGGCATCAACCAAGCCTTTCTAGCAGGGGTGTCAAACTCATTCCATGGAGGGCCTAGTGTCTTTTTTCCCTTTCAATTAAAAGACAGGTGAGGGGAGTTCCTTACTAATTAGGTACAAGGGAGGAGCGAAAACCCGCAGACCCTCGGCTCTTCATGGAATGAGTTTGACACGTGCTTTACAGGAACAGAAAACCGCTAATAATTGAGGCCATGAACCAAAAATATGTACATCTGCTTGTCCTTTAATCAAACTGTTGCCAAATCATCAACTTTTTTCCCCCACTTTTAATGGAGTATATCGATAATATTGTCAAACATAACCAATTGTGTATAAGTACTTGCATAAACTCAATATGATTAACCTGGTTGGCAATGTCTTTAAAGGTAGACTCAGCAGAAAGTAAACTGCATAGTGGGTCAATTTCCGCAACAACTAGCGTTGAAGCATGTGGCTCAATGTCTCCACTGTTTTGGTTCTGTGGTTACCACGCTGTGAACCCGTGCACAAGCATTTTGCTACACCCACAATAACGTCTGCTAAACACGTATGTGGCAAATAAAATGTGATTTGTGCAGGTACTGTGTGTGACTATGAGAGCAAAGTCTTGCATCTCACTCATCTCAGTATCTGCAGTGCTGCTTGTGGAAACATTTAACTGAGTCTACCTTTTAATATATGAAATACAGTGCATCCGGAAAGTATTCAGACCCCATGACTTTTTCCACATTTTGTTACGTTTGAGCCTTATTCTAAAATGGATGAAATAAATAAAAATCCTCAATGTACACACAATACCCCATAATGACAATGCGAAAACAGGTTTCTTGACATTTTAGCAAATGTATTAAAAATAAAAAACATCTTATTTACATAAGTATTCAGACCCTTTGCTATGAGACTCAATTAAGCTCCGGTGCATCCTGTTTCCATTGATGATCCTTAAGATGTTTCTACAACTTGATTGGAGTCCACCTGTGGTAAATTCAATTGATTAGACGTGATTTGGAAAGGACACACCTGTCTATTAAGGTCCCACAGTTGACAGTGCATGTCAGAGCAAAAACCAAGCTATGAGGTCGAAGGAATTGTCCGTAGAGCTCTGAGACAGGATTGTGTCGAGGCACAGATCTGGGGAAGGGTACCAAAAAAATTCTGAAGCATTGAAGGTCCCCAAGAACACAGTGTCCTCCATCATTCTTAAATGGAAGAAGTTTGGAACCACCAAGACTCTTCCTAGAGCTGGTCATTTTGACAGAGCTCCAGAGTTCCTCTGTGAAGATGGGAGAACCTACAGCATTCCACCAATCAGGCCTTTATGGTAGAGTGGCCAGACGGAAGCCAATCCTCAGTAAAAGGCACATGCCAACCCGCTTGGAGTTTGCTAAAAGGCACCTAAAGACTCTCAGACCATGAGAAACAAGATTGAACTCTTTGGCCTGAATGTTTAGCGTCACGTCTGGAGGAAACATGGCGTCATCCCTACGGTGAAGCATGGTGGCGACAGCATCATGCTGTGGGGATGTTTTTCAGCAGCAGGGACTGGGAGACTAGACAGGATTGGGGAAAAGATGAACGGAGCAAAGTACAGATCCTTGAGGAAAACCTGCTCAGGACCTCAGACTGGGGCGAAGGTTCACCTTCCAACAGGACAACAACCCTAATCACACAGCCAAGACAACACAGGAGTGGCTTCGGGACAAGTCTCTGAATGTCCTTGAGTGGCCCAACCAGAGCCCGGACTTGAACCTGATCGAACATCTCTGGAGAGACCTGAAAATAGCTGTGCAGCGACGCTCCCCATCCAACCTGACAGCGCTTGAGAGGATCTGCAGAGAATAGGAGAAACTCGCCAAATAGAGGTGTGCCAAGCTTGTAGCGTCATACCCAAGAAGACTCGAGGCTGTAATCGCTGCCAAAGGTGCTTCAACAAAGTACTGAGTAAAGCGTCTGAATACTTATGTAAATGTTACATTAGTTTGTTTGTTTTTTTATATAAATTTGCAAAAATGTCTAAACCTGTTTTTGCTTTGTCATTATGGGGTATTTTGTGTAGATTGAGAAAAACAACAATTTAATCCATTTTAGAATAAGGCTGTAACGTAACAAAATGTGGGAAAAGTATTTCTGAATGCACTTTACATTGCAACTACAGTAAATATAATTAATCTTACATTCAACATCAAAATACATGAAAAATGCCTAACTTTGAAAAATAAACAATACATTGCCTTAACAAAATAAATTAAATACACGTCTCTTTTAAAATGTATATAAAATGACTACATCTATAACAATTGTTGTTGGATTAGACTGCAGTCCCAAGTACTTATTATTATGGTGTTATATATATATATATATATATTCACTGCAACACTGGAGATATTTTTGACCTCATACCTCTTGCAAGGATTCTATAAAACACATACAAAAGGCTAGTAGTGGTGGTAACCTAAATAACATTTGGATTCCGGCAGTGATATGTAGCGAGTCCTGTCAACATTGGAGCAATATTCTATTATTTGCAGTCTTCGATATGGACATGATTCAAATACCTTTTAAGGCCTTCAGGGGTGATTATTGATGGACACGTATTGATAGTGGTCAGGGTTACATGGATGTGCATTTAAACAATGAAACATTTTTTTTTTAATCAAAGGGACTACCTGAGTATGAGTGTAAAACCAGCCCTTTTGTATTATATTCCATGCCTCCTTCAACATCATAACCTAGCAGAGCTTAAGTACTGTATCTTGTGCCCTACAACAGGTTTAGAGGTAAAGGTCAAAACTGACCCTAACCCCTGTAGGTTAGTTGAGATGGGTAAACAGCACAGTTACTGATGGATATGGGGTTGTTCCACGAAATGAGTGCCTTTTGTAGAATATTGGATTTTAAAAACCTGTTATAATAAATGAAGTACCCCTTTTATATAGACAACTTGGAGAATTCAAGAAATTCAGAATATTTACATATCCCTCCATGCACCCTCTGTGACTTCTAGGAAGATTTTAACCCCAAGATCTCACCATCATTGTAAAGCCCTTGTTATTTTGTTGCTTTGAGAAGGTCATTTATGAAGATTAGTGATTCACATTCATCTGTCACTCATTTTTAAGGTCAACCCTGTTATGTGAACTGAAATCTCGTTTGAATATGGTGAAACTATTTTTTAATATATTTTTCAAAAGAAACATTGAACATCTAATAGTCAAATCCTAGTGTTAAAGCAGGTGAGCTGGTTCTACTCTTTTTGGCAATTTTCTGGTGTTTAGTGGTCGAAAACTGAGTGGGTCAATCATAACACATCAACCCTGTAACCCATAGATAGACAGGCTAGAAATGTTTCAACAATTGACATTTTTGTGTGAAGTTTGTATTCAATTGCCACACCTTGTTGCACACAACAAGCTTCCATTACCCCAGTCACAAGGGGATTCATGGCTGATTTAAGATGAAATCGTCAACCGTGTTACAGTCAACCCTGTTACTTTATTTGGCACTTAATAGGTACTTACTATATACTTTTTTTACATTTAAAGCTAGAATCCTTAATTGAAACAACATCAAAGCCACACCCCGCCTTTATTTTGATAAAAAGCTGAGGGATGTGCCTGGAGAAATGTAACCACTCTCAAATTCATAAACAGAGGTATGGATGCAAGAACTGATCATCCATTATATAAAAAATTATGTTTTGAGGCTATACAGTTTCTCTTTACATTTAGATTTTTTACAAACATTGGAGTAAAATAAGCTTATATTTTGGGTTCTGATGGGGTACGACAGTTAACTAAGCTCATGAGACATAAGTTATATTATTTAAAAAATCTATGAATATACACAGTGTACAAATTAGGAACACCTTCCTAATATTGAGTTGCACCCCCTTTTGCCCTCAGAACAGCCTTAATTCGTCGGGGCATGGACTCTACAAGGTGTCGAAAGCGTTCCACATGGATGCTGGCCCATGTTGACTCCAGTGCTTAATTTGAGCCGGATCCTGCTGGAACAGGATCATAAATGTGACTGGATGTCAATGATTGTTTCCAACATTAGGGCTGTTTTCCTATAGAATTGAAATCGGCTTAGTGTTTTGTTTCCTTGCTATGATACAAACCAGGGGCGCAACTTTGGTTTTAGAAGTGGGGGGGGCATATTTTTTTTAGCCAGATAAACACTCCAAACAGCCTACCCGACCACTCGGAGGCGTCCACATGGTCCTAAAGCACACCGTTGCCTCATTTTGTATCACATTACAATGATAAAACTGGGAGGGAAAAAAATGCAATTTCAGAATGTGGGGGGGACATGTATCGGGAAACTATCGTCCCGGCCCTAGTAACAGTCACTGACCTCATTCCCAGTGGCAGCCTGTGGGACTTTAAGCATGATGATCATTTTCAGACTTGGGGAAGGCTCTTGCACAGTGGTCAAACTTTTCTCACATAAACATGGTCCTTCATACTATAAATGTGATTTTATCTTTGAGGCATCAACCAAGCCTTTATAGTAGGGGTGTCAAACTCAATCCATGTGTCTGCGGGTTTTTCCTTTCAATTAAGACAGACAGGTGAGGTGAGTTCCTTAAAAACCTCTCAGTTTTGGACTGTTTCGTTCCGGAACCAATTTGGCCGGATCTGGTACCTTTCGTGGCATGAAAAATAATTGTCACATTTTGCAATGTAAAAATTTGAATAAACGTGATCAAAGTTCATTCAAGTTGCCTCTTCGTTAATTCTCCTGCCCCCCTTGTTGAAAAGAGAAGACTCTAATCTGTCAGCTGTAGGCTACCAAAATATTTGATCAACTTCCAAATATTGTTTTACAAAGTAAAACGAGAGAGAGAGAGACTTTTGGCACGAGCACATATGCCATCACCAGTGAGTGAGCTGCGCATCATTGGGTGAGTCAGTAAAACTGGAAAGCATTTTTAGGACTATAATTTCCTACTCATATTGTAGCATACAATATATCTCCACACACATAGGCCTAGGCTATTGACAGATTCAAGACAAGGTCATTTTCATTGATCTCAGATTTTCAATTTGTCAGTGTCAAAGTAGCCTGTCATTTCGATCATTTGTGCGGTATTATGGTGCTTTCAAGACAACTGGGAACTCTGAAAAAAAATGAGGTCGAATCATGACGCCAGAGATCCCCACTTGGAATTCCGAGTTGGATAACCGTTCAAAACAAATTTTCCCAGTCTGAGTTAGTTTTTTCCCGATTTCCTAGTTGTCTTGAATGCACTGAAGTCGGAAGTCTGAGATTTCCCAGCTCCGAGTTGCCAGTTGTTTTAAACGCGGCATAAAAAAAAAATATGCCAAAATCTCCAGACATGTAAAGAATGGCAAGAAATGCGTTTATAAAAGGAAAAACAAATCCTGGACCCTAGGCCAACATTTTTTTTCTCCCATGTGTGCAACTTCTGTAAGAGCCTCTACTCTACTGCTCTGTGTCACTATGCAAATGTAATGATATGCATGCAATGCTTTATTATAAAGGTGATTTTTTTCTCATGTGTTCCGGTACCGCAGAGCTCCCCAGGTAATCCCCCTCTCGTGATCACTTTTTGTTCCGGCACCTCCCAATTTACAAATTTAGCACAGGTTGACTCCAATGTTTCCCACAGTTGTCTCAAGTTGCCTGGATGTCCATTGGGGGTGGACAATTTTTGATACACACGGGAAACTGTTGAGCGTGAAAAACCCAGCAGCGTTGCAGTTCTTGACACAAACCGGTGCACCTGCACCTACTACCATACCCCGTTCAAAAACACTTAAATATTTTGTCTTTCCCATTCACCCTCTGAATGGCACACATACACAATCCATGTCTCAATTGTCTCAAGGCTTAAAAATCCTTCTTTAACCTGTCTCCTCCCCTTCATCTACACTGATTGAAGTGTATTTAACAGATTATCAATAAGGGATCATACCTTTCACCTGGATTCACCTGGTCATGTCATGGAAAGAGCAGGTGTTCCTAATGTTTTGTGCGGTGTATATCATTAATTTAAAACTCCAAAAATGGATGTAGCAACTAAGAAATCTAGCTTTAACTCTTGAGATGGGAAAACTTTTTTTTAATGAAGTGGAACATGTGCTCTTTATGAGTCAAAAGGCACCGAATTGGTGGAACGACCCATAGCACTCCCAATAAGTCTGAATAGCCGTTAACACGTTGCAGAATCTCTTGGGGATTTGTGTACAAAGTGCACAGCAGGGTTTGAGGGCTTTTAGTGGTGTTGATATGAAACAAGTAGCACCAAGGACCAGGCAGGTATGCAGGTACTGTAAAAACCATACATATTTTCATTGTGGTTATTTTAGTTGAGATATCACAAGGGCAGCCATTTATGCACAAACCACTAAAACTGCTCATGCAAGATCACCTTCATTTGAATGTTGTACATTGCTGAATGATCATTATAAAGCCCTAGTCATGTCCAGTTAGATCAAGATCCAGCACAGGCAAGGTAACAGTTCAAAGAGCAGCCCCAGATGTGTATAACCAGAGAGCTGTTCTCTGAGGTTCAGTCCACAGCTCAGACCCTCGCTGTACGATGCCATCCTTCAGAGAAGGGGACAACATTACATTTGGTCCTCTGTAGCTCAGTTGGTAGAGCATGGTGCTTGCTACATCAGGATAGTGGGTTCGATTCCTGGGACCACCTATACTAAAAAATGTATGCACGCATGACTGTAAGTCGCTTTGGATAAAGGCTTCTGCTAAATGACATATATTATTATATTATATTTGGCACATGGCTAACACTGAAAGTGAATGTGCTGGTGCTGGTGCACCTTCCCGTCCACGTGGGAGTGGGTGTGAGTGTGGATGTCTGGGTAGATTTTGGGGTAGATTTTGGGGGGTAGGGCAGAGCCCCCTTGAGTGAGGAGGAGCTGCTGCTGAGCCAGATACTCCTCATAGTTTATGGAGCCCAGGCAGTCCTTCTCTGGGCTGGAGGAGGTGTAGAAGGGGGCCACATAGCTCCTGTCCCTCTCCCGGTAGGGCAGCCGGTGAGAGGCCTGCAGGACCTGGGCAGCCGCAGCCGGAGTGCTGGGAGGGGAACAGTGCTTCTTACTCTGGCAGAGCCACAGCAGCACTGTACCGAAGATGAACACCATGCTAGCAGGGATGCCGATGATGACAGGCCAGGGTAGGGTGCTGGAGGCTGGGGTGAACATCGGGGTGATGGGTGGCTTGGTGGCTGTAGGGGGAGAGGACCCGAAAAATATTCAGTCAATCATTCTAAAGTGAGGAGGAGTTGAACAAAGAAGTAGCTACACATCAGAGAGTCTTGGTTGAGAAATGAAATCACTGCAGTGGGTCAATACTACATTGTTCACCAATGCAAAGCTCACAACAATCAGTGGATGAAGAAAACTGGAAACAAAGAGGAGTTTTATCATTTTCATTACTCTGCGTAATCTTGGATTACATACACTGAAAATATCTTTAATATCTACCTGTACAGGACAATATCTCCCTGTACAGGACAGAATCCCAGGATCTTGGGGATTTGAGAAAGCCAAATGAAGGTTTAGGGGAGCCCTAGTGTCAAATCAAATTCTATTCTGTCACGTGCGCAGTTTACAGCAGGTATAAATGATGCATCAAAATGCTTGTGTGCTAGCTCCCGCAACATTGCAGTACAATATTCAATATCAATAATAAAAACATCAAATAATAATAATCGAATAAATAAAAAATAACAAGTAATAGAAGAGGTAGTATGCGTAGTAGTAAGCTGATGTGTACACAATATACACATAGTGGCCAGTTTATTAGGTACACCCATCCAGTACTGGGTCGGACCCCCCTGTAGCCATGAAGGGCTGCACCTGGTCAGCAACAATGTTCAGATGCGCACTGTCGTGCGTGAAAAGCCCAGGAGGCATGCCGTTTCTGAGATACTGGAACCAGCCCGCCTGGCACCGACGATCATACCACGCTCAAAGTCGCTTAGGTCACTCGTTTTGCCCATTCTAATGTTCAATCAAACAGTAACTGAATGCCTCAATGCCTGTCTGCCTGCTTTATATAGCAAGCCAATGCCACGTGACTCACTGTCTGTAGGAGCGAACCATTTTCATGAACGGGGTGATGTACCTAATAAACTGGCCACTGAGTGTATACAGTATAGATTATGGATGTGCTATGTCAAGTACGAATGTATTATAAATATAAAGTGGGTAGTGTCTTGGTCGCGACTGTGAGCGGACTATGGTGTTGAAAGCTGAGCTGTAGTCGATTAACAGCATTCTCAGTGTGTTTGGGATGGCTTGTTTCAGGTTGCAGAGGTACTCATTTGAAAGATCAATATAGGGAGTTTGTGTGTACGTGATGGGAAGGTTAAAGGTTATGATGTTCTAGAGGGCTGGCAGCCTGGCTCTGGTCTTACCTGGCAGCACGATGAGGAAAGCGCTGCGGAAACTGTAGCCCATGGTGTTGGCGCCCAGACAGATGTACATGCCAGAATCCTCCTCCTTGGCGCGGGTGATGAGCAGCTTGTTGAGGTAGGAGCCGTCAGGGCGTGACCACACCTCTCCCGTAGGCAGCACCACAAAGCGATGTTCGCCCACCTCGATGGTGGAGTTGTACCGACTCTCCTCGTTGGACTCCACACGCTTCAGCCACTGGATTACCGGTTTGACATCGCTCCTCACTTTGCACTGGAATGAGGTAGTCCCCCCGTAGTCCACTGTGGTGTTGACCGGGTGAGTGCCCGTCAAGATGGGCTTGGAGTTGGTCCTCTCTGCAGAGAGATATAATGGACGAACTGTCACAACTATCCCACATTTCAACATGGCTGACTCTCTGCATGAACCAGCGTAATGTCCATACAGTTATTAGCCTTAGGCTTAGAACTTGTAATTGTAACAGAGAGAGAGAGAGGGAGAGAGAGAGAAATACCACATGTAACACAAGAAGTATGTGTGATTAGTTTCCTCTCTCTCTGCTCCTGGTTGTACAGGACACACGTCTCAGGGGGAGGAGGGGTTCAGGGGGCTGGGGGGCTGGCAGACAGCTGGATCCTAATCAACTCCAGATTGGAGGGGCTTGTGGTTGAGCAGCCCCCTCCTTCTCCCCCACACACCAGAACACAACCCTCATTCTCAGACCTACCTTCTCAATATGCTTCTCATATACAGTGGGGGAAAAAAGTATTTAGTCAGCCACCAATTGTGCAAGTTCTCGCACTTAAAAAGATGAGAGAGGCCTGTAATTTTCATCATAGGTACACGTCAACTATGACAGACAAATTGAGAAAAAAAAATCCTGAAAATCACATTGTAGGATTTTTAATGAATTTATTTGCAAATTATGGTGGAAAATAAGTATTTGGTCACCTACAAACAAGCAAGATTTCTGGCTCTCACAGACCTGTAACTTCTTCTTTAAGAGGCTCCTCTGTCCTCCACTCGTTACCTGTATTAATGGCACCTGTTTGAACTTGTTATCAGTATAAAAGACACCTGTCCACAACCTCAAACAGTCACACTCCAAACTCCACTATGGCCAAGACCAAAGAGCTGTCAAAGGACACCAGAAACAAAATTGTAGACCTGCACCAGGCTGGGAAGACTGAATCTGCAATAGGTAAGCAGCTTGGTTTGAAGAAATCAACTGTGGGAGCAATTATTAGGAAATGGAAGACATACAAGACCACTGATAATCTCCCTCGATCTGGGGCTCCACGCAAGATCTCACCCCGTGGGGTCAAAATGATCACAAGAACGGTGAGCAAAAATCCCAGAACCACACGGGGGGACCTAGTGAATGACCTGCAGAGAGCTGGGACCAAAGTAACAAAGCCTACCATCAGAAACACACTACGCCGCCAGGGACTCAAATCCTGCAGTGCCAGACGTATCCCCCTGCTTAAGCCAGTACATGTCCAGGCCCGTCTGAATTTTGCTAGAGTGCATTTGGATGATCCAGAAGAGGATTGGGAGAATGTCATATGGTCAGATGAAACCAAAATAGAACTTTTTGGTAAAAACTCAACTTGTCGTGTTTGGAGGACAAAGAATGCTGAGTTGCATCCAAAGAACACCATACCTACTGTGAAGCATGGGGGTGGAAACATCATGCTTTGGGGCTGTTTTTCTGCAAAGGGACCAGGACGACTGATCCGTGTAAAGGAAAGAATGAATGGGGCCATGTATCGTGAGATTTTGAGTGAAAACCTCCTTCCATCAGCAAGGGCATTGAAGATGAAATGTGGCTGGGTCTTTCAGCATGACAATGATCCCAAACACACCGCCCGGGCAACGAAGGAGTGGCTTCGTAAGAAGCATTTCAAGGTCCTGGAGTGGCCTAGCCAGTCTCCAGATCTCAACCCCATAGAAAATCTTTGGAGGGAGTTGAAAGTCCGTGTTGCCCAGCGACAGCCCCAAAACATCACTGATCTAGAGGAGATCTGCATGGAGGAATGGGCCAAAATACCAGCAACAGTGTGTGAAAACCTTGTGAAGACTTACAGAAAACGTTTGACCTGTGTCATTGCCAACAAAGGGTATATAACAAAGTATTGAGAAACTTTTGTTATTGACCAAATACTTATTTTCCACCATCATTTGCAAATAAATTCATAAAAAATCCTACAATGTGATTTTCTGGATTTTTTTTCCTCATTTTGTCTGTCATAGTTGACGTGTACCTATGATGAAAATTACAGGCCTCTCTCATCTTTTTAAGTAGGAGAACTTGCACAATTGGTGGCTGACTAAATACTTTTTTCCCCCACTGTACGTACATGATTAGACAAGCACATTCATCCATGGAGCAGGGATATGAGTAAGACTTAATGATCAAACGCAGCAGTCTGACGAAGGTAGATCAGAGAGCAAGGATCTCCAAAAGGTTATGGTTCCTCCTCAAATCCAGACCCGACGTTACTATGGTTACATGGCAATTGTATCAAGGTTCACATTGAGTTTCCATCCATGATAGCCAACATGTATCATTATCACAACGTCCATAGAACTCAGTCTGCAGGACTGTGATACAGTATATAATACAGTATTTTCTGGTTCCTTCCCCTGAGGAGTCTACCTCATACATTAGTTATGAGATCCTGGACTGACTCTTTAAGTGTATTTATGACTCAGGCCTCTGTGACTGTATGATACTTACGTATGACCTCCACTTTGTAGGTGGCGTTGATCTCCCCGGCTCGGTTGGAGACCCTGCAGGTGTACCTGCCGCTGTTCTCCGGGGTCAGGTTCCTCAGGCTCAGAGTCCACTTCTTCTGGCGCCCCTCACCCACCTCGCGCTCCGTCAGCGGCCTGTCGTCCTTCAGCCACACAAGGTCTGGCCGAGGGTTACCACTGGCCGTACATTTCAGCCGCACAGAGCTCCCCATGGGGCGAGCGATCACCCGTTTCCTCATTTTAGCAGGCTGGGTGAAACGGGGCCGCACTTTGGGAAAAGGAGGAAGGAGAGTTTTGGGTTTACTACCTTGCAGAGATGGATAACAGAATCATGAAATAAGACCCAATCTAATGCAAATAACTTTAGTAATGTTGCTTTTATTTATGATCTTACCTAGTTTTCCTGATAGGTGGTCAGGGCCATACTCTGAGTCCACCCCACCAGGGAACCCTGGCCCAGTCTTATCAGCACCAGAGTCATCTGTAGGGGAAAGGGAACAGAACATTTATATTTTATCATTGCAAAGAAAAGATGCAGACTTCAACATATAATTGAACATGGTACAAAAGTTATGCCCAATACGCACACAGAAAAGGCCTTGGAGGTCTTAACAGACGGTGATGACAGAGATTATGAAGTAAGCCTATTAGGGTTTCACTAGTGTTAAACTTGAAAGACTTCTGTCGCCATTTGGGCTAACATCAACTGGAGTGACCTTCCAGTTCTGATCTCAGAGGGGTGTTTTTCTTAGTTATTTCAAAGCTTTCAAACGGTTTATATAATCAATTCACATTCTGAACACTATCAAATAAGTTGTTATTATGGAGTAGACACAAGTTGTTACTGAGATTCACCTCTTCTCACAATTATGAGGCAGAGTATTCCCAGTATCTGCAGTCGACTGTGGTATTTTGGACACAGTAATCGCAGAATAACTGCAGTTTACTGCAGTTGAACTGCAGTTATACTGCAGTAAAAAAAAAACATGTTATTTTGGATGCAGTATTTGCAGCATACTGCAGTTATACTGCACACTGACTGCAATCTTATTTCGTAAGGGATTCAACAAGCAGTGGAAAAATGTTTCAGTTGAATTCAATGCTATTTGTTTCAAACTTTTTACATTGTCATTGACATGGATCACTTGACAAAGACAAAGCGCCCCCAGCCAAACAGGCACAGTAAAACACTCTTGGCTCCATCTGAGTACAATTAGCATTTATAGATAGGATACACTGAGGGGGTACATGCTAAGGTCACGCGCTGTAACATTTGGGAGTAATATGATCAGTTTTCATAAGAGCAGCTCTGGGAGACAGCTGTGGAGTTGATGTCATTGACTGACTGACTGACTGACTTCATGTGGTGGAGCTAAGACACGGCTTAGTGAAAATATTATCAATGAAAGATAATAGATAATTTGTAATGCATATCCACTTTGTGAGGTAGACATTGATGAATTTATGGATCATATCAAGTTCCTTGCCAACTACTACCATTCCTCAGAATACCAAACATTATGACCAATTATAGAAGTTCAACCAAAGCAGAGCAGGGTGTCAGATAGACAGATTACACATGCAACTACTGCACTGAATCACTTCATGCTAGTAGAGTCATTCACAAGTTTCAAATAATTTTCAAATATTCCAGCACTGAGCTTGTCAGTTTTAACGTAGCCTACTTTCTAAAGCTTCAAACTCTGAAGTTTCTGATACTGACGTCAAACACATTTCATAAATGAAGTGAATGTGTTATTCAGTACTTAGAATATGTCTTATGAGGTACATTTCATAAATAAATAAAAAATATATGTTTTATTGTCATACACCAGGGGTTCCCTGACTTTTTTGCCCGCGACCCCATTTAGATTTTTTTATTTTAATGTGCGACCCCACCATGTAAAAAAAGTGATGTAATCAACGGCCAATATTTACTTTTTTAATTGGGGCTATGACAGTCTATTGTAAATCAATCTGACAGTACTTTTGACTGTATTTCAATCTGAAGGAAGTATGGTTTGAAGTGACTGAAATGCATCAGAAAGGTATTGGGAAGTTCAGAAGATTATCAGGCAATAACATGATGTCACGATCGTCATAATGATTGGACCAAGGCGCAGCGTGATATGCGTACATCTCTTTAATAGTGTACTAGCAACACGATACAAAATACAAAACAACAAAACGAAACGTGAAGTCCTCGGTTATGAACACAAACCAACACGGAACAAGATCCCACAAAAGACAAGTGCACAATAGGCTGCCTAAGTATGGTTCCCAATCAGAGACAACAAGCAACAGCTGATTCACGTTGCCTCTGATTGAGAACCACCCCAGCCAACATAGAAACACATAAACTAGATCGTGAACATAGAACACAAAACATAGACCCTACACACCCTGGCTCAACATATAAGAGTCCCCAGAGCCAGGGCGTGACACATGATGATGTTCTTTTCCCCCCAGGCTGATTTAGTGCCTGGTCTTGTCCACTCTGTTCTAATGAGTCCTGCACGGCTTGTGGGCATTGTAGAGGGAAACAGAAGACACATCCCCCACGTCATTTCAACCCCAAAAATCAATGTGATGACATTGAATCAACGTGGAACACTAATTGCATTAGCAAAAAGTCATCAACGTAAGGGCATTTCGTCTTTTTTTCACCCAACTTTTAACCTAAATCCAATAACATGGTGAAATGTTTTGTTGATTTCTCGTTGAATTCCCGTTAGTTGACAACTCAACAAAACGTAAATCAAAACTAGACGTTGAACTGACGTCTGTGCCTAGTGGGATACATGTTGGGGTGATGGGGTCATAATATTTTGTAGCTTAAACAGTTCAAAAGATAGAGCCACATTTGTAGGAAGAAAACAGAAACCGCTCTGTTTATTATAACCGCATCTAGTGGCTACCAGAGGTTACTGATGTAACCCCGCTTCTATGAACAAAGCACCTTTTTTACATTTTATTTCAGAGTTTCTCTCTCAACCCCATTTTCAAATCAGGCGAACCCTAGTTTGGGAAATACTGCCATACACCTTGTACAGAGCCTGAACCCAGTGTAGCCTCCAGTAAATGTTTATCCAAATCCAGTTTGGCGCACACTTGGTGCACACTTTGGTGCACACTCTGCGTTTGAATGGAGCAGGTAAAGGGACCAGATGTGGCTTCTAACCCCCCACTCCAGGCACCCTCCGACTTTCCCCAAATCCCCCAAAGCTCTCTATGGTTCTCCGGGCACAAACCTTCCATTGTCTGCCCTCTCCAGCATCAGGCCCAGTCATGATGTCATGGCTATTTGAAGGGCTTAAACTGGCCAACTATAATAACCCATTTCCTTTAAAAAACTGCCTCCATTGGAAGAAATATTTCTCTGCTGCTCACTTGGGCTCTCCACATTCCTCCCGGTTCCTGAACCTCCCAATCCAAACAGAACATGGTCCCACACTGCCCGGATTTTCTTTTCACATTTTTTTTTGTTCCTGAATCTCTTTCCTCTCTATTTTCTGGAGGTCCTTAGGAACAATGGCGCCCTTTATGAGTCTGGGCCTAAACTACTATCCTAGGCTGCCATTGTCTTTACACAATGTTGGCTCACTGGACCTGCAGACTGGGGGAAGGCAGGACATCTCAGTGCTGCTACATAATTGTTATTGTTAGAATACTGAAAAATACAATTATCAGTAAAAGGAGAGGACTTGGAGACCTCCCAGTCAATCCTTTTTGTGTCCCCTCCCCCTCCTTGAGAGGGGCCCTATCCTCCCTCATCAAAGAGTAAATAAGAACAGCAATCCACTCGGATTCTGCAGGACACCACTTTCAAGCGATAAAACATGTAGACTACTTTGTATTCCAATTGTATTAACAGAATGGAATATAACTTCTAAATAAACACAGTACATTTGTACATTTAGAGATGGAAGGGAAAGGCAAACACCCACTCACCCAGACACATTCAGTTACAGAGATACTGTTGGGAAGACAGGCAAAGTAAACGGCTAACAACAACCAAAGAATCCATTGAAACTGTCTCTCTAGTCTACTGTATCACTGGGTCTGGTGCCCTCCCTTCTTTCTCTCCTCTTCATTCACAAATCCAGCCACAGGAAATAGGTAACTCTCACTCCCCTGGCCTTGAGCTTCAACTGAATCTCAGGAAAATGCCCCATCATTCTGTGGGTCACAATGAGCTTTAGATGTAGTTGGGGACATTCTAATGTCCAGAGAAAGTAATGAGTAGTGGCCTTACACCACCATTATGTTATCAGCCACACATAATGCAGTACTATCACTACCACTACAGCACTACTACTATCACTACTACTGTACTATAGAGATTTAAATTATCCATGTAGAAATGAAGGCTACCATGATCCTCTCTCTGTTTACATGGTCTGTGCTGTGTCAACACTGTGTTACAATATACACTTTACACCATGCTAATTGTAAAAAACGAATCAGTGTAGATGGTGTATCTGTCTGTCTGCCAGTGTGGCAGTCATGCCCCTATCTATTCCAGTCCACCAGCAGGAGGGGTGAGGGTGGGGGGGGTGTTTAGGAGGGTCGGGTGGGGGTCAGTTGTCAGGAGACCACCCCAAACAGGGCCCAAACAGCCAGCTGAGGAGGCGCCATGTTTCACTGGCTGACCAGATTCTTGGGATAGCTCAGGGGAGGACAGGCTGCCCACTGGCAGATTGGGAGAAGGATTGCTTCTACAGCCACGGCTGAACGGAGAATCCCCCTTATATCACCAGGACCACCCCCTTCTCTTTCTCTCACTCTTTTCTCTCTTTCTTCCTCCCACGTCTTCCATTTCTTTCTTATACCCCTATTAGTTTATTATCTATGCATAGTCACTTTACCCCTACATTTTAGTCATCCAGAGCGACTTACAGTTAGTGAGTGCATACATAAAAAATATAAAAAATCATTCATACTGGCCCCCATGGGAATCGAACCCACAACCCTGGCGTTGCAAGCACCATGCTCTACCAACTGAGCTACACGGGCCCACCTACATGTACAAATTACCTCGACTAACCTGTACCCCCACACATTGACTCGGTACCAGTACCCCCTGTATATGGCCTCGGTATTGTTATTTTATTGTGTTACTTTTTATTGTATTTTTTTATTTAGTCAGTATTTTCTTAACTCTATTTCTTGAACTGCATTGTTGGTTAAGGGCTTGTAAGTAAGCAATTCACGGTAAGGTCTACACCTGTTGTATTCGGCGCATGTGACATTGTTTGTTGATTTGATTTGATCTCGTTGTTTCTCCCCTACTCGCCCTCTCCTTCTCCTCCCTGCCCTTCTCTCTTTCTGTCCAAAGTGATGTAGACCAATGATTAAAAAGTGTGTTGTGCACTACGGACCTTGAGCTTGAAAGACCAGCCAGGATATTGTCGCCACTGTTCCCCTGAACAGCACTTTAACTGACTGCAGTTGTTTTTCTTTTTTTTCTTTCTGAGCTCCAGTAAAAATAATAAAGTCAAATGATGGATACGGTTTGCAGAGCTATGCTGGAAGCTAGCCAGTATTACACCTCCCATTTACAACACTTCAAATAAATAATCTCTCTGAGAAGTCTACCAGCCTTCCCCACAAGGCATTGAACTAAATACAAAACACTATGAAAATGTCTAACAATTAGGCACATCAAGAGGTACAATCATTTCACCATTGATTGAAAATGTTCCGCTCACAATAATTATGGACCATTCTACCGTTTTTAGGCTGTCAGTTCTCAAACAAACTGGTGATGTGTGCCAGTCCCTGGCTGGAATGATGGCTGAGAGAACGGCGAGAAGAGAGCGAGAGAGAGAGGAGAGCGAGGTCACAGTGGTCTTACAAAACAGAGATGTGGAATGACTGCTGAGAGACTAGTGTTGGGTTGTCACGCATTCACCACAAACGGTGGGAAAGAAAAACAAAACCAACTCCATCAGGTTTAAGAGCGAGGCCAAACAGTTTGTGGTGGAGATCAGAGAGGGTGAAAATAATGGTGTTCAATTTAATAAAATACACATGAGAAAACAGTATCCCTCAAGAAGAAAAAAAACGCCTTTGAACTTTCAAAGGTAAGAGACATCTCTGTCCTGTGTGGGAGTTGGTAGTAATACATGCAGGCATGTTGAACTTATCTTACACAACCTCCCCCTGTTTCAGCACTACTGAAAGCCTAAATACTTTTAATTTCATCAAACTGCAAACGCCAAGCTGGATAAATCAGTTTTGAGTTACACACACTACTACTGTATGTAAGCAGCAGGGTTGAAGAGTAATCTGATTACAAAAAAACTGTAACTGTAATCAGTTACATTACCAGCAACAAATATTGTAATCCGGTTACAGATAAAAAAAAAAAACTAGATGATTACTTCTTGGATTACTTTTAAATTCAGAAAGGATGTTTGCAAAAAAAATAATTATGACACCTTTCTGTTTTCTCAATGACATTCAATTCAGCATTGAAAATAAGTTTAAGTTTGTTCTACCTGAGCGAGTCTGACTACGTTTGATGGATCCTTTTTGTCTTCTTCTTATGCCTCTTAAGGGAAAAGTCATCCAAAAGTAACGGAAAGTAATCAGATTACGTTACTGAGTTTGGGTAATCCAAAAGTTAAGTTACTGATTACAATTTTGGACAGGTAGGCTAACTAGTAACTGTAATGGATTACATTTCGAAAGTATCCTACCCAACCCTGGTAAGGAGAGAGAGAGATGCTATCTATCATTTGGATACATTGACTCCATGATTTATACACATGGTGCTGTACTCTGAACTGAGCATGATCCACTGTAAATCATGTGGGCAACTTTGCACTTTTGAGAAATGTCTGACAAAAGTAGTGCTCTTATTCTACATGTAGGTCAATGCAATAGCAGCAATATAACAGCAAGTACAGTAAAATAATGTAAGTACAGTATAGTCATAGACAACCACGACTTTCATGAAATACAGCTCTAGTGTGAACTTTGACATTCCTCCTCTTGGTGTGTGTCTATACAGTGCATTCGGAAAGCATTCAAACACCATTACTTTTTCGACATTTTGTTACTTTATAGCCTTATTCTAAAATGGATAAAAAAAAACATCCTCAGCAATCTACACACAATACTCCTTAATGACAATGCGAAAACAGGTTTGTATTTTTTGTGTGCAAATGTATTAAAAATGTATTACATGATTTGGAAAGGGACACACCTGTCTATATAAGGTCCCACAGTTGACAGTGCATGTCAGAGCAAAAACCAAGCCATGAGGTCAAAGGAATTGTCCGTAGAGCTCAGAGACAGGATTGTGTCGAGGCACAGATCTGGGGAAGGGTACCAAAATAATTCTGCAGCATTGAAGGTCCCCAAGAACACAGTGGCCTCCATCATTCTTAAATGGAAGAAGTTTAGAACCACCAAGACTCTTTCTAGAGCTGGCCGCCCGGCAAAACTGAGCAATCGGGGGAGAAGGGATTGGAAAGCTGCCGCAGTCATCCCCCTCTTCAAAGGGGGTGACACTCTAGATCCAAACTGTTACAGACCTATATCCATCCTGCCCTACCTTCCGAAAGTATTTGAAAGCCAAGTTAACAAACAGATCACCGACCATTTCGAATCCCACCGTACCTTCTCCGCCATGCAATCTGGTTTCCGAGCTGGTCATGGGTGCACCTCAGCCACGCTCAAGATCCTAAACGATATTATAACCGCGATCGATAAAAGACAGTACTGTGCAGCCATCTTCATCGATCTGGCCAAGGCTTTCGACTCCGTCAATCACAGCATTCTTATTGGCAGACTAAATAGCCTTGGTTTCTCAAATGACTGCCTCGCCTGGTTCACCAACTACTTCTCAGATAGAGTTCAATGTGTGAAATCGGAGGGCCTGTTGTCTGGACCTCTGGCAGTCTCTATGGGGGTGCCACAGGGTTCAATTCTCGGGCCGACTCTATTCTCTGTGTATATCAATGATGTCGCTCCTGTTGCTGGTGACTCTCAGATCCACCTCTACGCAGACGACACCATTTTGTATACATCTGGCCCTTCATTGGACACTGTGTTAACAAACCTCCAAACAAGCTTCAATGCCATACAGCACTACTTCTGTAGCCTCCAACTGCTCTTAAACGCTAGTAAAACTAAATGCATGCTCTTCAATCAAACGCTGCTTGCACCCGCCCGCCCGACGAGATTCACTACTCTCGGGGGGTCTGACTTAGAATATGTGGACAACTACAAATACCTAGGTGTCTGATTAGACCGTAAACTCTCCTTCCAGACTCACATTGAGCATCTCCAATCCAAAGTTAAATCTAGAATCGGCTTCCTATTTCGCAACAAAGCCTCCTTCACTCATGCTGCCAAACATGCCCTCGTAAAACTGACTATCCTACCGATCCTTGACTTTGGCGATGTCATTTACAAAATAGCCTCCAACACTCTACTCAGCAAATTGGATGTAGTCTATCACAGTGCCATCCGTTTTGTCACCAAAGCCCCATATACTACTGTCACGCCCTGACTCAGGGGACGCTTAAATGTTGAGTCAGGGTGTGTATATTCTTTCTATGTTTTGATCTATTATGTGTAGATCTATGTTGGCCGGTGTGGTTCCCAATCAGAGGCAGCTGTAGCTCGTTGTCTCTGATTGGGGATCATACTTAGGCAGCCTATTGGCACTAGTGGGTTGTGGGATCTTGTTCTGGGTAAGGTTTGTTGTATGTACAACCTTAGGACTTCACGTTTTCGTTTGTTTGTTGTTTTGTCGTGTGTTTATTCAGTGTAAATAAACATGTACGTATATCACACTGCGCCTTGGTCTGACCCTTCATTAGACGAACGTGACAGAAGATCCCACCAAACGAGGACCAAGCAGCGTGCCCAGGCAGAGCGAGTAGCCATGTCACAGGTGGGCAATTTGTGGTCATGGGAAGAGATATTTGCGGGGAAAGGACCATGGGCTAAGTTAGATGCCCAGGCAGGAGAGGAGCAACGGCAACACGGAGGAGGCCGGTCGAGGAGGAAGCCCGAGAAGCAGCCCCAAGAAAATGTTGGGGGGGGGGGGCACACGGGGTGGTTGGCGGAGCCTAGGGTTAGAGCAGAGCCAACTCCCTGTACTCACGCGAAGAGGCGTATGACTGGGCAAGCTCCGTGTTATGCGGAGCTACGTACTGTGTCGCCAGTGCGCCGGCACAGTCCTGTACGTCCTGTGCTTGCACCCCGCACGTGTAGTGCGAAAGTGGGCAGCCAGCCAGGACGGGTTGTGCCAGCTCTCCGCTCTAGACCTCCAGTCCGCCTCCACAGTCCGGCCCGGCCTGTTCCTGCTCCTCGCACCAAGCAAGTGGTGCGCGTCGCCAGCCCGGCCGGTTCCTGCTCCTCGCACCAAGCCAGTGGTGCGCGTCGCCAGTCCGGCCCGGCCTGTTCCTGCTCCTCGCACCAAGCCAGTGGTGTGCATCGCCAGCCCGGCCTGTTCCTGCTCCTCGCACCAAGCCAGTGGTGCGCGTCGCCAGCCCGGCCCGGCCTGTTCCTACTCCTCGCACCAAGCCAGTGGTGCGCGTCGCCAGCCCGGTCCGGCCTGTTCCTGCTCCTCGCACCAAGCCAGTGGTGCGCGTCGCCAGCCCTGCCGGTTCCTGCTCCTCGCACCAAGCCAATGGTGCGCGTCGCCAGCCCGGCCGGTTCCTGCTCCTCGCACCAAGCCAGTGGTGCGCGTCGCCAGTCCGGCCCGGCCTGTTCCTGCTCCTTGCAACAAGCCAGTGGTGCGCGTCGCCAGTCCGGCCCGGCCCGTTCCTGCCCCTCGCACCAAGCCAGTGGTGCGTGTTCCTAGTCCGGTCCGGCCCGTGTCTGCTCCTCGCACCAGACCAGTGGTGCGTTTGTCCAGTCCGGCACGGCCCGTGCCCGTCCCACCGGTGCCGGTCAGCTGCTCCACTCCGGAGCCAGAGCAGTCCGCTCCACCGGTGCCTGATCCAGTGCCGGTCAGCTGTTCCACTCCGGAGCCAGAGCAGTCCGCTCCACCGGTGCCTGATCCAGCTCCGGTCAGCTGCTCCACTCCGGAGCCAGAGCAGTCCGCTCCACCGGTGCCTGATCCAGCTCCGGTCAGCTGCGCCACTCCGGAGCCAGAGCAGTCCAGTCCACCGGGGTCCAGTCCAGCACCGGTCAGCTGCGCCACTCCGGAGCCAGAGCAGTCCAGTCCACCGGTGCCCAGTCCAGCTCCGGTCAGCGGCTCCTGTCCAGACCATGACGTCAGCCCCTCTCCAGGTTCGGGGTCTCCCACACCAGGGTCCAGACAGGGCCTGGCGTATCGTGGGAGGAAGGAGAGGGGAAGCAGCGCTCTAAGTCAGGGTGTGTATATTCTTTGTTGTGTGTTTTCTATGTTTTGATCTATTATGTGTAGATCTATGTTGGCCGGTGTGGTTCCCAATCAGAGGCAGCTGTAGCTCGTTGTCTCTGATTGGGGATCATACTTAGGCAGCCTATTGGCACTAGTGGGTTGTGGGATCTTGTTCCGGGTAAGGTTTGTTGTATGTACAACCTTAGGACTTCACGTTTTCGTTTGTTTGTTGTTTTGTCGTGTGTTTATTCAGTGTAAATAAACATGTACGTATATCACGCTGCGCCTTGGTCTGACCCGTCATTAGACGAACGTGACAACTACCCACCATTGTGACCTGTACGCTCTCGTTGGCTGGCCATCACTACATATTTACAAAATAGCCTCCAACACTCTACTCAGCAAATTGGATGTAGTCTATCACAGTGCCATCTGTTTTGTCACCAAAGCCCCATATACTACCCACTATTGTGACCTGTACGCTCTCGTTGGCTGGCCTTCACTACATATTAGTCGCCAAACCCACTGGCTCCAGGTCATCTATAAATCACTGCTAGGCAAATCCCCGCCTTATCTTAGCTCATTGGTCACCATAGCATCACCCACCCGTAGTCTGCGCTCCAGCAGGTATATCTCACTGGTCATCCCCAAAGCCAACACCTCCTTTGGCCGCCATTCCTTCCAGTTCTCTGCTGCCAATGACTGGAACGAACTGCAAAAATCTCTGAAGCTGGAGACTCTTATCTCCCTCACTAACTTTAAGCATCAGCTTACCGATCACTGCACCTGTACACAGCCCATCTGTAATTAGCCCATCCAACTACCTCATCCCCATATTGTTATTTATTTTGCTCATTTGCACCCCAGTATCTCTATTTGCACATCATCTTCTGCACATCTATCATTCCAGTGTTAATACTAAATTGTAATTATTTTGCACTATGGCCTATTTATTGCCTTACCTCCATAACTTACTACATTTGCACACACTGTATATAGATTTTCTATTGTGTTATTGACTGTACGTTTTTTGTTTATCCCATATGTAACTCTGTGTTGTTGTTGTTTTTATCGCACTGCTTTGCTTTATCTTGGCCAGGTCGCAGTTGTAAATGAGAACTTGTTCTCAACTGGCTTACCTGGTTAAATAAAGGTGAAAAAAAAAGAAAGAAAAAAGGGCCTTGTTCAGGGAGGTGACCAAGAACCTGATGGTCACTCTGACAGAGCTCTAGAGTTCCTCTGTGGAGATGGGAGAACCTTCCAGAAGGACAACCATCTCTGCAGCACTCCACCAATCAGGCCTTTATGGTAGAGTGGCCAGACGGATACCACTCCTCAGTAAAAGGCACATGACAACCCGCTTGGAGTTTTCCAAAAGGCACCTAAAGACTCTCAGACCATGAGAAACAAGATTCTCTGGTCTGATGAAACCAAGATTGAACTCTTTGGCCTGAATACCAAGCGTCATGTCTGGAGGAAACCTGGCACCATCCCTATGGTGAAGCATGGTGGTGGCAGCATCATGCTGTGGGGATGTTTTTCAGCGGCAGGGACTGGGAGACTAGTCAGGATCGAGGCAAAGATGAACGGAGCAAAGTACAGAGAGATCCTTCATGAAAACCTGCTCCAGAGCTCTCAGGACTTCAGACTGGGGTGAAGGTTCACCTTCCACCAGGGCAACGACCCTAAGCACAGCCAAGACGATGCAGGAGTGGCTTCGGGACAAGTCTCTGAATGTCCTTGAGTGGCCCAGCCAGAGCCCGGAGTTGAACCCGATCAAACATCTCTGGAGAGACCTGAAAATAGCTGTGCAGCAACGCTCCCCAACCAATCTGACAGAGCTTGAGAGGATCTGCAGAGAAGAATAGGAGAAACTCCCCAAATACAGGAATGCCAAGTTTGTAGCGTCATACCCAAGAACACTCAATGATGTAATCACTGCCAAAGGTGCTTCAACAAAGTACTGAGTAAAGGGTCTGAATACTTATGTAAATGTGATATTTCAGTTTATTTATTTTTATTTTTATTTATAAATTAGCAAAAATGTCTAAAAACCAGTTTTTGCTTTGTCATCATGGGGTATTGTGTGTAAATTGATGAGGAAAATAAACAATTTAATCAATTTTAGAATAAGGCTGTAATGTAACAAAATGTGGAAAAAGTAAAGGGGTCTGAAAACTTTCCCGAAGGCACAGTATATCTACTTTTATTGTTCAGGAACAATCAACAGATCTTTTTTTTATTTTTGTTTGTACTTTTACCCCTTTTTCTCCCCAATTTCGTGATATCCAATTGGTAATTACAATCTTGTCCCATCACTGCAACTCCCCTACGGACTCGGGAGAGGCGAAGGTTGAGAGCCATGCGTCCTCCGAAACACGATCCTGCCAAGCCACACTGCTTCTTGACACACTGCTTGCTTAACCCGGAGGCCAGCCACACCAATGTGTCGGAGGAAATACCGTCCAGCTGGCGACCAAAGTCAGCTTGCAGGCGCCTGGCCCGCCACAAGGAGTCGCTAGAGCGCGATGGGACAAGGAAATCCCCTAACCCGGACGACGCTGGGCCAATTGTGCGCCGCCTCATGGGTCAACAGATATACCCTCTCTACCCTCTCAGTCAACTTCATCTTGAACGCGAGCCAAAATAACTTTGTTAGAATCACACTTCCCCAGATCCGCATCTCGACCCTATGATACTACGCTACACAATGGACACCATTCTCTTTACTTTCTGTTGTCCTGATCTGATCTATGTGATTAGGGTTCTACCCCAAAACAAGGCCAGTTTGAGAAGCCATCACCGTAGTCGCTGTTCTAGCTGGCTACCACCCGGTACTGTCCTATGTACATAGAGTAATTGAACACTGGTCACTTTAATCATGTTTACATACTGTTTTACCCATTCAAGTCATGGCTCATCCTACAGTATATAACTACTGCTGTACACACCTTTTATATTCATATACCATCCATACTGTCTTTACACACCATTATATGTCCAGTACCAGTCAAAAGTTTGGACACACCTACTCATTCAAGGGTCTTTCTTTATTTTTACTATTTTCTACATTGAGAATAATAGTGAAGACATCAAAACTATGACATAACACATATGGAATCATGTAGGAACCACATTTTTTTTAAACAAATCAAATAATATTTTATATTTGAGATTCTTCAAAGTAGCCACCCTTTGCCTTGATGACAGCTTTGCACACTCTTGACATTCTCTCAACCAGCTTCATGAGGTAGTCACCTGGAATGCATTTCAATTAACAGGTGTGCCTTGTTAAAAGTTAATTTGTGGAATTTCTTTCCTTCTTAATGCGTTTGAGCCAATCAATTGTGTTGTGACAAGGTAGGGGGCGGTATACAGAAGACAGCCCTATTTGGTAATAGACCAAGTCCATATTATGCCAAGAACAGCTCAAATAAGCAAAGAGAATCGACAGTCCATCATTACTTTAAGACATGAAGGTGAGTCAATCCAGAAAATGTCAAGAACTTTTAAGGTTTCTTCAAGTGCAGTCGCAAAAACCAACAAGCACTATGATGAAACTGGCTCTCATGAGGACCGCCACAGGAAAGGAAGACCCAGAGTTACCTCTGCTGCAGAGGATAAGTTCATTAGAGTTAACTGCACCTCAGATTGCAGCCCAAATAAATGCTTCACAGAGTTCAAGTAACAGACACATCTCAACATCAACTGTTCAGAGGAGACTGTGTGAATCAGGCCTTATTCTACAATGTAGAAAAACCCTGAAATGCGTAGGTGTGTCCAAACTTTTGACTGGTACTGTATATATATTTATATTCCGTTTTCTGACATTGCTCATTCTGATATTTCTTAATTTCAGAATTTTTCGGGAATGTGTGTATTGTGTTTTTTGTTAGTTTTTTTGCTAGGTATTACTGCACTGTTGGAGCTAGAAACACAAGCATTTCACTTCACCTGCGATAACACCTGCAAATCTGTGTATGCGACCAATAGAATTTGATTTGATCACAAGACCAGGAAGCAGCTCCTCCAGTCGGCCCCTGCCATCCACCCCCTCCCCTGCAGGAGGCTCTGGACCTAATTAGGCATCTTAAACTAAACAGAGCTTTCACACTCCAGTCCTCTCATTCATCACGCTCTACTCTAGCACAGAGAAAACTGTACTGTACACAGCCACAGAGACAGCAGTATGGATAAAGTTAAGGAAGTACTAGTGACCAGCTCCTTGACTTGACTGAGAGTTACAAGTATGTTTCTATTGCACATGAGATCATCATGTCCTATTATAAGCTTTATGAGTCTTAATAGGTTAATGTTAAGGTGAATATGTTTCTTGTTGGACAATTCCAAGTTAAGTAGCCTCTGCTTTGACAAACCAGAGTTTAGCCTGGGGAGAGGGAAGAAGTTAAGATCCGCTTGAGTCACCGAGGATGATGTAGTATGAAACAATATCCCATTCTGATGTTGACTTTGGGCTTGAGTGGTGAAGGATATAACAGATATAGGAGAGGAGGGTATCAACTACACCCCCCTTCCTAAATCCCCTTATTTCAAAGCCATGACTCCATGGTGCATGGTGTTGTCTTTTAACATCTGCAAATCGACAAGATCTTGACCTGAGCGGAAGAGTTAAGTGACTGACTTTGAATCCCTTCCTCGAAAGATGATGGCACGGTCTGAGTCATATGCATGGTTTCTGGGTAGCGTCACTATGAATGGTATTACTTCGCAAACGGACTAATGTAGAGCAGACCGCAAGACACCTTTCTACTTACCGATGACAATGAGGGTATAGTTGATGTTGACGCTGCCAAAGCCGTTGGTGGCTTTGCAGATGTATGTTCCAGCATCCTCGACCTCCACTTCCTTGATCTTCAGGCCCAGGCGGAGGATGCGGAAGCGGATCCAGCCACTGTGGATGTTGCGGCCGTCTTTGGTCCACATGATGAGGGGCGGCGGGTCTCCTTCAACAGGGCATGGCAGCTTGATGGAACTCCCCAGGTGCACTGACTGTCTGTGGACCACCCTCTCAGCCACCCGCGGAGGTCCTTGAGCAACACAGAAATAATCGATAAGTTGAACTATTCGCCTACATTTTATTTAAACATTGAATACAAAAATGTATATACATCCATAAACGACATATTACACTCACTCATATTTCATTTGAAATTAATTCAAACCAATTTATCTCTGAATTGGGCTGAATAGAATGAAGCAAAAGCTCTTGGATGGAAGATGTGGGGGTTCATTCATTACCCCCTTCCTTCATCTGATTACCCAGAGATGAAACCAGATTGTAATAATTGGACTAGCCTTGTCATCCATTACAGACAGAGAGAGTTGGAGGCTCTGGCTCTGGTTGTGTGTAGCGTGCGGGAGATGAAAGCGCAGCGGAGAGGGCAGGGCCACTGTAGGGAGGACAGCAGCCCCTCTCCCTGCTGCTAATTGGCTCAGGTTGGCCTCCTCAGATCTGGTGAAGTGGAGCAGGCTCAGATGCTCTGTGATAGTAATTTTACTTAGGAGGCCTGCACAACTCACTGAGACAGAGCTTAAAGCAGCGGTAGTGCTGAACCTGAACCGGACCACAACATAACAGAGAGAAACTGAGCAGAGAAAAACAGAACAGAAACAGAAAAACAGTAGAGGAAAAAGGTGGAGAATGCAACGTAACTTAACAAAATAGTTACTGATCTTAAAAGCATAATTTGGCATAGTCTATCTTTCAATACAAATGGTCAGTCTGGTAGCAGTAAAAACTTTGGGAAGGCCAAATAAACAAGACCTCTTGCAACACACACACACACACTCAACACACTCACATTCCAATGGTGCATTTCACACATATGGTAAACAAACAGTTCATTACAGAGATGGGGGTGTATAGGGAAGGGGCCTGCAGATAACTCCACCTGGGCCTTTAATGGTCACGTTGATAACAGATGTGGCTCAACTCAAAAGTAGGTCAACTCTGTGGAACCCTGGGCACTGGGCTGGGGTTAAGTGACTGACTTTGAATCCCTTCTTCGAAAGATGATGGCACGGTCTGGTTTCTGGGTAGCGTCATATACCCTTGGGGGAGGTGGACTGTTCATTGTAATGGTAACAAACCACACACAAGTTGTGTACCATAAAAAAACGTGCATTATCAACACACTTAGCTATTAGCTAGGTGGTACATAAAGTGGACAGACAAACAGTGAGTGTACTGTAACCTTCCACTGCACTCTGACCGCTCCATGAGAGAAGGTGAACCCTATGCTGTGTTAAATCAATGTCTTACACACAGACATTCTCCCAGATACACACACAAGGAGTGCACAGGCTCTTCCATCCTCACTGATCTTCCTGTTCTGCAGCATGCACAGGAAATGGTAAGTGTCACTGTTTAGGTCTGCAAGGAGGATGTGACCGCAGTCCTTTCGGGTTTTGTCAGCCGGCCCATATCTCACTCCTCTGCTAACAGGAGAGCAGAACAGAGGGGCTCAGTGTTCAGTCCTCCTCAGCAGACTATCTGCTCACAACCGCAGAGAGAGGTCACAGCACATGGTGGAAATACCCACCCTGCCTGAATCCCACAGCTTCACTAACTCATAAAGCTAATGGGTGTTTATCTAATGCAATCAACTGCTTCTCAATGTGCAACTACAACAGAGAAGCGATCTTCTACCGCAGATTAAATAGAACAACTAACTCATTTCTGAGGTCTGTATCAAACTGTCAAAATGCACTACTTCAACATTAACAGAACAAAGCGTTAAGGGTCAAGTTTTTCTAACCCCACATTCTCTTTCTTCGATATCATGGGTTAAAATACAAATGATCTTTTGAGAAATTGTATTTTCAAAGAGGGCATTGTATGCAAAAGGAAGCACAAAACAAAGTATTTATTTAGTGTCGTTAGAGAACTGAGAACACTCCAGAACACTTCTTTGCAACAAAAAAAACCCAGCTCTTCAGTTTTCGGCTTGGCGACCACGCCAAGTGCGTGGAATGTGCAACAAATTATTTCCTCCCTCTGTCTCTCCTCTTAAAAAGCCTTTTGATGTGCTTTGAAAAAAGGACATGAAGAGGTGCTGAAAGTCAAGGCCACCGTCTCAATAACGTAATAAGTGTTAGTGCTATATGCGTGACCACCATTCTCTCCTCTCCTCAACAGGAATACTCCTCCTCCGTCTCAAGGACAGGTTCTCTTAACCTTGTAACTGAAATGAAGCCTCAGATGAAAAGCTTACACTGTGAAGTTAATACTCAATAGGTCCATTGCAGTGGTATCAGTTTGTAACTCTCTTACACACTTAGATTCAGTTTGTTCTTTTACATGTTCTATGAAACACCATTTACTAAACGGAAAGCGATACACATGACCACATGCATGGGCTTTCCCGTGTTGCTGAAATGGTGAAGGGGCCTTATTTTAGCAGAGCTCTGTGTGTAAATGGAATCTTTCATAGCGCAGGAAGAGGAGGAGGAGGAGGTCTGGCGACTCACAGAATTAGCTCTGTTTTTCTTTGCTCAATTTGGTGATGGATTATTTTAAGATAAAGGGGTACATTCAACAAGAGGCATTCATTCTTGTGATTCAGGCTAAATATATATCTGGTTTCATGAACCGTTTTTAGGGGTTAAGAAACTGTTGATTCAACATGAGGACACATCTAGAGAGAGAAAAAGAGCAAGGAATAAGATCATGAAAAAGAAGGAGAGAGGAACATACACAAGCAGACGATACTCGGCTGACAGTCTTAGGTGATGGTCAGATGTGCTGGCAACTCTTCCCTCCTTTCTGTTTTCTTCTTCAAAACACCTGTGGATTTGAAATGAAAGACCAAAGCACACTATATGAGTGCTTTGGTCTTTCTAGTCATTGCAAACAGGTCAATAAAGGATTGGCTCCTCTGCTGGCAGACGTTAGAATAGAGAACAACTGGGTCTCGAGAAACCGCAGTGAGACATACTGGGTGATGCATGCAATACAGTAAACCCAACTCACTCAGTTCGTTGTACCACACTAACTCACCCACTCATAAAAGTATTTCCTCTCCATTTATTTGGTTATTTGAATCCCCATTAGCTTTTGCAGAAGCAGCAGAAGTCCACAAAAAACACAAAACATGACAAGTAACAAAACACTGATTCACTGTTAGACAAGGACAGTCACACAAATGTAAAATACAACAATATACAAACAATACAACAAAAGAATGATGTGTATGTTAGTATGTCTGTGTGTGTGTGCGTGTCTCCTCACAGTCCCCGTCGTTCCATGAGATGTTGTTCAAACAGTTTTTTAAAGGTAATTTTGCTGTTTGCTTGAGTAATTGGTGATGGAAGGGAGTTCCATGCGATCATGGCTCTGTATAATACTGTGAGTTGCCTTGAATTCATTTTGGACCTGGGGACTTTGAAGAGATCCCAGGTGGCATTTATTGTGGGGTATGTATGGGTGTCTGAGCTGAATGTTATTTGATTATGCAGACAATCTGGAATTTTCATCACAGTAATATGAAAGCAGTTAATCTCTCGTCAACCCTCAACCAGAGAAGCAGTTAATCTCTCGTCAACCCTCAACCAGAGAAGCAGTTAATCTTTCGTCAACCTTCAACCAGGAAAGATTGGCATGCATGTTGTTGATGTTAGTTCTGTGTGTGCAGATAAGGGCAAGGTATGCTGCTTTGTTTTGAGCCAGCTGCAACTTTGATAGGTCTTTCTTTGCTGCACTTGACCATATTACCAGACAGTAATCAAGATTGGACAAGATCAAAGCCTGAACAACTAGTACAGTTGATCTGTGTGTCAAAAACACAGAACATATTTTTATAACAGACATACCTCTCCCCATCTTCACAACAACTTTGTCAATATGACTTGACCTTGATAATCGACCATCCAATGTTGTACCTAGGAGTTTAGCTTCCTCAACTTGCTCAATGGTCACAACCTTTATGCATAACTCCAAACAAAAAAACATATTTTCTCTCATTTCTAACAGTGCAAACACCATGAGCCATTGACAGAAATGTTTATGAGATCCAATATTTTGGCTCCAGCAAGACATTGTTCAGAAACACTGATCCAAAATCAGCTTAACTCTCACCAATCCTAACTTTAACCATTTTAAAGTATCAAACCACTCTTGTTCTGGACCAGTGCAACTTCTACTCTCACTGTTGAGTGAGAGGCCTTCCTCCTCCTCAGTACTGCTTGTCTGTTTCCTTAGTGAAGCATACCAGTCTCCAGACAGGGGCAGGCATCAGTCTTCACTAACTGCCCAGCGGCATCAGTGTTTAGTGGAACCTGTGGTTCCAGGGAAACATCATCCTACTATACATCTCTTAAAACCTCAGGGAAACTTTTATATTACAGAAAACCAGTGGGATAGCATGTTACACACATATAGTCTGTCCAAGCCAGCCAAAACAGGAGGAGGAGAAAGGAAGGTGGATGTGAAAATAAATAAATAAATGAAAGCAAGAAACCGAACCCAGGACCAGTGACTTTACTTGAAACTTTAGAGGTTGAGTAGAGGGGAAAGGTGAGGCAGTCATCATGGCGTGGGGAGTGTGTGAAAGGCCAGAGCTTCTGTTCTGAGACCACTGCTGCGCCAGGCTGGGCTATACATTTCACAAGCACAGATAAAAATCATTCAGAGAAAGGGCCACCCTGGCGACTGAAGAATAGATGCCAGGTGACGGAGAGAAAGAGGGGGAGTGTGGGACAGCGATAGGGTGAAAGGGGAGGACAGAGGGAGAGAGGGAGAGACAGAGGGAGAGTGTGGGACAGCGATAGGGTGAAAGGGGAGGACAGAGGGAGAGAGGGAGAGACAGAGGGAGAGAGAGGGTGCTCTGACAGCAGTGGGTAAAGAATGCCGTCTTTTCTTACCAGCCCAGACGTCCTGCCCAACAACTTCACCTCGTCTGGTAATCAATACCTTTTATTTTACCCTTTCGCCTTTCCAATCAATAGATAAGAGCAGGGTAAGACCACACCAGGGGGAACAATAAGGCTTTTTTCGGCACCATCTGATGTGGGCTGAATAGCCATGGGTACAGTGGTGGGAATGGCAGGAGAGTAAGAGCTATTGAGTGACATGAGACTATGTAGAGAAAGAGAAAGCGGAGAGAGAGAGAGAGAGAGAGAGAGAGAGAGAGAGAGAGAGAGAGAGAGAGGCAGTGAATGAGGGGTGGAAAAATAATGAGATGCTCCTGCCAATCTATGTTATCAATGTTAATGAATTGAAATACAACTGCTGCCACTTCAAAGCTGAGAGGAAACTGGGTCTGACAGTGATTGAGTTCTGCCTCTGCTTCCCCTTCGATGGCCCCATGCAGAACAACGGGCTCCTGCAGGCTCCATCAAACGAACAGGAAGAAAGGCAGAAATGAGTCCAGCGTCATAAAGCTTCTGGAAACATCTCCATCACACGGCATACTTCTAACAGGTCCTACTGTGGAGCCTTTGAACACTGAGCTGCTATATTTCATTAGGCTTGAATGCCTTCTACCAGCCGCAGCTGCAGCTGAGGGGAGAGGTGTGTGTATGTATGCTGGGGTCCATGCTGCAATCACCACAGGACCAAGGGCATTATCACATATCCACTATACTCTGCCATCCTGTCTGAGTGACTGTAGCAGTGCATGAGAACCATGTATCAATAAAAATGATTGCCGCTATATAGCTTTTAACAGGTTAACTTGAAAAAGCATGCATTGTGTGCCGGAACAAATGGAAATGTCAACCCCTTTGGACATAGCCATACATGTTGTACTGAATATCAATACTATAACAGAGAGCACATTTGTTTATGAAGCATTGCTTTGCTGCTCATCTGAGTATGTGTAAAGGCCTGGTCTGTCACAGGGAGAGCACCGTGAGTGCCACTCACTCCGCCATGCAGCTTTATCTCACTCCATTAGGCTATGGCATGGTGCACACACAGGAGCAGAGAGTGTGCTTAGGGGTACTTATCAGAGGAGAGGGAAGGAGAGAGAGAGAAGGAGGAAGGGGGAGAAGGGCAAGAGAGGGGTAAAGTTAGGAAGAGATTGGAGGGCAGTGAGAGAGAGGATCACAGAGGGAAAGTTAAAGATGGAGAGAGAATGGAAGAGAAGTTAGAAAGAGAGGAGTAGGTTGAGGGTTAAAGTAAGAGAGAGGTTGATTTAGAGAGCAGAGACTAAAATGGCAGTGAGGCGTCCTTTAACACACAGCTCGCAGGGACTCGTAGAGGAGAGTTGGAGGGAGTGAAGGGGATTAGGAGGGCCCAGCCGGCAGTAACCAGGAATGTCAACAATCTCACACCCTTCTCCCTGCACCCTGGTCCGGTCTGGTCTGGGCTCAGCTTCTGGCACATGACACAATAAAACAGAAAAACTATTCTCTCTCTCTCTGTGCGTGTGGATGGGGGGACAGTAGAGGGCATGTGTGCACCTGTTTATTGCTATCCTTACCAGATGATTGGAGAGGAGTGAAACATGTAGAATTATTGTGGACCCCCCCCACACACACACACACTCACACAAACACAGACACATAGAAAGAGTTATTCATCTGCACGTCAGTCTGTCTACCTCACAAACCACGGTGGGTTAAAGATTAAACCCCTTCGGTCCTCTCAAGTGGCGCAGCGGTCTAAGGCAGTGCATCGCAGTGCTTTAGGCGTCACTACAGACCCGGGTTCGATCCCGGGCTGTGTCCAGGTGAGTGCGACCGGGAGACCCAGCGTTGTCTCCCGGTCGCACCCGCCTTTGGCCCAATTGGCCCAGCGTTATCTGGGTTAAGGGAGGGTTTGGCCGGCTGGGATGTCCTTGTCCCATCGCGCTCTAGCGACTCCTGTGGCGGGCCGGGCGCATGTACGCTGACAAAGTCGCCAGTTGTACGGTGTTTCCTCCCACACATTGGTGTGGCTGGCTTCCGGGTTAAGTGAGCAGTGTTTCAAGAAGCTTGACAGGCTCTCGACCTTCGCCTCTACCGAGTCTGTATGGGAGTTGCAACTACGAATTGGGGAGAAAAAGGGGTAAAAAGCAAAATAGAATAATAAAAATGTAAGCCCTCATTAGGTTTGAACTAATACTCTTCCTCCTCAGAAATCAGTCTGACAACATACTCTGGCAGGTTGTTTTTCTGCCTGCTCTCTTTCCTTCGCTAGCTGCAGGGGTTTGTATTCTCTGGTGCTTCATGGGCCCTGACAGTCAATATAGAGGGTGTCTCTGTCTATGTACTCTGCCACTCCCTGCAACCCCTTCCTCCTCTCTTCTCTTCTCCTTTGCCTCCCCTGCATTCCAACATAGGTCTCAAGCATGGCCAACACTATTTAATCTGCAGTCAACTGATTGGGCCTGTTGGTTAGGGCATAGTCTTCCTGCTTTATCAACAAGTCAACGCTTCCTGAAAGCCATATGGAAATAAAGATCTGTATGACTCTGGTGCTTCCCACTGACCACTAAGCACTAGGCCTGTCTAAGCACTAGGCCTGTCTAAGCACTAGGCCTGTCTAAGCACTAGGCCTGTCTAAGCACTAGGCCTGTCTAAGCACTAGGCCTGTCTAAGCACTAGGCCTGTCTAAGCACTAGGCCTGTCTAAGCACTAGGCCTGTCTAAGCACTAGGCCTGTCTAAGCACTAGGCCTGTCTAAGCACTAGGCCTGTCTAGTAAACAAGGCTGATTTCCCTAAGACATGCTGTCATCATCAGCACCAGCAGTGTGTGTCTGTATCTGAGGTCAGAGGGGCCCATAGAAGATCTGTGTGTGGTGACCCATACTGCACCCTGGCTCTGTGTGTGTCCCTCCATTAGCTGCCCCCAGCAGGAACCCTACACCACTGTTACTGTACTTTCTGAGGATCACCAAACCCTCCACATGACACACTGAAGCATTTTACACCAGCACCTTTGTCAACCAGCCAATGACAGAATGGGATGTAGCAGCAGTGTCTGGGTAGAAAGGGACAATTCAGACAGGAATGGGAGGGTATGGGGAGGGGGAGGGGTGGGGTGGGACAGAGGAGAGGGGTGGGAGAGGAAGAAAGGGAGGAGACACAGACGAGACAGAGGGAGAGAGTGAAGACGAGAGAGACAGACAGGCAGACGGGGTGGGGGAGTTGGAAAAGCTCCTACTGACAGCCATGGGGCCTCTTGACAATCCAGGAATATTGTCTGAAATCAATCTGTCATCGTGGAGTTGTTGCGCCTGTCATTACCAGGAGGTACCCGCCCTTCACAGTGACAATTTGTTCACCACTTTACCCGTTCACCTTACAAGTCTTCCCCACAAAGGTCACTCCACTCTATCCATCTCTGTCTGCCAGTCTGTCTCTATCGCTCTCTTTATTTGATCTGTCTCTGTCTCCTTCATTCACCAATCTCATACATGGAGTCACACAGTCCCTTTAACAAAGCACCTGCAGAAATACATTTGCAAAGTTAACGTGATACGCAAAAAATAAATAACGTAACTTAGATATACTGTACAGATGGACACAGAAAACACACACAAGCACAACAAAGTCAGCTAATGGTCAATTTAAGCCTAATGGTCAATTTGCAATTCATGTATTTCTGTCTTTGAGCTGTTCTTATCTATTAATGTTCTGTATTATGTCATGTTTTATGGAAAAGAAGCTGCTGCTTTCACAACAGCTAATGGGGAGCCTAATAAAATACAAAATACCAAGCCTGGAAGGAATCCTCCCAAAAAATATCCATGTGTAAGCCAGTCCCCCTCCCCCACCCCAAGTGCATCCTGGCCCAAAGCTGGAGCCAGAGCCCAAAATCACATCCCTGTGCATGAGGAAATCAAATCAGTTTCACTGCAGGGTGCAGAATTCCAGTCTGGGCCAGCAGTAGCCCAACTATAAAATATGACAGATCATACTCTCAGCTTCTGAACCATTTTTCCTCTCCTGTCCCCAGTCTCCTCTATTCTTCAAGTCAAAGCGGGACATATTTTTCCATTCATCGTAAACCATTCATCATTAAGTGTGTCCCTTACGTATATATAAAATTCACAACAAAAAGGGTTCCTTACAGATGTAGGATCTTAATTTGATCACTCTTTTGTTGCTGAGATGAATTTCGAGATTGACATAAATTCATTGAAAAATCGCACTAACACATCGTTATATCAACAGTATTGCACTTTTCATGTAGTCTAGTTTTGGCCAGCTAATAGCTTAACCACCGATCAACCAACATTATGGACTAAATGTTCAAATTCTGTTGCTGCAGAATTATTTGGCTTCAACAATCCTGGTCAAATTAAGAACCTACATCGGTACTTTTGGTTCCTGAGAGTGATGATCGATATTAAAAATAAAGAATTTCAACACAATTACAGAAGGGTGATAGTTGGCATCATCGCAAATTCCACTCCCACAGTCTCCACCATCAGAACTCAATTTCTGACATACTACGACAACATTACCCAATTCACAAACACTGCATACATAATATAACTTACAAATTCTATGAAGAATTCCCAAAGAAAAACAGTGAGAATTCTGAGTGAAAAGGCAAAAAGCCATGAAGGTTCTCATTGATGCCCATCAAGGGCCAACTGCGAGGGGGGCAGAGAGGGATGTTGATCAGAGCAGTGGGGTATGGTGGAGGCTGTGGAGGTCTCATTCAGCCCTTGTTATCCCAGCCACCCCTTGGCTCTGCTTTCTTCAGACCCAGTGAGGCATCGCTGTTGCCACCATAACTTTCAATCAACCTTTTAACTGCAGAACAAAATGCGTGGAAGGGGAGGCAGGGGAGAGGTTTGAGGGGGGGAAGGAGTCAGTACTGCGGGTGATTTCCAGTGAATACCTCTGAGAGGAGAGGAGAGGAGGGGAGGGGAGAGGACCTTGGATGGATTTTAGGAGAGGACCTAGTGAGAATTTTAGGAGAGGACCTAAGAAGGATTTTAGGAGAGGACCTAGGGAGGATTTTAGGAGAGGACCTATGGAGGATTTTAGGAGAGGACATAGGGAGGATTTTAGGAGAGGACCTAGGGAGGATTTTAGGAGAGGACCTAGGGAGGATTTTAGGAGAGGACCTAGGGAGGATTTTTTATCAGTAACTGCTTGTAGTGTGATTTGTTCCATGCACCGTATTGTTCTGTTGTGCTGGAGTATAAATATAAACTTGTGAGAAGCCATTCATTTTCAGAACATTTGCAACAGATATGAAATTCTGATAACTGATAGGAGAAAAGAAAACATCAACTAAAGAAGGTTGTGGCAAGATCAACATACAAGATTACAAGATGAGCAAGATAATGTTTAAAACATCCCCTTATCCTACCATAGAGCAAAATGAGAAGTCTATACTTGCCTAAAAGAGGGAGAAAGCAAAGGGGCCAAGAGAGGGAGAGAGAGAGAGAGGGAGAGCTCTGACATCTGCATTGTGCACAGCTGCATAGAGACCCCAGGCCCCAGCATAAATCCACACGCTAACATCTACAGGAAAATTAGACTCTCTGTCTCCTGTTGAGGGGTGAGAGGCTTCAGATTCTCAACGTTTCGTTTGTTAAGTGACTGAGAGAACAGCTGTGAAACACAGAGGTGTGGGGGGCTCTCCGCTCCTCAAAAGAAAATAGAAAATAGAGACGAGAGGAGAGAGTAGTGGAGGAGGAGGGCAAGGCGGCAGAGAGGCTGTGAAAAGAAGAGGTTGCGCAAGATAAACACTTCCCACTGCGTAGCTGAAATGTTATTGTAAGTTCACTTGTAAGGGTCCAACAGGGCGGCCCCCTAACCCCCACCTCCCTCCCTCCCAATGGCTACGGCCCATCTCTCTGTCCAAGGGCGTAACACGGCAGCCCTGCCCTCCAGAGCTATAGGGGAAAATGCAGCTGGAGATTGGACCTCTTACTGTTTGTTGAAGTGATACTATGACATTCCATAACTTTGATTTAAGATACCCCTAAATTCCAATATTGAATCTAATGTAATTGTGTATTGTTAATCTCAAACAATCAAACCGTTTGAATGATGACATGTCATTCAGACCAGCTCTCTGGCCCATTGTAAACTACTTTATGAGATCAGTATGGGTTAAGTAGGGCACCATGAATCCTATTTGTCTTTCTATCACTCCATTCACCCAGCAGGGATAGAGTGTGTGGCTTGAAGTCACACCCACGCAGAGCCAACTGGCCAAACAAACTAATGAAGTAGGCCTACATAGACACACCTTCATATGACAGGCAGATTATAAACAATCCTATTCACACTTTATTCTACCAATTTCCATACAGCTGAGAACAACAACAGTGAATGGGAGCAGACAATGTGTAAATAGTTGAGATTCCATCAGACTGCTAATTAGAGCGCCCATTAAGACCTTTAAACATTCACAGACGGATTACCAGGACGGGGACTCAGAGCATGCGCTGACCAACTTACAAGTGTCTTCACTGACATTTTCAACCTGTCCCTGACGAGTCTGTAATACCAACATGTTTCAAGCAGACCACCATAGTCCCTGTGCCCAAGAACACTAAGGTAACCTGCCTAAATGACTACTGACCCGTAGTACTCACATCTGTAGCCATGAAGTGCTTTGAAAGGCTGGTCATGGCTCACATCAACACCATCATCCCAGGAACCCTAGACCCACTCCAATTCGCATACAGACCCAACAGATCCACAGATGACGCAATCTCTATTGCACTCCACACTGCCCTTTCCCACCTGGACAAAAGGAACACCTACGTGAGAATGCTATTCATTGACTACAGCTCAGCATTCAACAGAATAGTGGCCTCAAAGCTCATCACTAAGCTAAGGACCCTGGGACTAAACACCTCCCTCTGCAACTGGATCCTGGACTTCCTGATGTGCCGCCCCCAGGTGGTAAGGGTAGGCAACAACACATCTGCCACGCTGATCCACAACATGGGGGCCCCTCAGGGGTGCGTGCTTAGTCCCCTCCTGTACTCCCTGTTCACCCACGACTGCGTGGCCAAGCACGACTCCAACACCCTCATTAAGTTTGTTGACAACACAACGGTGGTAGGCCTGATCACCGACAACGATAAGACAGCCTATAGGGAGGAGGTCAGAGATCTGGCAGTGTGGTGATCAGGCCACAACCTCTCCCTCAACGTGATCAAGACAAAGGAGATGATCGTGGACAACAGGAAATGGAGGGCCGAGCACACCCACATTCTCATCAACGTGGCTGTAGTGGAGCAGGTTGAGAGCTTCAAGTTCCTTGGTGTCCACATCACCAACAAACTATCATGGTCCAAACACACCAAGACAATCGTGAAGAGGGCGACAATGCCTATTCCCCCTCAGGAGACTGAAAAGATTTGGCATGGGTCCTCAGATCCTCAAAAAGTTATACAACTGCACCATCGAGAGCATCCTGACTGGTTGTATCACCGCCTGGTATGGCAACTGCTCGGCCTCTGACCGCAAGGCACTACAGAGGGTACAGCGTACGGCCCAGTACATCACTGGGGCCAAGCTTCCTGCCATCCAGGACCTCTGTACCAGGCGGTGTCAGAGGAAGGCCCTAAAAATTGCCAAAGACTCCAGCCACCCTAGTCATAGACTGTTCTCTCTGCTACTGCACGGCAAGCGGTACCAGAGCGCCAAGTCTAGGTCCAAAAGGCTTCTTAACAGTTTCTACCCCCAAGCCATAAGACTGCTGAACAGCTAATCAAATGGCCACCCGGACTATTTGCATTGACCCCCCGCTGCTGCTACTCCCGAGTGGCGCAGTGGTGCCACTAGAGATCCTGATTCGAATCCAGGCTCTGTCGTAGCCGGCCGTGACCGGGAGACCCATGGGGCGGCGCACAATTGGCCCAGCGTCTAGGGTAGGGGAGGGAATGGCCGGCAGGGGATGTAGCTCAGTTTGTAGAGCATGGCGTTTGCAACGCCAGGGTTGTGGGTTCGTTTCCCACAGGGGGTATAAAATAAAATAAAATAGTTATGTATGCACTAACTATAAGTCGCTCTGGATAAGAGCGTCTGCTAAATGACGTAAATGTAAAAATGTATTATCTATGCATAGTCGCTTTACCCCTACCTACATGTACATTATCTCAATTTCCTTGACTAACCTGTACCCCCGCACATTGACTCGGTACCGGTACCCCCTGCCTCATTATTGTTATTTTATTGTTACTTTTTTATTTTTGGACTTTAGTTTATTTAGTAAATATTTTCTTAACTCTTATTTGTCTTAAAACTGCATTGTTGGTTAAGGGCTTGCAAGTAAGCATTTCACGGTAAGGTCTACACCTGTTGTATTCGGCGCATGTGACAAATAAAATTTGATTTGATTTGATAAACTTTGTCAAAGCTGGCACTGTTGCTCATACAGATTATGGCCCACTAAAGTAAATGGCAATTGACCTCCATTATGGCTACCGTCACAGTTTCCCTCATCACCACGTACAGCCCTTTCCGTTCTCTCCTCTCTGTGGGGTGAAGTCCGACACCTTCCTCTTCCAGGTCCCTTCCTAGACTTCCTTTCCCTTCCATAGATTTGCCAGGGGCAGCAGTGTGTGGTGGTGGTAATGATAGATGCAGCTGTATGTGTTATTTTAGTAATTGTAGACGCAGTAGTCGCTGTGGTAGTAGTGGTATGATGTAGTAGAGGGTTCCCCAACTGGAGGCCCGCGGGGGGTTTTATTTGGCCCCCCAAGTTTTCTGAGCAAAAAATTAAAAATAAATAAACATATTTTTATTTTGTACAATTGTCTTTGTTGGACAGAAAATACTTTAAAAACACCAGGATATCAGTTCCAAGTGATTTTAATTTAAGAAATCTGTTCCTAAGTATTCTCACACATAACAGAGACACGTGATCGTTTACAAATGTAAGCAAGGTTTGAAATGATTGTTTCAGTCAAACATTATATCTGTTTGGGCTTCTTGTGGTCAATTTGCAGTCTACAAATTATTTGTAATTATGTTCTGGCCCCCCGACCATCTGCTCAACAAAAAATCGTCCCGCAGCTGAATCTAGTTGATGATGCCTGATGTAGTAGTACCTACTAGTAGTAACTATTAGTGATGGAACTTTTGGAGAGGGAATAAGTGTTGCTGTAGCTGGTAACTCATACTTCTAGGGTTTCTAAATTGGCTTCTGCTTCTTTAGTAATTCATTATCATGACTTCTCACAGAGCAATTGCTGTGTGCTTAATAAAACACACACATACATATACAGACACACTTATACACAAAACCCTGAGCGTAGCTCCCTCTCGTAACTCCTTCTCACGCACCTCTAAATCGCAGCCCCTCAGTAAAATGAGTCCCTGGTTTGCAGTACACTAATAGACTGCAAATAAACTTACTCTACAGGGATGAAGAGTGTTTAAAATTAATTAGTACTGCCATGTCCGACTGGGGGGACCAGTGCATGTAATAATCCGCCCATTGTTCTCTGCAAATAGACCCAGTCCCAGACTCAGTAAATAGGGGCTATTGGGGAGCTGAGAGAGGGTGGGTGGGAGTAAAGGTCAGCTCCATGCCTTGTTTTAATGACAGCACATTAACTTAGTTCACTTCCTCTGGCTTTACACTGGTAATAAACGGGAGGAAATGCAGAGAGAGGGACTGGAGAGAGAGAAGGGAGACGTGTAAGGGGGATGGCGAGCGAGCAGTGGTTGTTGTTTGGTCATAAAATGGCTTGGCAGCCCACAGAGTTCAGAGGTGGCATGTCAATCAGTCGGACAGCACCGAGTTGGGTGGGTCTGTGGGTGTTGGTGGGTTTATGATGAATCCGCTCTATTTAAGTTCTGGTATTTCATGGGCGAATCTGATGACCCTGACTTTATTTGTCATTTCTAAATCAAGTGTTTTCAGAGGGGACTACTCAAACACATGGCAAATATTTTACAGTACTGCTTAGACCCCCCCTCCCCCCTCTCTCTTTCACTCTCTCACTCTCTCTCTCGCTCTCTCCTTGGTCCACTCGCCCTCTGTTTCTCCAGCTGGGCTCATGTGCCAGAACACCACTGTGTCGTTACCTTCTTACTATTTGGGCCGTATTTACAAAAAATAAGAGGACTTTGGGGTATTTGGTTACTGGGAAACTAGCCTCATTACGTTTAAAGGAAATGGAAACCTGTCTGAGAGCCAAATGGCCTTGTGATTTTAAAGGCCCTTCGCATACAATTTATCCAATAGTACCTTCTTGTTATAAAACCATGATGTAACTCTCCTATAAAATGTATATTTTCCAAAAGAGTTGCAGAGCAGTTTGTATGCTCTACATTTCTCCAGATGGCTCAGGAGGTATAGAAGAGTAAACATTTGTCTGATGTTAAAAACTCTCATGTCAAGCTAATATGCTACTTCTGACATGTTGATACAGTATACTTGTCTGCATCAAAAATCGCTGGCCTCGCCTACAAACAAAGTACACAATTTGTATAGATGTCACTGCACTTCTGTTTCCAATAAGAGCCATGTAATAATTTATGTGTGTGTGTCTGTATCTGTGTGTGTGTGAGAATGCTGGTAAGTACTAGGGACACCTTGTATCCTCTCATTGTCACCGAGCAGGCCTGCAGAACACACAGCAGGTCCATATGTCCCGGCTGCTGCATTCCACAGTTACTATACCACAGTGGTCCCCAGTCCTGTCACCATATTAGAAGCTCCGCTGGGAAGCATCACTGAGCACCTCCTACAGCTGCTCGGGGGAACATGAGGGGGGGGTCCTAGAAGGTCCAAGGAATCAGTCCTGAGCAAGTTTCAGGAATCAGAGCACAAGGGAAGACTAGTCCTGGCTGGCGTAGTGGGATAAATGATCAGCTATTGTATGGTGAAGTGACTGACATCAGCAAGCTCATTATCACTTTGTGTCCTTTAAGTTGGACTTAGCAAAGGCTAAAATGCTTATATAATACCAGATAAAACCGCTAAACACTTCCAATACGTTACTATATCTTCACACGTAACTCGAAAGGATTGTCTCCTGTATAATTTCATTTGTATTTGTCAATGATGTTATCATAGCCTGTTAACTTTTATAGGGACAGTTTAACAGCCAGGACACTCGTCTACAAAACCATTTATTTCATAGGATATCAAACGGTGAAGTTGTTACACTGGGATCACATTGTGTCATAACTGGGAGCTTGTGGTCACATCATTCTCTCGAAGGGATTGTCCAGTCGACTACGGGCACTTTTCCATCAACATCTGGAGACTTCATTTCACCCTGCAGTCCTGTATGCCTGAGAATTAAAATAATCCTATAAAAGCCCAATAGATGATTTCATTAAATTGACAAAATTATTTCATTTAATTAACTAAAATATACACTGATTATACCAAACATTAGGAACACCTTCCTAATATTGAGTTGCACCCCCCTCCCATTTTGCCCTCAGAACAGCCTAAATTCATTGAGCATGTACTCTACAAGGTGTCAAAAGGGTTCTACAGGGATGTTGGCCCATTTTGACTTCAATGCTTCCCACAGTTGTGTTAAGTTGGCTGGATGTCCTTTGTGTGGTGGACCATTCTTGATACACACGGGAAACTGTTGAGCATGAAAAACCCTGCAGCGTTTCAGTTCTTGAAACAAACCGGCGCGCCTGACACCTACTACCATACCCCGTTCAAAGGCACTTCAATATTTTGTCTTGCCCATTCACCCTCTGAATGGCACACATACACAATCCATCTCTCAATTGTCTCAAGGCTTAAAAATCCTTCTTTAACCTGTCTCCTCCCCTTCATCTACACTGATTGAAATGGATTTAACAGGTGGCATCAATAAAGGATCATAGCTTTCACCTGGAATCACCTGGTCAGTCTATGTCATGGCTAGAGCAAGTGTTCTTAATGTTTTGTATACTCAGTGTATATTAAAACATGGCCACTTAAAACAGAGAATACGATGTCAGAAAGGAGAATTACTAAATATTTTTTCTGGGACTGTTCTTTGTCTCTGTCTTGGATACAATACACTTGTATACACTTCTACAATCACTTTCAGAAAGAAAGTATGAAAAGCATTACATTTACATTTACGTCATTTAGCAGATGCTCTTATCCAGAGCAACTTACATGAGCAATTAGGGTTAAGTGCCTTGCTCAAGGGCACATCGACAGATTTTTCACCTCGTCGGCTTGGGGATTAGAACCAGCGACCTTTCGGTTACTGGCACAACGCTCTTAACCACTAAGCTACCTGCCGCCCCTATTTTTTCGGTGATATACTGTATAATCTCTGTGTGATAAGGATGTCTTGTTTTTCTCTCAGTAGTCTGTTTCCCTCATTGATTCTCTCCTTTCTCTGACATCTGTAAATCTGTAAACATACATAATTGCTTGTCTAATCTTATTTAGCCTCCACGTCTTGTTCACTTTCGCTTTAGCCGAGTCTCGAAGGCTTGCCTGTCCTGCTGTGAATAAGGCATTGTCTGTAATCACTGATGTAATCCTGCCCCCCTCGAAACCAGCAGCGGCCTGCACCTGCCCCCACCTGCCCCGTATTGCAATGCCCTGTTAGCCACATGCAAGTTGTACTTCCATTTGCTGCCATACTGAGTTTGAGAATGAGGAGAGAGGCATAGAACAGGATGTCTGGTTTACCACTGCAAGAGGCTGGAGAACACACTATAAGTCTATGTGAATGCTTCAAAGCGCTCTAATTGAAAAGGTGAATTATTTTATTTTCAGATATTTGACTTTCAAACTCTACTGAGCTGTTCTAGACATTTTCAGCCATCGATGACAGGTGATATTGTGGAAACCATACACATAATTATACTATGCGTTCTGCATTTGTCTAACAATCTCAATCAATGCAGACAGTTGTCTGAACAATGGCACACTACACTGTCACGGTTAGGGTTGCAAAAATCCGGGAACTTTCAATAAATTCCCTGGTTTTCCCAACATCCTGGTTGGCTGGTTGGAGGGTTCCGGATTTCCGGCTTATTCCCCCCTGATTCCAGGAATCCTCCAACCGAAATTTATTGAAAGTTCCAGGAATTTTTCAACCCAAGTCATGGTCACACACACACACACACACAAACAGACACACAAACAAACAGACACACAGACACACAAACAAACAGACACACACAGACGTGATGCTGAGACAGTCCGATCCCTGGGCCAACCCTGGGAGAGCTGGACTGATTTGTGTTCTTTCACCCTGGGAAGCTGATGGATGTGTTTGTTTGGATTAGCTGTGGTGAATGCACACACAGTCACACACACATACTGTATGGCCATGACTGAAAAGATCCCACACTGAAGGGGGGTATTGGGTTGGTTTTCTCTCTACTTCCCCACTGTTGATTTTGGGTTCTGTTAAGAATTTTTTATACTTTTTCCCCTCTCTTACTTCTTAGTGTAAAGATGTTAGAGCCAACTGAGCTTTTCTCCATGTAAACAAAAAGCCACAGCAGTCAAACTAACTTAGACTAACCAATATATCTTCTAATATTTCACTAAAACGATTGGACACTGCTGTTTAGGCAAGAAAGAAAGAAAGAAAGAAAGAAAGAAAGAAAGAAAGAAAGAAAGAAAGAAAGAAAGAAAGAAAGAAAGAAAGAAAGAAAGAAAGAAAGAAAGAAAGAAAGAAAGAAAGAAAGAAAGAAAGAAAGAAAGAAAGAAAGAAAGAAAGAAAGAAAGAAAGGCAGTAAAGTTAAGTTAAATAAAATAAATATCCCAAAGATGTTACTCACCCCTTGCACAGTCAGACAACAGAATGGCCTCAAAGATGAGCAGCATGATCTTGACGACTCCCATCCTGACCGAAGACAACTTCATGTTCTCCAAATCTAAAAGACATATGGTCAAAAAATATAAAAACACTCAGGCCTTCCAGATTGTGTTAGTGCACATAACAGAACTCGCATCCATCCCCAGGGAAAGCAGTTTGCCTTGTTAGATCATATGGACAATCTATATGCTCCTCCAAGTCAGACACACAGTTATGTGTCATGGCTTTGTCTTTTGCATAATGGAACTGAAATGCATGGGGATTTCTCTTATAAATGAAAATGCATAGTGCAGATATACACATTTTTTAAATCATGTGATTGATTGACACAATACCATATCTACCCTTTGTGTTAGTATATTTATCTATATTCAATATATACAGTGCCTTGAGAAAGTATTCACACCCCTTTTCCACATTTTGTTGTGTTAAAGCCTGAATTTAAAATAGATAAAATTGAGATTTTGTGTCTCAGGCCTACACACAATACCCCCAATTACATCCCCTGCTATGTTGTGAATCGAAAGTTACCTGTCTAACAGAACACAGAGGGTGTTCTTTAATGAAAGCCTCTCCAACATAATCCAGATAGAGTCAGGCATTCCCCAGGGCAGCTGTCTAGGCCCCTTACTTTTTTCAATCTTTACTAATGACATGCCACTGGCTCTGAGTAAAGCATGTGTGTCTATGTACAGTGGGGGAAAAAAGTATTTAGTCAGCCACCAATTGTGCAAGTTCTCCCACTTAAAAAGATGAGAGAGGCCTGTAATTTTCATCATAGGTACACGTCAACTATGACAGACAAAATGAGAAAAATTTTTTCTCCAGAAAATCACATTGTAGGATTTTAATGAATTTATTTGCAAATGATGGTGGAAAATAAGTATTTGGTCAATAACAAAAGTTTCTCAATACTTTGTTATATACCCTTTGTTGGCAATGACACAGGTCAAACGTTTTCTGTAAGTCTTCACAAGGTTTTCACACACTGTTGCTGGTATTTTGGCCCATTCCTCCATGCAGATCTCCTCTAGAGCAGTGATGTTTTGGGGCTGTCGCTGGGCAACACGGACTTTCAACTCCCTCCAAAGATTTTCTATGGGGTTGAGATCTGGAGACTGGCTAGGCCACTCCAGGACCTTGAAATGCTTCTTACGAAGCCACTCCTTCATTGCCCGGGCGGTGTGTTTGGCAAATAAATTCATTAAAAGTCCTACAATGTGATCTTCTGGATTTTTTTTTCTCAATTTGTCTGTCATAGTTGACGTGTACCTATGATGAAAATTACAGGCCTCTCTCATCTTTTTAAGTGGGAGAACTTGCACAATTGGTGGCTGACTAAATACTTTTTTCCCCCATTGTACGCTGATGACTCAACACTATACACGTCAGCTACCACAGCAAGTGTAATCACTGCAACACTTAAAGCGCTGCAGTCAGTTACAATTGGCCCAGAACAGGGCAGCACGGTTGGCCCTTAAATGTACACGGGGAGCTAACATTAATAATATGCATGTCAATCTCTCCAGGCTCAAAGTAGAGTAGAGATGGACTTTATCACTATTTGTATTTGTGAGAGGTATTGACATGTTGAAAGCACCTTGCATACCCCACAGAGGTCTCTTCACAGTCCCCAAGTCCAGAACAGACTATGGGAGGCGCACAGTACTACATAGAGCCATGACTACATGGAACTCTCTTCCACATCAGGTAACTCATGCAAGCAGTAAAATCATATTAAAAAATCTGATTAAAATGGAACAGCTGGGACTGTGAAGAGACACACACACACACACAGGCACAGACACATGCATACACACACACGTACACATGGATTGTGTGTTGTAGATATGTGATAGTAGAGTAGTGGCCTGAGGGCACACACTTAATGTGTTATGAAATCTGTTGTGAAATGTATTGTAATGTTTTTGAATTGTATATCTCCCTTAATTTTGCTGGACCACAGGAAGAGTAGCTGCTGCCATGGCAGCAGCTAATGGGTATCTGTAATAAATACAAATACAAAAATACTATTATTTTTTATTATTAATAAAAAAATGACAAGCTTAAATGTATTGAGTCAATAAATATTCAACCTCTTTGTTATGGCAAGCCTAAATAAGTTCAGGAGTGAAAATGTGTTTAACAAGTCACATAATAAGTTGCAGGGACTCACTCTGTGTGCAATAATAGTGTTTAAAATGATTTTTGAATGACTACCTCATCTCTGTACCCCACACATACAATTATCTGTAAGGTCCCTCAGTCCAGCATTGAATTTCAAACACAGATTCAATCACAAAACCAGGCAGGTTTTCCAATGCCTCACAAAGAAGGGCACCTACTGGTAGATGGGTAAAAAAAAAGCAGACATTGACTATCCCTTTGAGCATGGTGAAGTTATTAATTACACTTTTGATGGTGTATCAATACACCCAGTCACTACAAAGATACAGGTGTCCTTCCTAACTCAGATGCCAGAGAGGAAGGAAACTGCTCAGGGATTTCACCATGAGGCCAATGGTGACTTTAAAACAGTTACAGCGTTTAATGGTTGTGATAGGGGAAAACTAAGGATGGATCAACAACATTGTAGTTACTCCACAATACTAACCTAAATGACAGACTGAAAATAAGGAAACCTGTACAGAATAAAAATATTCCAAAACATGCATCCTGTTTGCAATAAGGTATTAAAGTAAAACTGCAAAAAAAATTGTCAAAGAAATTAACTTTATGTCCTGAATACAAAGTATTATGTTTGGGGCAAATCCAACACAACACATCACTGTGTACCACTCTTCATATTTTCAAGCATGGTGGTGGCTGAATCATGTTATTGATATGCTAGTCATCGGCATGGACTAGGGAGTTTTTCAGGATAAAACAAAATGGAATAGAGCTAAGCACATGCAAAATCCTTGAGGGAAACCTGGTTCAGTCTGCTTTCCAAACATACATTGGGAGACAAATGCACCTTTCAACAGGACAATAACCTAAAACACAAGGCCAAATATACACTGGAATTGCTTACTAAAATGACATTGAATGTTCCTGAGTGGCCTAGTTACAGTTTTGACTTAAATCGGCTTGAAAATCTATGCCAAGACTTGAAAATGGCCGTCTAGCAATGATTAACAACGAACTTGACAGAGCTTGAAGAATTTTAAATATTGTACAATCCAGGTGTGCAAAGCTCTTAGAGACTTACCCAGAAAGACTCACAGCTGTAATTGCTGCCAAAGGTGATTTTAACATGTATTGACTTAGGGGTGTGAATACTTAGATATTAGATAATTAGATATTTCTGTATTTCATGTTCAATAAATTAGCTAAACATTCTAAAAACATGTTTTCACTTCATTCAGTCATTATGGGGTATTGTGTGTAGATGGGTGAGAGAAAAAAAATTGATTTCACCCATTTTGAGTTCAGACTGCAACAACAAAATGTGGAATAAGTCAAGGGGTATGAATACTTTCTGAAGGCACTGTATCTGTGGTCAATATGGTGCACACTCATTAAAGTTATGCTGCCCTCACAGACTGCCCCTTATGTCTAAAAAAAAATCTGAAACACAACTGTATTATATTGTATAATTGTCACCATTTGCATTCACGAATTACTGTATATAACATTTTACCATATCTAAAAATTACACATCATGGCAAATTAATTGAATAGTAATTATATCCATATCACTGTATAGGTAAGCAACCAATTGATAATAGCCAATCAAGTCTTATTTTACAGTAAATTAAATAAATAATATTTATATGAACTATTACCAACCATTTAATCGTATGAAAAAGGTCATATGCCCTGGATATTTTGCACAATAATGTTTCTTATGAATGACATACCTGAAGTTTCCAGTGAATGAAGTTAACCTCGTATCAGCCTCTTCATAGAAAACTGGTTACCCATTCTCATAGAAGTCCGCGTCTCCATTTATTTATTGACAGTGGCCGATTTCATCGACGCTTGCTACCACCACTATTTTAATGATCGCTGACTGACTGTATATCCATCCAGCATCGATCGGCTATATGGAAAAACTGTAATCAGACAAAGCATACAATCAAATGCATCCATTTATCACACATGGGTATCCATTAAAATGCTGAATTAACTTCTCGACAAACTGGAAATGTTAGATAGTTTTTAAAGTCTGCATCCAATCTGTATTTCCAGTAGACTCTACTTCATTCACTCCGAGATTTACGCAGCGCAGCGAGTTGTCTATCCCAGCTCTCAACGTTGGACCAATCACATAAGGACTGGTTAACTCTATAAAAATTAACTATTTATTTCTCACTATCACGATCCAATAGCCCCTACACGAGTCAAATATGCAATTGTATATGCCTCAATTTAAAGTTGCCAAAATAATCCACAGTCATTTAAAATAAATGCAGTGGCTGACAATCAGGGGTTCGGGTAAAAGTCACCCCTGTAACAGATCTAGGATCAAGTTTCCCTCCCCAATTCCTGACCTTGACCATTAGGAGTAAAACTACAACACTGACCTCAGATCAGCATTGAGGCAACTTTATCCTAACCCCAGAAGAACAAGAGAAGAGTAAACTTTCAGCAATTCCCATAACATCCACTTATTAAAATGAATTATAAAAAGGAAACACTTAATTGTTAGGGGTGAGTTGCATTAATGTATGGATAACAGACTGAATAAACCTTGTTTGGACCCCAGTAATAGGGATCCTAACAAATACTGAACAACTGCATGCATACTATCAGTCAGATAGCAGACAATGAGGCATCAAATGAATAGGTGCTGCCACCCAGTGGGACTGAGATGTATCACAAGAAGCATGCTCCAAAGACATTAAATCCTTTTGGATCATGTTGTGATTGATGGTGTCTACTCTCAAGACGGTATGTATCAATGAGGAGTTGACATGTCACACCTGCCTGAGAGAATAACAAGGACATGTGTAGTAGTACAAGACAGAAATGATGATAAACACTTATTCAAAGAGGAAGTCATTTAATTTTCATGACATTTAAAACTAAATCATATTATTTCAGTTTTTCCCAATGTTTCACATAGCTCTTATTATTGAAATGTGCCTAGCCTTTACAAAATAAGAACAAGCTCTGAAGTAATAGGATATCCAGTCCTTGAATTACTGCATCATTCCTTTATACAGAAAAAGGAGTAATAGATTTAAACATTTACATAATTTCATTTTGTTCTTTATAAAATTAAAATTACATAATCTCTTAAAAGTGTCTTTATATTTTCCTCAATAAAAATAAAACTTGTAGAAGTAGTGAGTGATCTAAACTAGATGAAGCCTGAGAATTAGCTTATAAGTCAGCGCAGATTTGATATAACTGGTGCGGCCTTGAAGTGTAGAAAGCCATCGTTGTTTGAGTCAGTTATGTCAGACTGGCCATTCCTCTACCCACATCAACTCATTCTCCATTGTAACCCAGATGGGGAAGCATCCCCTCCGCATCAGAGATGACTAGAGGAGGGAGCAAGAAGATGATGATGATGTAACAGTAGAGGAAGTGGTTATCAACTGGGAACAGTACTACATTGTGCAGAGAGGTATGGAGACGATGTATATAACCAGGTTAGGATGTAATGAAACAGTCTAGTTTAAATTTAACAACGGAATGGTATGAGACTATATCTGTAACATATTCTAACTGATTTCACTACAGATCACATATGTTTCCGCAACAGCAGCTGGTATGTAACCAAGATAATGAGAATGTACACCAATGACCTGCTTAGTGTAGTAGGAGAGGGTTGTCTCTGTTCTAGTGACAGCTGTCTAGATAAGTGTGCTATCAGTGTGACCATTGGGAGAGTTCAAATATACTTAAGATAAATGAGCTTGGCAACAATATACAGAGGGGGGGGGAAATAATATTGCTGCCTTAACCAACTGATGGGAGGGAAGCCTCATGAACCTCCAACTAGCAGGTGATATGCACTCCATGATTCTAACAATCAGATACTGTAGGTGCTGATTATGTGTGGTAGGAGGTTATGAGTTACACAGGTTAAGGTTGGGGTGGGTACGGAACAAGATCAATCGTAAAAAAACATGACATGTGACTGAAAGAGCAATGGCCACTGCCCACATTGTTATTAAAAGGGCAGACAACTTTTAGTGTCCTTTTGAGACACTGTCGCTAAAATCAAAATCCCATGTCTTTAAATGATATCACACATTCATTGCCGTTTAAAGCATTGCTGAATACTCCACACGTTTCCGTGGGAGGAATCGATACATAAAACCATTTTAGGAGTAAATGTCTTCTTTTTTTTTTTGCTTCGCTGATAGGTAGCCTGATGAGGATTGCTTTCCCCTCCTCATCCTTAAAGCATCAGGAATTACATGACAAACTCAAATTAAAACCTTTACAACCATTGTGGCCAAACAAGTGAGATCAGTGGTGCGGAGATCATCATCACTATCAACATAATTATCCTTATTTACATGTTTATTATGACTTACATTCTTTAAAGTAATCGGAGCCCTGTGAGAGCTCTGGCACAAGTGTGGGAAGCCCGCTAAAGCTTTTTTTATACACAAGCAATAAAACAGAAATGTTCCAAAGGCTTTCTCTCTCTTTTCAGCTTCAAATAGCCCCAGAAGCTGCTCCTAAAGGACTGGACATGTCCAGAGTAGCCTTGCAACATGCCAGCACAAAACCCTATTTCCAGTATGTTGTTTCTTTCTTCTTCCTCTGCCTCCACAGACAGGCATCAGTGAGTCAGAGGAGGAGGACAGCATAGTATCAGGCCCTGTGGGTCCCTTTCAGGCAGCAGTAGCATCTCAACAACAACAGAAAGGGTATAATCATAGTCTGTGCCTTCACATCCGACTTTATTTAATCTCTCTGCTCTCTCATCCATGTCCACCTTATTACAAAGCCTTGCCTTGCCGTGCAGTGTGATGAAGATGATCGTTAAGGTCGCTCTGTGCAGTTGGGGATTTACTTTGAATATAGCCTCATATCCTCTGGATATGCTCCTGTAGAGGCAGGGGCAGGGAGGTGGGGAAGTCTGTTGGTACAGCAGGGGTCAGATGCCAGTCTTGTCGCTGTAGAACGGTGTGACGTGGAACATGTAGCAGTGCGTACACACCCTGACAGGCTTCACCTGGCCGTACCGCGGTAACGGGGCTGAGTGGGAGGAGCAGCGAGAGCAGAAGATCTGAAATGACACGTAGAACAAACAAGGTATATTCGATTGTTATCCATTTATTTTACATAGTACAATACTTAAAGAGATCTGTGCAGGTGTTCTTTGTGTTACCTTGCCACAGCTCCTACAGTGGTGCTTCCTGCGGATGACGGTGAAGGGGGCCTTACAGGCGATGCAGGAGTCGCATTCCTCATCAGGAACCCAATCTGGGGGATCTACAGGGAAAAGCAGGGGCACATTAATAGTGCTGCTTGTTTATTCATGTCACTTTTCATGCATGTCATGTGTGTATGTCATTTTTGAGGAGAAATGGGAGGTGCTAACCTTCGAACTGTCCCTCCCGGGCCTTGGCTGCCAGCTCCGAGGAAGAGATGGTCTCCTGACAGAGAGCACAGTCCTCCAGCACGGCGCTGCGCAGCCCAGGACCTGCTGCACCACACAGAGCACAGCCGTGTCATAACCATGGTCATTCTGTCAATATACAGTACATTACAGAATAACATACTGGGAGAAGTACACTAAGATCCTTGACATTACTGCAAGTCAATATAAATATTCTCACCTTTCTGCTTGTCATTGTCCCCCTGCTCAGAGGTAGCCATGACTTCAAACAGTGTCTTCAGGATGCTTCGAAGGTCAGCCGCGTAGTTTGTCTGCAGTTGGTCAGCAACACCTGGGGGTCAAGGGGTCAAGAGGAACCAGTGAGATGCAAGGAAACTGTGGTGCAAATGTGGTACATATGATAAGAGCAAAGCCCAGTAGGCTAGTGTATTGTGGAACACAGTGTAAAACCTTTGGAGGTTAGTTTATTAGGATCCCTATTAGCTACTGCACATGCAGCAGCTACTCTTCCTATGGTCCACATAAAACATACAAATACATGACAAAGTACAGAACAGTTATAGACAATGATATGAAAAAATAAATATACAAATAGTTATAAACTCAGCAAAAAAAGAAACGTAACTTCACAGATCTTCATCGTAAAGGGTTTAAACACTGTTTCCCATGCTTGTTCAATGAACCATAAACAATTAATGAACATGCACCTGTGGAACGGTCGTTAAGAGATTAACAGCTTACAGACGGTAGGCAATTAAGGTCACAGTTATGAAAACTTAGGACACTAAAGAGGCCTTTCTACTGACTCTGAAAAACATAAAAAGAAAGATGCCCAAGGTCCCTGCTCATCTGTGTGAACGTGCCTTAGGCATGCTGCAAGGAGGCATGATAACTGCAGATGTGGCCAGGGCAATAAATTGCAATGTCCGTACTGTGAGACGCCTAAGACAGCGCTACAGGGAGACAGGACGGACAGCTGATCGTCCTCGCAGTGGCAGACCACGTGTAACAACACCTGCACAGGATTGGTACATCCCAACATCACACCTGCGGGACAGGCACAGGATGGCAACAACAACTGCCCGAGTTACACCAGGAACGCACAATCCCTCCATCAGTGCTCAGACTGTCCGCAATAGGCTGAGAAAGGCTGGACTGAGGGCTTGTAGGCTTGTTGTAAGACATCCAATACCGGCAACAACGTCGCCTATGGGCACAAACCCACCGTTGCTGGACCAGACAGGACAGGCAAAAAGTGCTCTTCACTGACGAGTCACGGTTTTGTCTCACCAGGGGTGATGGTCGGATTTGCGTTTATCGTTGAAGGAATGAGTGTTACACCGAGGCCTGTACTCTGGAGCGGGATCGATTTGGAGTTGGAGGGTCCGTCATGGTCTGGGGTGGTGTGTCACAGCATCATCGGACTGAGCTTGTTGTCATTGCAGGCAATCTCAAAGCTGTGCGTTACAGGGAAGACATCCTCCTCCCTCATGTGGTACCCTTCCTGCAGGCTCATCCTGACATGACCATCCAGCATGACAATGCCACCAGGCATACTGCTCGTTCTGTGCGTGATTTCCTGCAAGACAGGAATGTCAGTGTTCTGCCATGGCCAGCGAAGAGCCCGGATCTCAATCCCATTGAGCACGTCTGGGACCTGTTGGATCGGAGGGTGAGGGCTAGGGCCATTCCCCCCAGAAATGTCTGGGAACTTGCAGGTGCCTTGGTGGAAGAGTGGGGTAACATCTCACAGCAAGAACTGGCAAATCTGGTGCAGTCCATGAGGAGGAGATGCACTGCAGTACTTAATGCAGCTGGTGGCCACACCAGATACTGAATGTTACTTTTGATTTTGACCCCCCCTTTGTTCAGGGACACATTATTCAATTTATATTAGTCACATGTCTGTGGAACTTGTTCAGTTTATGTCTCAGTTGTTGAATCTTGTTATGTTCATACAAATATTTACACATGTTAAGTTTGCTGAAAATAAACGCAGTTGACAGTGAGAGGATGTTTCTTTTTTTGCTGAGTTTATATTCGAAAGACACCAAGGGACAACAAAAATACTATTTACACATCATTCATAATCTTATATACAGTTAAATTAGATCTTTAGAAAGAGGAGAGGCGCTGTGATACAATATGTTTTTTAACATTTGTTTTTAAAGCTAAACTTTCTTTTTGCCTGAGTAACCTCTGGTGGCAGAGCATTCCAGGATGATATGGCTCTATACATAACTAAGCGACGCAATAAATCTGTTTTTGGTTTGGGTACCATGAAGAAACCCATAGTGGTGTGTCTGGTGGGGTATGGATGTCTGTTTGAAGTTAATGCAAATAGATTATACAAGTGGTTACGCATTTCCAACACACAAATGTTTCTTATAAAGACTAGAAGAGAAGTAGTGAATTTCTCCTCAACCCTCAACCATGAAAAACTATCATGCATGTTGTTGATGTTAGTTCTGTGTGCGCAGTTAAGGGCAAGCAAGGCATGCTGCTTTGTTTTGAGCCAGCTGCAACTTTGATAGGTCTTTCTTTGCTACACTTGACCATATTACCAGACAGTAATCAAGATTGGACAAGATCAAAGCCTGAACAACTAGTACAGTTGATCTGTGTGTCAAAAACACAGAACATCTTTTTATAACAGACATACCTCTCCCCATCTTCACAACAACTTTGTCAATATGACTTGACCTTCATAACTGACTTTCCAATGTTGTACCTAGGACTTCAACTTCTTCAACTTGTTCAATGGTCACACCCTTTATGTAAAACTCCAGTTGAGGTTGAGGTCTAAGAGGATGGTTTTAGATGTATTTAAGACCAGTTTATTACTCATTCTGACACTGACTGTAACTCCTTGCTAAGAGTCTCAGTGAGCTCACTGGCTGTGGGTGCTGATGTGTAGTGTGCAATCATCAGCATACATAGTCATTTCAGCTTCTTGTAAGACTAGCGGCAAATCATTTGTAAAAATAGAGAAGAGTAATGGAGTACTATGGAGTGGCATGAAGAGGAGTGCACACTGATTAAAGCAATAAAATACTGATTTCATTGTCTTTCAGAGTAAAAATAACCAAAACATGAGAAACATTGACTGATTCACCCGATCAAACCACAGATACACCCTTGGAGAGAGAGTAATATCCTTGGACAGACAGACAGACAGTCGAGAGAGAGAGAAATATCCTTGGACAGAGAGACAGTCGAGAGAGAGAGACAGTCGAGAGAGAGAGAGACAGTCGAGAGAGAGAGAGAGATAAATATCCTTGGACAGACAGACAGTCGAGACAGACAGACAGAGAGAGAGAGAGAGCGAGAGAGAGAGAGAGAGAGAGAGAGAGAGAGAGATACCCGATATGCAGACGAAGAGGCGGTGGATGAGGTCACTGCTGCTGTGGAAGCGCGAGCGGATCTTGTTCCTGGTGGCCATCTTAGCAGCCTGCAGGGCCAGCTGGATCTCATGGTGGTCCAGATCCTCTGACGTCCCTGAGCTCATGGTCAGACTGCTGACAGGGCTGGAGGACAGAGGGGGAGCGCACGTACGAGAGAGAGAGAGAGTGTGAGCAGGAGAGAGAGAGATCCAGTGAAGGGAGAGGGAGAATGGAGGGAGAGAGGCAGAGGAGGAACTGTCACATTGTCATTCATATAAACACAGAAACACTGTTCACCAAAATATTGTCTACTGTACTTGAATATGCATCGTACTATAGGGGTTGTGGTTGATTTCAATCTCAACAATGAGTGAAATAGAGGTTAATTGCAAGGGTTATAGTAATACCATAAGCTGTAACATGGGGATGTATGAAACAGAAACATACGGCCAGTGGTTACCTGGCTGTATAAGCACTGCTGGACAGACTACATGTGGTGACAGACACACTCTCACAGTCACTACTGGAGACTGAGCTGAGAGGAGAGTCCTGAAAAAAACTGGGAATGAATCATTAAATTAAATAATAAACCGATAACATATGGGCAACATAAAACGGCATCTGTGAACGTTATGATTGGAACAAAAGTAGCATAAAGGCAAGTGCAAATAGCAACTAGAACATCAAACACAATCAACAAGTGGATGACAAGATGTGGGTTAAATTAGCCAGAGGGACGTGGAGGAAGTTTGCTTTCCACAGATATGTAAATGACTGTTGTTGAGGCCTACCTGCTTTGAAGTGGAGCGCTGATAACACATCATCCAATCACACACCTATAGTACATGTGCTCATACCTAGTGTTGTTCTTGCTCTCTTCCTTGGACTCCCCGTCTGCCTCTCTGGTCCCCGTCCTGTCCCTGTCCCTTCCCCTGCTGGCCTGAGGCCTCCTCACTGTCCTCCACTGGTGGACACAGGGCTCTGGGGCTCCCCTTACTCCATTGGGGCTGCTGTCCTGGCCCAGGCCCTGCTGATGTCCTGGGGCCACCACCACCTGGCACTTGTCACAGCGCTGGTCCCCTTCCTCCTCCCCTGGAGGAAGCTCTGAGGAGCAGCGGGAGGAGGGGGGCATCAGCTGGGGGGGAGAGTCCCCCTTCCCATGTAGGTTGTGTCCTGAGGAGGCCAGGCGACAGGCAGAGGACTGGATGACAGGGCTGTGTGGCGGAGGGGGCTTGCAGTGTTTGTCCAACCCCAGGCCCATCCCCAGCCCTGTGGTGTCCATGGTGAGGGCGTCATCATGGCCCTCTTCACAGCTGCCGCAGCAGACACAGGAGTTGAGCAGGCAGTGGGTGGCCACCAGGGGGCCACAGGGCTCTGTCTCTGAGGAGGAGGGGGGGTGGGGCAGGAGCAGCTTGTCCACAGCCAGCTCAGTCAGGCTGGGGGAGCCGGGGTTGAAGATGACTGTGGCCGAGAGCTTCATCCCTCCCATACGGTGTGCGATGACTTCAGCAGTCTCGCCCCCCTCCAGGCCCACCTCCCAGCCATTAGTGTAGGGCAGGGGCTCCAGGCCGGGTCGCTTGGTGCTGGGGCACTGTGGGGGCAGGTTTTGGGGCTGCTGGGACGGATCTGACTGAGCGTCAGTGGGCCAGCCATTCCTGGTTGAGTCTGTCAGGGGGCCAGGCCTGCAGGGCTGAGGGGCTTTGGAAGGCGAGGTCAGACGGCTGCTGGTCACAATGTCCCCTCCTGCGTCCAGGTCCTCCATGAAGAAGACTCTGTCCTCCTCCTCTTGGTAGAGACCTGTTCTTCCCCGGCCCACCAGGACCCGGAGGGGGGAGGCTTCGGTGCTGGAGCCCCCGCTGGAGCCCCCTCTGTTGGGGCGGTGGGCCGGGGACTGGCCCTGGCTGGGAGGGGACAGCAGCGTGGACATCTCGTCCCCCACACGGTACACCATCATGTTGAGCTGTTCGATCTCTTCCTCATCATATTGCATTGAGCATGCCAGGTCTGCCTCCTCCACCTCCTCACACAGAGAACCCTGCTCCTTCGCCCGCTTCACCTCCTCCCACTCCCGGTCCTCCTCCTGGATGTGGGAAATGCACAGAGACAGCACCTCCTGCTGCTGCTCCTTCTCGCTCCCCCCCTCGGGGGTGTCGCTGGTGGGGCTGCTGGATGAGGGGGGGTCTGGGGTGATGGTGGGGGCTGGGGTGGGGGGGCGCTCAGGGACCAAAGGGAACTCCCCGTCCTGAGAGATACAAAGGCTACGCTCCAGCGTCAACAACTCCTCCTCTGACAGGGTCTGCAGCAGGTCCCTATGGGAATAACACAACCTTAACAACATACTTACCAGCCTAAAATGATCACTCAATGAGGATGATAGTGCGCCATGACCTTTAGATTGTTTGCCCAGGTTCTTGAGACTGACGTTCAAAAGATTGTTGTGAAGATTGACAGCGCTATTTTCTACCTATGATTAAATACAGAGGACAATCTATATGTGTATCCTCTTAACGGTACCTGATCTTCTTCAGTAAAGTGCGAAAAGGCCGGAGGAGCTCAGACATGTCCTCTGGTTTCCTATCCAGGTTAAGCGGACCTTCACAGTACACCACCAGACCACTGAGGGACAGACAGGGGGATTATAACATGTTATTACTGTCAGAGAGTTCTAGGAAGAAGAGGAAGAGGAGAAAACACTTACCACACAATGGCTAGTCTGGGGATGGTAAACATCAGAGCGGGTTCATAGTCATCGATCATGTCTTGGCTGAGATAGCCCAGCTTGAGTGCCCTGAGACAAACAACAAAGATGAGAGGCTGTGAAATAATACTGGCCAACCATTTGAAAAATGTACTAAACCCTGCATGCATGAAGTACCATGTCTGAAACTTCCTGGACTTTCCCATGTGACATCACTCGTCTCTATTCCTCTGTGGCCTCCCCATACAACTCACCTCTCCACAGTCTCACAGAAGAGCACAATCACCTCCTGCTGAACATAGTATTCTTTGGAAGACTTCACAGGCACCATGGCTGACACATAGCTGACAGAAGAGGAGATAGAGGGAATTGTGTAAAAATAAATAAATACGTAAATACAGTCAAATATGTTGTAGTTGATGATGTCCAAAACCTAAAGATGTTGATGTCCTATAGCTACCTGAGCTCAAACTCAGCGAAGAGGCTGTCGAAGTGGCGCAGCGCGTCCCTCATGCGGTCGGTGTAGAAGTTGAGGTCTCTGAGGGCCTGGTCTCGCGTGATGTTGCGGACCTCCTCCAGACTACGGGTCAGGTCCTTGGCTAGAGGCCTCATGGCCATGCTCTCTAGCTCCCTGTTCATGATGATGGAGCCTGCAGCCAGACACTACACACACAGATGGAGAGAGAAGGGAATGACTGGAGTTATTTATCCAGGTTAGTCTCATTAAGACTTGTTGTCTATGTGCAAGGGATTAACACAAGGAATAATGAGTTCGGCTATATAACGATACACCTTTACATAGCGAGAACTTCTTTAAGAGTGCCTATAGTTATTGTGGTGTGAGATGATACTGGACGGCATACAGTACAGTACCTCAGCCCCAAACCACAGCTGTCCTGCCAGGTTGTCATGGCGAATCTCCTCTGGGAACTTGACACAGAAGTCTCTGTTGGCTCTGTCACCAGGGATACATTCATCCATGATCTGGTTGATAATGTTCAACACATTGTCCTGCAGACACAGGGAGTGACTAAATTAGTGGATAAATGTACTGAATGAAAAAGGCCAGTCAATATATTTTTTCCTGTTGGGTGAACGACTGGAAACAGAGCAAAAGAACACATGTTTTCTAATAATGTTTCACAAACTACTCATGTAAATCCTCTAACTCAATATCACCCTCTACATGTAGTGTCTTGAAGACATGCACCGGACATTTTGCAGCTACTAAGTATTTTTTTAACTTCCCGCTTTGAGCTGGATTTGTCAATGTGTAGTTCATATGCATAATCTATGAGCAGAATTACTCTCTTACCTCAATTTGCCACGAAATCCCTAGCTAGCAAGATGCACACACAGCAGAGCGAGAAAGAGACCAATGACGTGGTGTACATATCTGCACATACTGTACGTGACGTAGTACGCCATTTTCGGGGACCACTTTTGTCTCCTAAGCGCTACTTTCAGAACTACTGGCGAAAAGGTATACAACTGTACCGGAGAATCCCTTTAAACAGGGAATAGGCTGAAAACAATTAGACAGACCCATGGCCAGAACGGTCACATTATAGCCCTCAGTCACAACTTAATTCCCCCTCAATAAAAAAAAACACAACTAAATCACATAATTGCAGCGGTGCAAACACATTGGCACACACAGCGAGAGCTAATCAAGAGCTTGTGTGCCGCTGGCATGTACAACAGCTATAACAATGACTTACAATGAGCCCCTCTCTCCCTCTCTCCCTCTCTCCCTCTCTCCCTCTCTCCCTCCCTCCCCTCTGGCCATAGTATTGTATGGTACACTACAGCTAGGTCTAATCTTGACCACTATCAGCCCTCATCACAGAAAATGACATTGGGATGATACCTACAGTAGCTGCAGATCGAGAGCTTGCTCGCTCTACACTCCTACCCTCTAGGTTTCTGCTTTGCTCTCTCTTCTTTTATCTCTTTTACTGTTAATCTGTCTCTGTCTCCTTCCCTCGCTCCCTATCCGCTCCTGCAGTCCATGCAGTGAGAGCAACCACGCCAACATAACTTGAGCAGCTTGGCACCCCAGTGAAGCCCATGGCCACGAATAAGGAGCTCATAAGAGCTACATTAGGGTCGAGCAGACAACTCTGCACAGTCAGACCACTTGCCTTCCATTCTGGGGTTCTCAGGTATACAGGGTATTATGAAAGCATGCTGGTAACATTGTGTTTCTTGTCTTCACGAGGTAGCCTAAACCAAAATACTTTTCTAACCATGGGATTTAAAAGTATAGCAAATATATTACACATTAAACTGCAACTTGAAAAGTGAAAGTGTTTGGCATTACTGAGTGTGTAAGCAAAACACTGACTGAGACTAAGAGGCAGCGCAGCTTCCCTGAAGCATTCTTATTTTCCTTTAGGGGGAGATATGGAATGAGCCAAACCCGGAATGATATTTCTCAGTTGCTGAAAATGTCCTGCAGTCAGCTAAAAGCCTTTCTTTCGTTTTACGAAGCACATCATAATGTACAGCTAACACACAGACCACAGCACGGCGTGGTCAATTTAAAGCTGCAATATGTAACTTTTTGGGTGACCCCACCAAATAGAAGTGTGTGTTAAAGATCTGTCATTCTCATTGAAACCAAGTGTAAGAAGCGGTACATCTGTTCTGTGTGCTATTTCTATGCTTCCCGTTTTTAAGTTTAGTGTTTGCATATTTTACTTTCGGTTTTGTACACCAGCTTCAAAACAGATGAAAATACAATATTTTTGGTTATGGAAAATATATTTCACAGTACAATGATTCTCTACACTATACTTGCTTGTTTTGTCACATAAACTGAAATTAGGCGAACTATTAGAATTTTTGCAACAAGGAAATGGCGGAGAGATATCTGCATAGTGCATCTTTAAGGTGTCAATGAAGCGAGCGAAAGACGAAGAGAGGAGGGCCAATGAGAGCATGGAATGGAGAAAGGGAGCAAGGAGGTGGGTGGGAGGGAGGGATAGAGAGACAGAGAGAATCTGAAGAGAGGGAAAGCAGATAGATATCAAGTAGTGACCTTATTAGAAGCACCCCCCCAAGCCCCCCCCGTCAGGGCCCTGGGTGCACTAGGCTCATGCATGGTGGTGGGCCTGCTAACGACCTCTCTCAGTCTGCCCCCCTGAATATCACCCCAGCAGGCAGCAGCCATCAACTCACACAGTCCCGACCCCACACGCCTCACCACATATCTGGAGGATGAATAGTATATAAATGTCAAAGTCCCCCGACTCCAAATCGACACAATGGCCTACCATCTGTCATGTGACAGGTCTCAGACAGAGACAAATACAGTATGTTTGTGTGGCGGATAACCTTTATCTCCTGTCAAGCATGCTAATATCCTATAGTTGATATACATAACATTGACATATCAAGTCATACAACAACAACCTGACAGTCAACACTTCACTCTGACCCCATACTGCCTGAAAACATCAAACCAGGTGTGTCATGATAGAATATCTCTAGATAGAAGCCTTCCAAAGATGTCACTCATCCAAGCATTCAGTCCTGACCTAGATAACAGCAACACAACCTACTCACAACCTGATAAGGGCAAACAAAACAACAACAAAATGTGACAAGATAATCACCTGCTTCCACCCAGAGGGACTCCTTATCTCACCTTGTCACTGTGAGCCGGATTGATTTAAGGGCCCGTCCAATCATACAACCCCTACCATATTAGCCAACCATATCAGGCTTTTTGTGGTTCAAACTCCACTCAGGAGTAAAAAATAAATGATCCTCTAAACTCAAAAACACATCCCTTTAACGGGCAAACACTTGAATTCTTGTAGTAGTTTTAAACATTTGAGGTCAAACTCAAACTTCAATACTTGAACTCTCACTCACTTTGCTTGGCGGATTATTTAAGTGCTCGCTGTCAAAAAGGGTTATAGCATTACCTCATAAAATGTCTGTGATGGATTTGTATTAATTGATGGAGTTTGAAGTCAAAGAAATTAGAAACATGGCGAAACGAAACTATAAAAGACTTGCTCTAGAATTGTAGCCCTATTCCGAGGGTATTCAAATGAACCAGTGTCAGTCCCTATAGATTCTTACCTGACAGGATCTGAACTGGTTGACCAGCAGGGTACACCTCTGAGGGTCCTTCCTGCCATCCAGGCTGTCCAGTTCTGTGGCCACTTGGTTGAGCTCCTCATCAGCATAGTAGAACTGGGCCAGGAGCTGAGGGTCCGTCCTCTGCAGAGAGAGCGATAGAGAGGAGAGGTTAAATAAAGGACTTCACATGTAGAGAGTAGACGTAGAGTTTTTGGGACCGAGAGACTGAAAAACAGCTTCTATGTCAAGGCCATCAGACTGTTAAATAGTCACCACTAGCCGACTCCCACCCAGTACCCTGCCCTGAACTTTAGTCACTGTCACTAGCCGGCTACCACCCGGTTACTCTACCATGCACCTTAGAGGCTGCTGCCCTACGTACATAGTCATGGAACACTGGTCACTTTAAATCAATGTTATATACTGTATTCTAGTGAAGGCCTATCCTATTCAACTATAACTATTGATGGACATACAGTGAGGGAAAAAAGTATTGGATCCCCTGCTGATTTTGTACGTTTGCCCACTGACAAAGAAATTATCAGTCTATAATTTTAATTGTAAAAAAAATCCAGAAAAACAAATGTCAAAAATTGATTTGCATTTTAATGAGGGAAATAAGTATTTGACCCCCTCTCAATCAGAAAGATTTCTGGCTCCCAGGTGTCTTTTATACAGGTAACGAGCTGAGATTAGGAGCAGACTCTTAAAGGGAGTGCTACTAATCTCAGCTTGTTACCTGTATAAAAGACACCTGTCCACAGAATCAATCAATCAATCAGATTCCAAACTCTCCACCATGGCCAATACCAAAGAGCTCTCCAAGGATGTCAGGGACAAGATTGTAGACCTACACAAGGCTGGAATGGGCTACAAGACCATTGCCAAGCAGCTTGGTGAGAAGGTGACAACAGTTGGTGCGATTATTCGCAAATGGAAGAAACACAAAATAACTGTCAATCTCCCTCGGCCTGGGGCTCCGTGCAAGATCTCACCTCGTGGAGTTGCAATGATCATGAGAACGGTGAGGAATCAGCCCAGAACTACACGGGAGGATCTTGTCAATGATCTCAAGGCAGCTGGGACCATAGTCACCAAGAAAACAATTGGTAACACACTGCGCCATGAAGGACTGAAATCCTGCAGCGCCCGCAAGGTCCCCCTGCTCAAGAAAGCACATATACATGCCCGTCTGAAGTTTGCCAATGAACATCTGAATGATTCAGAGGAGAACTGGGTGAAAGTGTTGTGGTCAGATGAGACCAAAATGGAGCTCTTTGGCATCAACTCAACTCGCTGTGTTTGGAGGAGGAGGAATGCTGCCTATGACCCCAAGAACACCATCCCCACCGTCAAACATGGAGGTGGAAACATTATGCTTTGGGGGTGTTTTTCTGCTAAGGGGACAGGACAACTTCACCGCATCAAAGGGACGATGGACGGGGCCATGTACCGTCAAATCTTGGGTGAGAACGTCCTTCCCTCAGCCAGGGCATTGAAAATGGGTCGTGGATGGGTATTCCAGCATGACAATGACCCAAAACACACGGCCAAGGCAACAAAGGAGTGGCTCAAGAAGAAGCACATTAAGGTCCTGGAGTGGCCTAGCCAGTCTCCAGACCTTAATCCAATAGAAGATCTGTGGAGGGAGCTGAAGGTTCGAGTTGCCAAACGTCAGCCTCGAAACCTTAATGACTTGGAGTAGATCTGCAAAGAGGAGTGGGACAAAAAATCCCTACTGAGATGTGTGCAAACCTGGTGGCCAATTACAAGAAACATCTGACCTCTGTGATTGCCAACAAGGTATTTTGCCACCAAGTACTAAGTAATGTTTTGCAGAGGGGTCAAATACATATTTCCCTCATTAAAATGCAAATCAATTTATAACATTTTTGACATGCGTTTTTCTGGATTTTTTTGTTGTTATTCTGTCTCTCACTGTTCAAATAAACCTACCATTAAAATTATAGACTGATCATGTCTTTGTCAGTGGGCAAACGTACAAAATCAGCAGGGGATCAAATACTTTTTTCCCCTCACTGTATACTATTCCTCAGATACAGTGGGGGAAAAAAGTATTTAGTCAGCCACCAATTGTGCAAGTTCTCCCACTTAAAAAGATGAGAGAGGCCTGTAATTTTCATCATAGGTACACGTCAACTATGACAGACAAATTGAGGGAAAAAAATCCAGAAAATCACATTGTAGGATTTTTAATGAATTTATTTGCAAATTATGGTGGAAAATAAGTATTTGGTCAATAACAAAAGTTTCTCAATACTTTGTTATATACCCTTTGTTGGCAATGACACAGGTCAAACGTTTTCTGTAAGTCTTCACAAGGTTTTCACACACTGTTGCTGGTATCTTGGCCCATTCCTCCATGCAGATCTCCTCTAGAGCGGTGATGTTTTGGGGCTGTCGCTGGGCAACACGGACTTTCAACTCCCTCCAAAGATTTTCTATGGGGTTGAGATCTGGAGACGTTGCCCGGGCGGTGTGTTTGGGATCATTGTCATGCTGAAAGACCCAGCCACGTTTCATCTTCAATGCCCTTGCTGATGGAAGGAGGTTTTCACTCAAAATCTCACGATACATGGCCCCATTCATTCTTTCCTTTACACGGATCAGTCGTCCTGGTCCCTTTGCAGAAAAACAGACCCAAAGCATGATGTTTCCACCCACATGCTTCACAGTAGGTATGGTGTTCTTTGGATGCAACTCAGCATTCTTTGTCCTCCAAACACGACGAGTTGAGTTTTTACCAAAAAGTTCTATTTTGGTTTCATCTGACCATATGACATTCTCCCAATCCTCTTCTGGATCATCCAAATGCACTCTAGCAAACTTCCGACGGGCCTGGACGTACTGGCTTAAGCAGGGGGATACGTCTGGCACTGCAGGATTTGAGTCCCTGGCGGCGTAGTGTGTTACTGATGGTAGGCTTTGTTACTTTGGTCCCAGCTCTCTGCAGGTCATTCACTAGGTCCCTCTGTGTGGTTCTGGGATTTTTGCTCACCGTTCTTGTGATCATTTTGACCCCACGGGGTGAGATCTTGCGTGGAGCCCCAGATCGAGGATGATTATCAGTGGTCTTGTATGTCTTCCATTTCCTAATAATTGCTCCCACAGTTGATTTCTTCAAACCAAGCTGCTTACCTATTGCAGATTCAGTCTTCCCAGCCTGGTGCAGGTCTACAATTGTGTTTCTGGTGTCCTTTGACAGCTCTTTGGTCTTGGCCATAGTGGAGTTTGGAGTGTGACTGTTTGAGGTTGTGGACAGGTGTCTTTTATACTGATAACAAGTTCAAACAGGTGCCATTAATACAGGTAACGAGTGGAGGACAGAGGAGCCTCTTAAAGAAGAAGTTACAGGTCTGTGAGAGCCAGAAATCTTGCTTGTTTGTAGGTGACCAAATACTTATTTTCCACCATAATTTGCAAATAAATTCATTAAAAATCCTACAGTGTGATTTTCTGGATTTTTTTCCCTCAATTTGTCTGTCATAGTTGACGTGTACCTATGATGAAAATTACAGGCCTCTCTCATCTTTTTAAGTGGGAGAACTTGCACAATTGGTGGCTGACTAAATACTTTTTTCCCCCACTGTATATTACATATCTATCCATATACTGTCCATATTGTCTATACATCTCATCACATACAGTATATATACGCTACCAGTCAAAAGTTTGGACACACCTACTCATTCAAGGGTTTTTCTTTATTTTTACTATTTTTCACATTGTAGAATAATAGTGAAGACATCAAAACTATGAAATAACACACATGGAATCATGTAGTAACCAAATAAGTGTTAAACAAATCAAAATATATTTTATATTTGAGATTCTTCAAATAGACACCCTTTGCCTTGATGACAGCTTTGCACACTCTTGGCATTCTCTCAACCAGCTTCATGAGGTAGTCACCTGGAATGCATTTCAATTAACAGGTGTGCCTTGTTAAAAGTTAATTTGTGGAATTTATTTCCTTCTTAATGCGTTTGAGCCAATCAGTTGTGTTGTGACAAGGTAGGCGGGGTATACAGAAGATAGCCCTATTTGGTAAAAGACCTAGTCCATATTATGGCAAGAACAGCTCAAATAAGCAAAGAGAAACAACAGTCCATCATTACTTTAAGACATGAAGGTCAGTCAATACAGAACATTTCAAGTGCCGTCAGTCGCAGAAACCATCATGCGCCATGATGAAACTGGCTCTCATGAGGACCGCCACAGGAATGGAAGACCCAGAGTTACCTCTGCTGCAGAGGATAAGTTCATTAGAGTTACCAGCCTCAGAAATTGCAGCCCAAATAAATGCTTCACAAAGTTCAAGTAACAGACATCTCAACGTCAACTGTTCAGAGGGGACTGTGTGAATCAGGCCTTCATGGTCAAATTGTTGCAAAGAAACCACTACTTAAGGACACCAATAAGAAGAAGAGACCTGCTTGGGCCAAGAAACACGAGCAATGGACATTAGACCGGTGGAAATGTGTCCTTTGGTCTGGAGTCGAAATGTGAGATTTTTGGTTCCAACCGCCGTGTCTTTGTGAGACGCGGTGTGGGTGAACGGATGATCTCTGCATGTGTAGTTCCCTCCGTAAAGCATGGAGGAGGAGGTGTTATGGTGTGGTGTGCTTTGCTGGTGACACTGTCTGTGATTTATTTTGAATTCAAGGCACACTTAACCAGCATGGCTACTACAGCATTCTGCAGTGATACGCCAAACCATCTGGTTTGGGCTTAGTGGGACTATCACTTAATTTTCAACAGTACAATGACCCAAAACACCTCCAGGCTGTGTAAGGGTATTTTACCAAGAAGGAGAGTGATGGAGTGCTGCATCAGATTACCTGGCCTCCACAATCCCCCGACCTCAACCCAATTAAAAATAAAGAAAAACCCTTGAATGAGTAGGTGTGTCCAAACTTTTGACTGGTACTGTGTGTAAATATATATATATATATATATATATATATATATATATATATATATATATATATTCTGACATTGCTCATCCTAATATTTCTATATTTCTTAATACCATTCTTTTACTTTTTAGATTTGTGTGTATTGTTAGATATTACTGCACTGTTGGAGCTAGGAAAACAAGCATTTCGCTACACCCACAATAACATCTGCTAAATGTGTATGCAACCAATACAATTTGATTTGATTTTAAATAAAGCACTTAATCTCCTCTACTCTATATTCCATGTTACAATGATAGGTCATCTGGTGTTTTCCACTTAATTGACGACAACAAAAGACATAATACCATAAAAACAGGATTACGGACGAGTGAACATGTAAGACATGTATGAGCACAAGGACGGTGAAATGGATGAAAACAGGCTGGGTTCTAAGAGGGTAGGACGTTAACAGATGGTTCATATTGTCTGTTCTCTCCCCAGAAGAGCAGGCGTAATTAGAGAGCTTGGCCCTGGTAAAGGATTTGTGTCATTCTCTCACACTGTGTGCTGTTCTGTGGGGAAGAGCACAGCACAGCAGATCATTCCACTGCTGAGCAGAGCACATGCACAGCCACGCCACTCAGAGAGGGAGAGAGAGAGAGGTGCTGAAGAATAGGGACAAAGAGGGGGGAGCAGGTGGGGAACATGAAAATGTTAACGTTATGAAAACATAACAAAGGATTGATGCGCCATCATCACCAGCAGACCAAAATAAATAGTAGCGTAGCTCCCCCTCGCTAAGGGAACCTGACAACACAGACTGAAAGGAATACTACTGTGGATATTTTTCCAAATGTCCCTTATATAAGAAATCACCCACATACAGTATAATGATGTTTTCTGGAGCCTCATAAGCTGTTTTCCCTAGTCAGTCTGATCCCTAATAGTGTGACGCTCTCCTGTGGTCTGAGACCAGGCTGAATATGATGTACTGTTCCTTTCCCGCACTCCAAAGGTGGTATGGAGGTACTGACAAAACACACACACACGTACCCATGCACACACGTAAGCACCCACACCCACATTATACAGTACAGATCATATCATCGTTGAATAGTAAGCAGGAAACTGAGCTCTGCTATGGAGGACAAATAAAATGTTTCACACTTATCGAGTGTTCTTTCTCAACAAGGTCAAGAACATCTTCTAGCTCTTTATACAAATAACGGATGAGAATAGCTGCTAAGGTGGGGAGAAAGGCAATGATAGAACAATGATAGACTAGAAAGATTCACAAAGTACAATAAACTGCTAGTTCTACTAATGGGAATGGATCAATGGCCTGCCTCTCGACACAATACTAGGGTTGGGCGGTATCCAGATTTCCATTCCTTCATACTGTGCCATCCCGGGATTTACGGTATTACTGGTAGTGTACACAAGGGGTGCTATTTGTTATTTCTCAAATGAGAACCAGAATGCTAACAGGTGCTAAGGAATTCTCATAGCGGATGCTAGGTAAATGCTAACGAACGCATGCAAACATTTACTACCAATTTGCAAACATTTAATACCGATTCAGAGGGGTTGGGCAGACAACCCAGCTCATAAAGATCTGGAAGTATCTCAAAACGCTGTTTGCAGCACGCACAAAACAAATATTAAGCAGCAGGGATCTTAATCTAGGAGGGAATTGTCTCTGCTGCTATAACCAAGAAGCTTGATCAGCCACTTAGCTAACATTAGCAAGTTAGCAAAACCCAGCTGGAGATAATTTATTTGGCACATCTTCAATAGTTAACTTAATAATAAGATATATAGCTGGCAAACAGTAGTGAATTTCATACATGTGTGACTTGATCACCTCACTTGTTGCGCTGCAGGAGTGCCACCTTACGTAACTCCCATTTTGCTCATTGTGCTTCTTTGTAAACAAAACACGTGACTGGCTCAAACCGCTGTTTTGGGAAACTAGTACCGGTAAGCTTCATAATGAAAAAGGATCTAATGGGCGAAATGATGAACGCGATCTGCTTTATCTATTCCCTATCGCACAAGTTGACATTTACATTACATTTACATTTACGTCATTTAGCAGACGCTCTTATCCAGAGCGACTTACAGTTAGTGAGTGCATACATTATTATATATATATATATATATATTATTTTTTTTCATACTGGCCCCCCGTGGGAATCGAACCCACAACCCTGGCGTTGCAAACGCCATGCTCTACCAACTGAGCTACATCACTGCCGGCCATTCCCTCCCCTACCCTGGACGACGCTGGGCCAATTGTGCGCCGCCCCATGGGTCTTGACTGCAAGTATTTATTTAAAATGTACTAATATTCAAAGCCTCAAAAACGTAACTTACCAGAATAATAACAAAATGCTAACAAGTACTAAGGAATCCTCATAGAGAATGCTAACGAGCGCATTTCGAACATTTTGTCCTGTTTCTGACCTAAACTATACAAGTAAGAATAAAATGCTACTCACAGTTTGCTGCAAGCACAAAACGAATATTAGACAGCAAGGCTCTTGATCCAGAAGGGGATTCTCTGCTGTACCAAGCAAATGCTTGATTTTGGAAGAAGCTAGCTAACCACTTAGCTAGATAGCTAACTAGCTACTAAATTAGCCGATTTTTTGTTGAGCTGATGGTCGAGGGGCTGGAACATAATTACAAATAATTTGTAGACTGCAAATTTTCCGCAAGAAGCCCAAACAGATAATGTTTGACTAAAACATAATATTTTCAAACCTTGCTTACATTTGTATACGATTATGTGTCTCTCTATTATGGCGTTTTTACAGTTTTTATGTCCAACAATTAAAATACAAAAAATAAAAAATAAACATTATTTATTTTGCTCAGAAAACTTGGGGGGCCAAATAAAACCACCCGCAGGCCACCAGTTGGGGAACCCTGGTATATACGGTATACCGCCCAAGCCTACAATACATCTCAGCCTGCCATAAGTCACTGAACTACCATGACATCCATCATACACATTAATGGAGGGAGAGGAATGGCTGTACTTTGATAGAAATGTGTGTTACAGTTCTTGATATAGAAAGAGAGGCACTGGCAGATTGTGAGAGTGCTCCAGACAGAAGTTGATAGAGAGGAGAAAAGGCAGAGGTTGATAGTGTGTGTGTGTGTGTGTGTGTGTTCCTAAATGAAAAGCATTAGAGCAAATAGACAACCAGCTGAGGAAACAGAGGGCCTGTATGGTTTTCTAAGAAATAAGTAGCTCTCAGAGAGGATACAGTTAAAGCATAAACACACAATTAGTCTTCACACCACAGACCATCCCATCTTCAGTGTGGGTAAGTGAGCACAGGTAAGAGAACACAGGTTAATAAGTGCCTGCTGCTGTAAACCACCACCACTGAGCCAGGAGGGTAGCTGAGAAGATGGTGCATCATGGATGACAAATTCAAAGACAGAAACAACAGAAGGTTTGTGCTCAAACAACTGGGGTGCGTTCAGTTCGATTAAACGTTTGCTACGTTGTGTGACGGTTTGTACTGAACGGCACGTTTCCCCAAAACGTTCAATGTTCTTGAACAGACTTTGTACTCCCTGACAAAGTCCAGAATGCGTTGGAGTTTTTAAACTTTGTTTCCATTGAACATGTCATACAAACAAAGGCATTTTAATTAATTATATATAGAGTGCCTTGGTCCTCCTTTCTTTTTGATGACCAATTTACCTCTTTTACCAAAGACCTACTATTGTGTACCATTGCAGCGCTTCCCTTCCTTCTTTTTTCTACAAGACTTTGAGGAACGTTTGGAGGGTGTGGCTCGAAGCAATGAGTGATGTATTTAAAGGGCAGCTGTGCACAACCCAACCCCTCCCAGTTTTTCAACTGGTCGTTCTGAACAGCACCGTTTCGTTTAATTAAACGTTGCAGAGTGCACACCTTTTTTCCCGTACTGAACGCAGCCCTGGAATAGAATTCAAATACCGAGGCAGATTCCCTTTAGCCTTTTCTCTGTCATGTTCTGTTGTCATGCAAACACATATAGCATGACAACAAACATCATAGGAGTTGGCTGAAGCTTTAAACAGATCTCGCTACTGCCTACATTCCTTTGCATGTTAGTCAAATGATTGTCTGCAGGATGACATGTAGGCCATACAAGCGGCTGGATAGGAAGTTGTACCAGGTCAGGGGTTGACCTTTAGGGGCACAACACAGCCCATAGAGAGAGGGATGGCATTCCACTGGGAGTTACGGTAGGACACAGGCGAGGCCCACAAGACTCAGAGGAAGACAAGAAGCCATTGAGATAGCAGTAGCCCTATTGCCTCCTCCTGCGGCATTCCACACTCAAGAGGGAACATTCCAACAGCGTTGCATTATGGGCCGAAGTCTATAGTGGGTGATATGCTGAACATTTTGACCCATCTTTCTTATGAGGGTAGAAACTAGAATGGTATTTCTCATCCAACCTCCCCTTACCACATGAAGGGATTTGGTAGGATACATGAAATACAGTTACACATTACGGTGCCTGAAGATTCTACAGGTGAGTCTAAAACTTCTCCCTAGCATAAAGCCTGTCAACATTCTCTTCCACTATATCTCGATTGGAACTCGACAGGCATGTCATAAGTGTCCCTGTCAATTCTGGCACCTGCATGACAACTAATCTGTTAGTAAAACGCATGTCATTCATGAAGAAATGTGATAACGCAACACGTCACAATTTGCAGCTCAGCCAAACCTATAGTCCAGTTAGTGAATAAATAGGGCACTTATGAAAAGTTAGGTCATTCGAGTCATAAAACGAGAGCAACCCTTTCTTCCCGTAGGAAAAAGTTGTTGGAGATACAAATAGTCCAGGATAACAGATGATTTATGATTAGTCATAGTGACAGATTTGAAACCTTGTTATAACTGAGTGACAACTAAATGCAAAAAGAAAAGAAATGATGTCAAAAGAGAAAACGCAAACTGTCATTGGTAAAAGAATGACTAAACTGTAGCTATGATTCGGTGAAACAAAATGTAGTCGATAACAATATGTGGTGTGATTGAAGGGAGCAGGACTAGTCAGAACACCAATTTCCCAACAACCTGTCAGGCTACAATCTGTCAATTTTCTATAACAGTCTGTAACCAATCAACTTTAAACCAAATTAGCTTGTTGTGACTAAAATCAGTGTCTTAAGGAGAGGGTGTGAGGTTTTGGGAATCGACTGTAAAAACTGCAACTCAAGTCCCCTTGCTTGAGGACAACCAACCACTACCAACCACTACCAAGTCCCCTTGCTTGAGGACAACCAACCACTACCAACCACTACCAAGTCCCCTTGCTTGAGGACAACCAACCACTACCTTGCATGAGAAAAGGATTCAGCAGATTCAGCGACCGACCATCCCGTGGCAAGACACGGGCCTGTAATTACTAATGCTGTCAGATGTCCTTGATCCTTTCTTTCAGTTGACTCAAACCTGTTCATTATCGGTGGTCAAAAACCTGTCATTACAGATGATTAACCACTCATAACCTAACCATGGATGGATTAGTGATACATATTCAAGGCCGTTCTCTACACCTGCACCAATATTAGGCTTAGGCTACACATTTAAAAACAGACTTAGTGAGTGTTTCCAAATGGTTAGTTTAGCTTGAATGAGACCAGCGTAATTGAACAAGGTGGGCTGTTGTCATTCGAGGTGCGTTGTCTCGCCAGCCTGCATAATCTTGTTAAACCTCTGTTTTGTCTCATGCAGCAGTCTCCTTCAGCCATGTCCCTGTGGTGGTGCCGACTCTGGACTTCATTTCCATTTTAAAATGGTGGGGGTGGCTAATGCTGCTCCATGAACCTACATTATCATCAGTACCTGTGCACCATACGTAAAAATGCACACATGACTGTAAGTCGCTTTGGATAAAAGTATCTGCTAAATGGCATATTATATTATATTATTATATATTATCTTATTATTATATTATTTATTATTATATATTATCATAGATAGACTCTACGTCAGGGCGTTCATAACAAGCCTTCCTCTGCCCTTCATTCTCCAGGATCACTCACCTGCCTCCTGGCTGTCTGCCAAGCATAGACTACCTCACACACAGCACAAGCAAATGTTGTGGAGGATAACCTGTCTCACTCACACTGTCTGCAACAGCCCATTCTGTATCTGCCAGTTATTGGCTTTTGAGCAGAGCAGCTGTATACAGTGACGGTCCTAGTCAGGCCCATTGGTCAGCATTAAACCTCTCTGCTACCCTGCATAGACAACTTTTAGGTCCTTGGTCAATTATGTCAGTTATGTCTCGACTTTGAAGACTATCATAGTCATGATCACCTCCGTAAGGTCTTGTGGAGATTTCCGTTATGCCAAGTTATTATTTTCTGTTCTGTCTGCAGTGCACTGAAATTATTTCAATAGTGTTGCAAAGTGTCTTTGCTTAGAGCCATTCTGTCCTCGAAAGTCTTTCAGCCTTGTTACTCTATTCCTCTGGAACTGCAGTTTAAATATGACAACAGTGTCGTAGACCTTCAGTGTACCCCCAGGATGAACTTGTAAATAAAACATCGCTCTCACATGAACTGTTTCAATAGAACATGCAGTTCATTCGCTCTCCAAGACTCTACAGTGCAACCACTATTTTAACCCCTTATCCTCTCTACTTTTTCTTGGCAAATCTATAGACTTGAATCTACTGTCAACGACTTCAAAATCCAGTTGCTACTATATTTATAGAGTGCATGTGTAAAATCAACCTGCCAATGTCATACTAGTTAGCCAAGTTCACAGTGGCTGACAAACAGGTCATCACACTCTTCTTTGCCCCGGGTAAAGCTCTTAACACAGGGCAATTTATTGACTCACCGGATTTTAAATCTTCCCATTTGGATCTGGACTGAGGCTGTCATCATCTGACTGTGTGGGTCTAAACGGCCACTGGCGTAATCTGATGTTTGATCTGAGAGATGAAGCTGGTGGAGTGTGGAGCACGTGCCTGCTGGAAGGGCAGGATGGGGCAGCCGCAGCACAGAGGTGGGGCTAAGAGGATTAGGGCTGCTGCAAGCGGGTCCCCAGTCCCTTGGATGGTAGCGTAGCGGGTCCCCAGTCCCACCCCACACACTTCCTTAGGACCCGTGACCACCAGGATGTTTTTATGCAAGCACTAATCCCGTTATACAATCCACTGCTGGCTGACTGCTGTGGTGGCTACAGATGGAGGGGGGATTTCAAATTCCCAAAACAACAGCATAAATTAGGCCGATGGGGTGACAGGGAGGCATACGTGAAAGGCCGGGAGAGACAGAATGTAGTTTCTTCTTAGATACATCATGGCATTGTTTGCTGTTTGTCTTCATTCTGTAACATGCTATAAAAAATAAAAAAAAGAACAAAACAATTCTGGACAAAATACAAGATGGTAAATAACTAGAAGGTTTGTTATTATCCCAATACTTCTATTCAAATGACTTTGACAGAGAGCTGAAATAAATGATGTACTACTCTAATGAGTCAGCTCCCTGGGCTCTGGCTCTGGTCAGACCTCCATAAGATGAACTCTGAACTATAACCCTCTCTACTGTTGTGGAACATGACTCAACTCAGTAAGCCTCAGCTCAGTCTGTCCACACAAAAACAGCCCATTGTCATGGATGGACAAAGAGTTTGACCATATAGGCTAGAGAAAAGAGAAATTAAGACAGTCATGGATGAAGACTGACTGCAGGGACCGCACACACAAACACAACTTGCAGGTTTTCTTCATCCACATACACACTGTCCAGTTTCCATGGAGGAGATTTTGGTCCTTTCTGCCATGGTGCCCGCCATCTGCAGAGAAGACATTTATAAACAAACCACATGCCATGCTCAACTATGGGCACATTTACAGAGAGGAAAATCACCCAGTTTACGTCTCAATCCAACGGTGAACTAGTTGAAGGTTCTGAGCATGTGTTCCATCTTTAAATTTAGGCTATATCAACTTGCAAAACATGAATTACCAAAAGCCAAGACTCAACATATTTCTACAGCAAGTCTCAACAAACAATATTTAAAACATCTTTATCTTTGCTGCAAATTTCAATCACAATGAACATGGAGCACAGTAACTTTCAATAGTAGGACTAGGCTAATGTTTGTACAGCATTGGCTGTTCAATCTGCCCTTCTCAGAGACGTCGTTCTCAAAAACTCCCATGGTGTGACACTGAATAGTCAGGAGAAACAAAAAGGAAGAAATACCAGTGTGTGAAAGTTGTGAGAGGCGCATCCTTTTATTTTATCTCCTGCCAACCGTAACCAAGGCCAAGAAAAAACTAATCCCCCAAATATAGGCCTACTATTCTCCCTCCCTGGCTCACCCCCTCCCTTTCTTTCCCGCTAGAGAGATTGTGGCGAGAGAAGGGGTGTTGCTGTGCATTTCATAGCCTGCTGCTGCAGACACAGACTCATACACTCAACGCAAAGGGCACCTCGAGTGCATGGTACATCCTCTATAAAGTGGAATCAAAGAACCTGTCCCAATCGAATCGAGGGACCACAGATTGCTATCAATATGTTGTAATGTCAAAAGAAATCCATGAAACTGTCATTATCTGCCCTCACTAGAGGAGTCTCTCTAGTGGCGTTCAATCCCAATCTCTCCACAGCTCCTTGCATTCAATCATCTTCTCCCCACACCTAGGACACAGCAGACAGTATCCCAATCCTGCAGTGAATTTCAAAAGGCCTTCAATCGGCTGGCCTGTCTAGATGTGCACCACGGGTCAGCTCTCTAAATCCAGGCAGCTGACACCAAATCAATTATGGCACGGCTGTTGGGTAAGCAGAATGGAGACATCCATAAAGAGCTGGAGAAACCAGGCTAAATATTCAGGCGTGTTGGCCGCGGCTCAGCACTTTGTTGCTCCCTCTCACTCCATCTTGGTGCCAATTGTGCAGAACCCTCTCTGGACCAGACAAGCTGCTAATTACTTTGGTTTATTTAGCTTTTTCTTTTACAGCAAAATATCTCTGACAGCTAAGGGATGCTGAATAACAAAAAGGACATGACTTTGGTTAGGGTCTTAAGAATTTAGGCAATATGAGGCTATATGGAGTAGTATTAACTTTTCAAAACAGACACAACACTTACATTTCAAACACAAAGCGAACAAAGCAAACAACAATAATGACCTGTATTTGAAGAGATATTCAGTAAACGTAAGCCAAAGAGTGTCTGTGGCACCTCCTTCCCATAAGCACTTGTGTTTGTTACACCTTCTTGAGAAGGTGCAAGTTGCCCACTACACAGCCTAACCACCAGATAGTCGTGATAGAGGAAAAGATCAATACAGTTACATATCGCAATATTATTTTGGATGATATTATATCAACAACAAAAAAATGTAATTGTAAAATATTTTGACTCCAAGTATTGATTTGTAAAAAAATATATATATACAGCTGAAGTCGGAAGTTTACATACACCTTAGCCAAATACATTTAAACTCAGTTTTTCACAATTCCTGACATTTAATCCTAGTAAAAATGTCCTGTCTTAGGTCAGTTAGGATCACCACTATTTTAAGAATGTGAAATGTCAGAATAATTGTAGAGAGAATGATTTATTTCAGCTTTTATTTCTTTCATCACATTCCCAGTGGGTCAGAAGTTTACATACACTTAATTAGTATTTGGTGGCATTGCCTTTAAATTGTTTAACTTGGGTCAAACGTTTCGGGTAGCCTTCCACAAGCTTCCCACAATAAGTTGGGTGAATTTTGGCCCATTCCTCCTGACAGAGCTTGTGTAACTGAGTCAGGTTTGTAGGCCTCCTTGCTCGCACACGCTTTTTCAGTTCTGCCCACACATTTTCTATAGGATTGAGGTCAGGGCTTTGTGATGGCCACTCCAATACCTTGACTTTGTTGTCCTTAAGCCATTTTGCCACAACTTTGGAAGTATGCTTGGGGTCATTGTCCATTTGGAAGACTCATTTGCGACCAAGCTTTAACTTCCTAACTGATGTCTTGAGATGTTGCTTCAATATATCCACATAATTTTCCTTCCTCATGATGCCATCTATTTTGTGAAGTGCACCAGTCCCTCCTGCAGCAAAGCACCCCCACAGCATGATGCTGCCACCCCCGTGCTTCAAGGTTGGGATGGTGTTCTTCGGCTTGCAAGCCATCCCCTTTTTCCTCCAAACATAACAATGGTCATTATGGCCAAACAGTTCTATTTTTGTTTCATCAGACCAGAGGACATTTCTCCAAAATGTAAGTTCTTTGTCCCCATGTGCAGTTGTAAACCGTAGTCTGGCTTTTTTAATGGCGGTTTTGGAGCAGTGGCTTCTTCCTTGCTGAGCGGCCTTTCAGGTTATGTCGATATAGAACTCGTTTTACTGTGGATATAGATACTTTTGTACCTGTTTCCTCCAGCATCTACACAAGGTCCTTTGCTGTTGTTCTGGGATTGATTTGCACTTTTCGCACCAAAGTACGTTAATCTCTAGGAGATAGAATGCGTCTCCTTCCTTTTTTATTTATTTTTATATATTTTTTTTTTTTCCTGAGCGGTATGACGGCTGTGTGTTCCCATGGTGTTTATACTTGCGTACTATTGTTTGTACAGATGAACGTGGTACCTTCAGGCATTTGGAAATTGCTCCCAAGGATGAACCAGACTTGTGGAGGTCTACAATTTTTATTCTGAGGTCTTGGCTGATTTATTTTGATTTTCCCATGATGTCAAGCAAAGAGGCACTGAGTTTGAAGGTAGGCCTTGAAATACATCCACATGTACACCTCCAATTGACTCAAATGATGTCAATTAGCCTATCAGAAGCTTCTAAAGCCATGACATAATTTTTTTCAAGCTGTTTAAAGGCACAGTCAACTTGTATACTTCTGACCCACTGGAATTGTGATACAGTGAATAATAAGTGAAATAATCTGTCTGTAAACAATTGTTGGAAAAATTACTTGTGTCATGCACAAAGTAGATGTCCTAACCGACTTGCCAAAACTATAGTTTATTAACAAGAAATTTGTGGAGTGGTTGAAAAACTAGTTTTAATGACTCCAACCTAAGTGTATGTAAACCTCCAACTTCAACTGTATATTTTTTGTTGCTAGGTAGCATTAGCTTGCGCTAGTCGGCTGTACCTGCACCAAAACTCTGGTATTTTTTCATTCTATAGCTTGTTCTCCATCTTTGTAAATAGTGAGCCAACATGTTTTCAGCACTTTTATTTCCATGACTGATCAAAACGAATCTTCTCATGCTCTTCTTGTATCTCTGCAGCATACAAAGTTAGCAATATGTTTGGAACATCAAATCGCAATACATACTGTCCAGTATAGAATTGTGAGAATCGCAAGACGTATCTGCACCTAAGTATCTTTATAATATCGTATTGTCAGATTTCAACACTGGCCGAGATCATAACTCGGTAGGACGTCTTCTATCGAATGAGCCATTGATCATATTTTTCTTTATATTCCTACCTCGAGAAATGTGTAATTTAACGGAGGGTCTAGCACATTTTTCCTATTTGCCTGCCTCTTTTGTCCAGGGTGCATTGCATGGTGCCGTTGCCAGAGACATTATAGAAAGGAGATAGGAATCCAATGAATGAAGGAACATATAACGCCCCACCCAGCTGATTGTCGACCAATCACGTTCACGTTGTCATGCTGCGTCACACGTTTGCCAAGCTAATCATCACACAATCCTTTCTCAAAGTCAGGGTATATGTCGAGAAACGTGCCTATCTACTAAGTTAATTATCTCACATCTCTGAAAATATTTGTAATGCTGTACTTATTGTTGACGAAATTCATGCTAACGTTGGGTTTTTGAGGTAGCGCCCAATAGACTCCCATTCACTCCTTGATGGAGCGCGCTCCTTGTCCCAGAATATCCCAGAATGCCCATTGACGGCCCACAGCGCGGCCCATCTCCTTGAAAGTATATCAGCCATTGCGAATGTCAGACTCCAGTCTGTGAGGCACATTGATCTGCAGGTTGAACATGGTGAGATTGTAGAATCCAAAATTGATTGTGAGGTTTGTTTAGGCGATTTTACAGCTAACTAGCTACTTTACATGCTGATATTGTCTTTGGTATTATTGTGTGTAGCTATGTTTGCTAGCTAGCCAGCCAGCCCGCCCATAATGAGAACATTGCATTGTGGATTTTGTAGTTGACTTGAGCTGCAACAGATTTCCACAACGATTAAAACTCCAAAATGAAACATTTGTTCACAAAAAATATTGTTCTCACGTAGTGTTATTTAACACTGTAAATTAAAGGAATGAGTGGTTTTGGGGGTATTTTTCCTTTAAGCTGCAATCTATGACATTTCTGTCTCAAATACAGTATATACTATCCTGTAACTGGGTGAATGGATGACGGAGGGATGACGGAGGGATGTGTTTTTTTTATATAAACGCGCGTAACAATATGCTTGGCTAGTGGGTAGAGTGGCAACTGGCAAGCGAGAATTGTAGAGAATCCCAGCTCTGTTCCCATCTGCTCTGGCTATACAGGCAGATGGAGGCGAGATGAACACGGCCGGCAGGCCCATCGCTGGTTTTGGGCCTGTCACACTGACAGATGAGGTGGTGTGTGGCTTAAGGTCAATGAATGCCTGATAGAATAATACTGGGAAAGGAGGAGAGGCAAATGTGCAGGTTTAGCATGCTGACATCGCTCTCCCTCTTTCTTATGAATGAGAGGTGAGAGGCCATGTTGGCTCAGTAGAAACCTTCCACTGCCATAAGACTGCTAAATAGTTAACCAAATAGCTACCTGGACTATGTGCATTGACCCTTTTTGCTCTAACGCTTTCGACTCATCATATATGTAATTGTTTATTATCTATCCTGTTGCCTAGTCACTTTAACCCTTACCTATATGTACTCATCTACCTCGTACCCCTGCACATCGACTCGGTACTGGTACCCTGTGTATAAAGCCAAGTTATCGTTACTCACTGTGTATTTATTCCTCGTGTTATTATTTTTCTATTATTTCTCTTCTTTTTTTTTTTTCTTTCTCTGCATGTTTGGGAAGGGCCCGTAAGAAAGCATTTCCCCCGTTATTTTACGAAGCATATGACAAATCAAATTTGATTTGACCTTAGCCAGGTCTTGTCTTTGTCTCTGTCTGCTGCCATGTGCAGTCAAGCACGTCTCCAATAACACTGGCCCCACCTTCTACCTTCCGCTCACTTTATTCTTACTTTCCGTATTTCATTTTTGGTATTGAGGATAAAACAGCTGTCTATTATTAGTATATTGGTTCATGATTCAGTGCATTTCCCCCATAATTGGATAATGGTAGAGCACTTGAACCTGTACTTGTACAGCAAGCAAACATCTGCCAAATAATGTAGAACAGAACAGGCCCAGTTTCTAAACAACCTTTTACAGAAAGAGACGATTCAGACCAAACCAGCAAGACCAGTTTAACAGAGCAAGAAGGAATGACAGCCATCTCATCTTACAACATTGTAAATGAGGGTCCTACCTTTGCCCTATAGCCAGAGCCCTTCCTCCAACAGTTGAAGGGTACAGTGTTCTGGGGGGGATAGCAGTTCTTCAAAGCACGGAAAGGCGGTTGTATTGCAGGAGAGAGAAATAAAAAAACTCCTTATGTGACTTATCTAGGAAGTACAGTGCAGCTCTGAAAATATCAATAGCCTTAGCTTTTCTATCTCCAGGAGAACATAGTTCAATAATAAACAACTTAAAGTTGATGTGAAAATGACAAAGATATGCGGTGTTGAACAACACTGTGCCAGAGCGGAATGCTACAGACTTAGTGCCCGGTAAAATAAATTACACAACATTCTTTCCCTCTGCATACTCAGAAAAGGCAATGCAGAGTACTCCTCCTGGCAAAAGTACTGAGAAGCAATTATGTTAGCGGTCAATGACTGTGTTTATTCTGGTTGCAAAAATACTTTCCAACATCTTGACAAAATCACTGAATTGGATGACAATCAAGAGGGAGTTGGGTTAGCCTAACAGTGTGCTGAGCTGCAGGAGCATAATAGGACATTAAGAAATGTCCCCATCTATTATGGGGAGATAATTTGAGCCTTCAGCAACTCAAATTTACTCTGTAGGAAAGAGGGGAACAACCTCGCAACACAACCCATGTGGCTACTTCTACCCGGGGTCTCTAGCTCTCCATCGGTTCCCACCGTTCGGAGTTAGCTAGCTGAACTGTTGAGTGTCTTGGCTAGTTAGTGGGCTAACGGCACCACTGATGTTTTAGCTAGCAACCTCTGGTCTAAACCCTCATTCGGTTTGTTTGGCTAGCACGAACGGTGCAGTTTCTTCAGTGTGTTACCCCACCATTGAAGCACCATCCCTTTTACATTCCCCTGTGAAAGATAACCCAGCCGTTCCTTCTACCTCGAGTTACTTGGTTTACATGCCGAGTCTGCACTTGATATCTCACGCGATGGCTCAACTATTTGGCTATCATCACTCCGGTAAAGATGGCCAGCTAATTAGCTAGTATCACTGTTAAGATCACATTACCTCGTGTCTCTCCCGACTTTGCATCGTAGTCGCAGCGCGTGGAGTGGCTAGCAAGCCTCCCGGTAATTCCATTTGCTTTTGTCCGTCCGGTCGAAACGAGATGTCGACAGGCTTACAGGCCAAGTCGTCAGGGAAGAGGGAGAAAAAGCAGTGCAAGCCTAGCAAAGATTGCCCTGGCAATTGCAGGCATTACATGTCCGGGACGGATTCCCATCCGCTCTGTACTACTTGCCTTGGCATTGAACACGCTATGGAGGCTCTCGTCGACCCCGCTAATTGTGTGCATTGCGCTCAGCTGGGCTCCGGTGTCCATAGACGTAGAGCGAAGTACATGGAAAGTATTGCCCCGGCTTCGTTCTTGCTCGAGGACGACTCCGTTGACCACAAAGTACCAGAGGAGGGAGAAGCTACTCAGGCATCCTCTCCGTCTGCGCATCAGCCTGATTCGGAGAACCCCCAACTTTCCCAGGGGGCAGACCTTAATTCCAACGAATCCGGAAGTGGGGACAATGGCATGTCTCTTGCCGTATCAGGCAGCGCTCTCTCTGACAAGGAGATGGATTATGCTCTGAATAATTTCTCCCCTCTGCAGTTTGTGCTACCCAGCCAGACTGAAGAGGTAGGGCAGGAGTAAATAAGTGACCTCCCTTTCTTCAAGGCAATCAGATGCGCTGCCACTAAACTTCATGTTGAGTATCCCACGACTCCCCCACCTTCCAAGAAGATTAGGATGGATGGAATCTCCTCTCAGAGTAATTTTACATCTGTCCGACAGCGTGTACCAGTCTTAACAGACTGTCTAGCGTTGTTGGAGTCTTCCTGGGCGGAGTCACTCAAGTCATATTCTCCTGTGACTGGCTACCCCCACTTGGAAATGCACAGCATGGAGTCGTCGGGATGGCTCAGCCCGCCTCCCGTGGAGCCTTCCCTAGTTGAGCACCTCGACCCGAAGGCTTTGAGCTCCTCTTCCTCTACCCCCACGCTCGCTCAACCTAATGACCGCTTCACCGCGTCCGTGTAGGAGAGGATCTACTGATTTGCAGCTCAGGCGGGGCGCTCTGTGAACGCAACTGCCCTCCTCGCCGTCTACATGGTGGTGCAGGCTAAGGAGCTGAGCGACTCCCTGGCGAACGGTGGCACCGTCGACCGGGAGAAGCTAATGGAGCTAAGGCACCTTGCCTACCATACTATCCGGACCCTCAAGTGTACCGCTGAGGCTTCTGGGAGGGTCATGACGCATGCGACCGTTGGCCAGAGAGCCCTCTGGCTGAACAATGCAAGGGTGTCAGAGGAAGAAGGGAAAGATCCTGAATGGACAGATCGATCCCACAAGACTGTTTGGTCCAGCCATATTGGAGATACATGCCAGGTTCGAGTCTAAGAACAAGGAGACTGAGGTGCTGGGCTTCCTGTTACCACGGAAACAAGACCCGAAGCCCCAGAAGCCCACGTTCGCCCAGGTTATCACCATGAGGCCTTCCTCCCAGAACTGGATGATCCCTAAGAAGCCTTAGCAGCCTTCTCCAGAAAGCTCCCGACCCAGGGACAGACACAGTCCGCTCACCAGCAACGCAGTGCCTCAGGGCACAGGCGTCACTCCAAGCAACGAGCAGCAGAGACCCACTCAGCTCCATCCGGAGAGAAAGGGAAGAAGTGGCACACCTAGCGCAAGGCGTAGAGCCTCGAGAAGCCGGCAGAGCTCCTCCAACCTCACCGACCAGAGTCTCCTTCGGGAGTCCTGCGTTAGGTCACACAAGCTCACCTACACACAGCAGAGGTGTAGCACAGGAGCCCCCCACAAGACCCATAAGCCCTCGTTGGGGCGGATCAACACCACTGTTCCCCAAGATCAGTTCTCAAATAAAGAGTTCCCATCACATCCAGGCCCACGGGCCAAGGTTGATGGTTCAAAATGTTCCTATGCAAAACAATCAACCTCTTGATGGCGTCCTTGTCCGGCCACCAGGCCTGGCAGGCCCCCCCAACCCTTCCACGGGACAGATTATGTTGTGGAAAATAACCACTATACTTTATTACAAATCAGTCTTCCAGAGTGTTTGTGGGAACAAAAAATGACTTTATTAGAGTTTCAACAAAGCCAGGCCGGTCTGCAGAGTAGCCCCGCCTCTCTCTTGCTCTCCCTCTATATATACCCCCTTCCGTCTCTCTCTTCACTTAAAATCCCTCCTCCTACAGTTTCCCGCTCTTTTCCACTCCACGCCCACTTCCTTTGTCTTCCTAAACTCGACTTTTATTATGCACATAGTACTCCAACCAATCACTCACTCCCCTGTCTTGCACACACACTCATGTTTAGTTTAAACATGACAAGGCCCTAAATCCTTGAAACATACACAAACCCCACACCGTCATGCTGTAATCAATCAAGAAGATACCAAGGAGACAAAGGTCTAGCCCAAACTCCATTCAACCGTGGTGCCGCTCCCTTCACGGTGTTTGAAGAGAGAGACAAAAGGCCACAAGCTAGGTTCAGTCTCTCATCAGATAAGACAGCAATGGATTTAAGTAAGAGCAAGCAATCTGACCCTAGGGCAGATTCCCTCTCTACTCACCCACACAGTGAAATTAAATTACCCAATACAATTCCTGGCCCAGTAACAAAGAATTCTAACTTTATGGTCGTCATTAACTCAGTTTCATCTCACAGTACACTAAAACTCTACAGTTCATTAATAATAATTCACCACAGTTACCCACATGCGGAGTCACCCCAGTGGCGTGTGTGAGAGCAATGGCGCGCATAAGCAGTCTCCCCTTGGGTCCTACGCACCGTAGACCAGGGGATACAGACTACAATTTGCAGGGTTCCCCCCGTGTTTTATGGGAAGAGTGCAGTCCACAGCACATGGGGAAGCGGCCCGAGTCCTCAGAGACCAGATACAGGGAGCCGTACGCGTAGTGACAAGGGAGGAAGCTCACCAGGGCTTCTACAGACGTTATTCGTTGGTCCCCAAAAAAGGGGGAGGGGGGTACCCCCCATCCTGGATTTACGCCACCTCAACAAGCATCCGAGAGTTATGCTGTTAGATTTGATTTGGCCGAACGAGTGGTTCACCACAGTAGACCTCAAGGATGCTTATTTCCACATCGGAGTTTATCCTGCACACAGGAGATATCTAAGGTTCGCCTTCAAGGGCATAGCCTATGAATATCTCAACTTACCATTCGGTCTGTCCCTTGCCCCATGGACATTCACGAAGTGTGCCGAAGCCGCCCTAGCCCCACTACGGGAGAGAGGCTTAAGAGTCCTGACGTCCATTGACGACTGGTTGATCTGCGTGGACACTAAGGCGGAGGCAGTGGAGCACACAGCTCAGCTGTTGTCGCACCTGCTCGCTCTAGGCTTCAGGATAAATCATGCCAAAAGCTCGCTCTTACTGACACAGCAGAAAATATTTTTGGATTGTCTCTGGACTCCGTAGCCTGTCGAGCAGCCCTCACCATGGAGAGAGCGACGGCTTTTCGTCACGGCCTCTCAGTGTTTTGCCCGGCAACATCAGTCATGTATTGGATTTATCTGAGGCTTCTTGGGCTCATGGCCTCCATGATTGTGGTAGTTCCACTTGGTCTCCTCATGAGAGACTTCCAGCGTTGGGTGACTTCACTCCGCTTGGACCCGTCTCTCCACAGGCACAGGCGCGTGCTTCTCTCTGCAAAGTGTCTATCGGCACTTCAAAGCTGGAGAGACCCATCCCTCTTGATGTGGGGCTGCCCTACCGGGAGAGTCTTCACGGGCAAAGTAGTGACATTCAATGTGAATTCTGATGTTAGGCCATCTGGCATGGTTCTTAGATTTCCTTTCTTTCCACAATCAAGTGTTTTATTCTTATATCTTAGCAGACAAAATAGTATTTATTGTCACAAACAAAAGCTATGTAGTGGGAGTAATTAATGCATAGGGGTTGATAGCCTCAGAATGCAATCACTTTTGTCGGTAGTCCCGCTTTGGCGATACTTTCCATTGATTGTAAAGCATATCCACGCACAATTACATAGAAAAACGAAATGTCCCTTGTCTGTCACAAATGTTGACTAAAATTATATTTGAACTTACTCTGCCAATTGTCCATGGGGTTGGTCGTTCAGTGGGTCGAAATTTGAGACAAATTATGCACAGGAAAGTACATGGTTTTGTGCATGTGCCAGATGATAGAAATTTCAACGGCAGCACCCTAAAAAGTCAGGAAAATAATACTTTCCTGTGGATATTTTGTCAAAAAATTTTACCCACTGAAGGATCAACTGCACAGACAACCGGTAAAGTAAGTTAAAATGTCATTTTATTAAACATTCTGGCTTGTAAGGAAACTTTCCAAGTTTTTGCAGTGCTTTATTTCAGACTGTGTAGGGTAAATTCAATCACTTTTTGACAGTTTCCTGTTTGATTTAAACAAAACTTTCCATACATGTTTTCCCATGGAAGAAGTGGTCTGAAAGTGACTTTTTGGACCTGAATGACAAATCATTCAGGAGATAAAGGTGCTCAAAGTTTACCCATTTTGCATTCCATGAGAAATCCATATCTTTATCACTGGAAAAGATAAACGGTTAAGTTTGATATAATTTAAAAGCATACAAACAGGGTTGTGAAACTATTTTATAATTTATTGAAAAAATAATCATAATCTAAAAATGTACATTTTCTTAACCTAAAACCGCGTAAACTCTGATTTTTCTCATATTCGCATATGTCGTAGTTTAGATCCTACTTTACATCATCTGAAGTTTGTGTGTTGTGCCTGCCATCGGTTGAAACACAACATGCTCTTGAATACAGGGTGGGTGTCATTTCATTCAGACCACTGCAATTTAGTTGGTACACCATCGACATTTTAATTGAATTTAAATGTTAACTTATTATTACCACAAAGATGGCCGCCGGTCTACCCACCGTCAAATGTCAACTTAAATGGTCATGTCTATTCTATTATCTATATTTCTATGATTTCAATAGGTTTCCTATGGAGGGCTGATAGTACAATTTAAAAACAACAGATATTCCAATTCAAGTTAACATTCTCTGATGTGTGGACCTCCAACCATCTTTGTGGTACCATTTGAAAGTTGAAATGTCAATTTTATTCCCCTTTTATTACATTTATGAATCAAAACATGACACCCACCCTGTATTCAAGAGCATGTTGTGTCTCAACTGACGGCGGGCACAACACAAAAACCAATCTCAACCATTTATCGTTTCCAGTGATGAAGACATGGATGTCTCATGGTATGGTGTAGTCTGATTAATCAGGCTGTAATACACAATTAATTGGTATATACAGCCTGAAACTAATGCCTGAAAAATTGTGTAAATGTTCCTTACAATCCAGAATGTTGAATAAAATTACATTTAAACTTACTCTACCTGTGCTGTTTGTCCTTCAGCTGCTCGAAGAGACAAAATAGCCACAGGAAAGTATTGTTTACCAGCCTTTTTAGAGCGCTGGCAGGTTTGTTGTTGTTGTGTGTTTTATTTAAATCTTCAACAAATTACAATAAAATAAAAAAGGTGTGGATTGTTCTCCATCCTCCGCTGATTCAGATTATACAATGCTTGGTTCAATAGCTATTGATGAAAGAACCTAATATCCAATATAAAGCTAACTTTACCTATGTGGCATGCCAAACCTTATACTTACAGGCTCTCTAAAAAGTTGGGTAAACAATACTTTCCTGTGGATATTCTGTCTCAAATGTCGACTCACTGAAGGACCAACTGCACAGACAACCGATAGAGTAAGTTTAAATGTAATTTTATTCAACATAATGGCTTGTGAGGAAACTTTCTAAGTTTTTGCAGTGCTTTGTTTCAAAATTGTGCATTACAGCCTAATTAATCAGACTAGGTATGGTGGGGTATGCAAAATAGGTCAACTTTGAACACCTTTATCTCTTGAATGTTTTGGCATTCAGATCTAAACAGTCACTTTCAAAGCAAATATGTATGGAAGGTTTCGTTCAACTAAAAAGGGATGCTGTCAAAAAGTGATTGAATTCAAATGGATTTACCCTATACCAAGAATTGGTATCACAGTCTGATTTATTTATCTTGTCGGATGCATTCTCTCAGTCGGCTGAATTGTTACTGTATCTGATTTTTTGTAAACTACAACAGTAATTAAATGAATTCTGTGTCCGAGTGATATGACCGTTTGTACTGAAACGTTAAGTAGCTAACGTTATAACTAGCTAGTTAACAAAATATGTAGGGTACAGTTCGAGATTGCAATGAAAGTTATTTATTTCTGTATTGAGCAATCTCGGCAATGCGGTTGATGACAATTTACTTCGAGAAGCAGCTATTCGTAATGCATAGCTTCAGTTACCTAAATGCCAGACTGAAAGAAACAACTTTATAGACGATAAGATAACACTAGCAGAGACAGCACTAGCATGTAGGCTAGCTAGCTACATACAGCTAGCCCAAGTCAAGACAAGATACATGCAATGCATCAACATAATGATTGTACTGTGTGGGGAAATAGCAAGCTATAGCTAGCTATTTTCTACAATATATATGCTAATGACATAGATTACTGGCACTAGCAGGATAATAAAATCACTAACTTACCTTAGGCTTGTAAAGCCACTTTCGAAACCGATTCATCGTTACCTCGCCACCTTACCCCTCCTTTGTCACCGACCGCTAACGTTATTCTACCTGTGCGAGACAGACTACTACTGAGACTAGCAATGCTAGCCAGCTACCTACGTGGCTAAGGTGGGAAATGTTGAATCCAATACGATATCCGAAATTGTAATGTTAAGAGTTCAAATATCCAACTAATTTCCTTAAAATTTACGTTGTGTTTTTATGTCTACAAAATCCCCGGTTGGCTTGTGTCTCACTGCCACTTTTCAAGTCCAACCGGATAAAGCAAGCAATCATCCACGGATGGCTTCCCTAGCTGTTCTCTCCCTCTGCTTGATGACAGTCACGTTGACAACATCACCACCCAGTTTCCCAGGGAAATGCCGCGTTCAAGACAACTGGGAACTCAGAAACTCGTGGTAGAAAGCCGTGGTCTATGGAGGGAGATCATGATTACATGATTACATGGTTACATGATATATAGCAATGTAAAAATTATAAATGCGTTTATATTTTCATATCAGTGTGCATGATTCATGCCACAATTAAATTGCTAAGTTAAAATGAAAATAGAAAATGGTTAATTGGAAATGGTTAACAGAAAAAGACAAATGGTAAACAGAAAATCGTAAATGCAATGCGCAAAGTGAAATTGAAAGTGTCTGTTTTCATTTTCCAACTACACAATTAAGCATTTTTTCTATTCTTTTCAATTTCCATTGTAATTTTTAAAGTGTATGCAAATTGCTTATTGGAAGCTTGAACCAGTAGAGTAACACCACACTCCCATGTAGTTGTACATCCTAGCCATGTCGGGCTCTCTGTACATAGATTTTAGACTTGACATTGTATTTACCATTTTCTGTTAACCATTTACCATTTTCATTTAGAATTTCCATTTACCATTTTCAATTAGCCATGTTCGATTTAAAAATTTCATTTTAACATTGCAATTTTTTGTGGAATGAATCATGGGCACTGATATGAAAATATAAATGCATTTATTATTTTCACATTCCTATTTAGCATTTCAACATTGTAGTTTCGAACTGGCACTGATCACCCCGCATAGAGGTCCGAATTACTTGGAAGGAATCAGAATCAACCAATAGGAAGCGCTAGCAAAAAGTTTTCGAGTTTGCTTGATGTCATGAACGCGGCATTTTGGCTTGCGCTATACGTCACTATAGTGTACGTCATAAGCATTGTTGATTCTATGTCAAGCGAAATTGATCTTTGTTCTAAAATCTTGGTACATTATTCTCATAAAGTAGTTGGAACACACTATTATTATGTCACAAATACAAAAATGAACATTTAATTGATGTCATAACAGTGTGTTTGTCACAATGTGAAAATGATCATTATGTTGTTGGCCGCTGTTTTGTGTTACTTGGCAACGACCAAACATCGGAACTGTTTTGAAGCTACAGACACACCTTGAGAAAAAATGGGTTTCACATTGCTAAAGACCTTTGATTCATGAAGCAACTATTCGGCAACAGTTTAGTCCTGCAAGGAATGCGTTGAGTTCATTCAAGAAAGCTTTGCGACATCCATGGTAAGGGTCCAAGCATGGACACATTTTGCTAGCCAGAAAATGCCTCCAGTAGACTACAACATCACTGATACGTTTATTATTAATAACCAGTAGGATATCATCTATGTGTCTGTCGTATGTCCTTGTGATCAGGTAGCTACCTCAATCCATCCATCCACCCACCACATTCATTCATTCATCCATTGAGACGATTTTAATTTCCCATAATGCCAGTCTGTCCCTACTTTGGTTGTGCTCAGGTGTAGCAGAAGATGGCAAAAGGCTATGCAGTACTTATCAAGGAAGCCACTCTGCTCCTTGACAAGTTCAATGCAGACAAACAGTGTGTGGAGGAATTTACAGAGGATGCTTCAAAGGCCATGGAGGTAACTGGATGTGATGTGTATGTGATGTGATGGATTAATTAATTTCATGCCCTATAATGTAGCATAAAGATAGGGAAAGGAGATCATTGATACAATTAATGGTCAGACCAGAGCCATATACTGTATATCTATACCATACTACCGCTTCAGTATTACATACATTTCAGATAACAGTCAGTTTGTCTTTCTTACCACCAGAACCTGGATGCCTTTGATAGGAAGTTTATACTGGATATAATTTCTGGATGCATTGAGCAAAAAAAGTTATTGGATGTTGTCATCAACGTCTTTTATGCTCAGAATGGGAAATGCTTACTGAAGGCTGATCGTAACCAGTTAGCCAGTAAGTTCATCACATAATTTCAAGCATACATTATTTTCAACAGTTCAGAATTCTAGATAATGTTGATTTTGTTGTTGTTTAAAATTTGTTATGAATGAATAGGGATTCCATTTAAATGCTGGAGGGGTGGGGGGTGGGGGGGGGCATTGCTTTCAAAAGCATGATCTGACCATTTGTCTCTTCTATGTTTGCTATATTTGTGTTCCACAGTAATCTGTTACTTCAGCATGTTCCTCATTGATGACCTTGGACTGCTGTGCTTCAGCAAGATTGTCAACTCTTTGGACATTACAAAGATGCACAAAGTGAGAAACTTACATTTTCTGTGATCTAATGACACTTCGGATGTTAGGATGCAACAACAATGCAATTACTTCACAGTTTGGGTTAATGTTATGGCTCATGAAATAAATCAACGTTCTCTGCCAATCCAGTCGCTCACCCTTATATAGAGGGGGTCATCTGTGTGGTATTTTTTGTGTCATTAAGTTGAGTGTCAAAAATGTTAGCCTATTAAAGGCCCAGTGCAGTCAAAAACGTGATTTTCCTGTGTTTTATATATATTTCCACACTATGAGGTTGGAATAATAATGTGAAATTGTGAAAATGATAATACCCTTTTAGTGTAAGAGCTGTTTGAAAAGACTGCCAGAAATGTCAGTATGTTTTGGTTGGATGAAGTTTTGGCCTGCATGGTGACATCACCAGGCGGTATATTAGCTAATAGAACAATACAAAAGAGAGTTCCAAACCTCTCTGCCAATAACAGCTAGTTTTCAGTTTTCCCATCCCTACTCAGACCACTCCCTGACAAGCCTAGCTAAATTAGTGCTTGAGAAATTGCTCTTTGCTGAGAAGCTATTTTTGTTTATTTTTGACCATTTTAATTTAAAACAATACAGTAAGGTACTTAATTGTTACCCAGAAATTATTTGATATTGAGATAAAAACAGCTGCATTGGACCTTTAATGTAATGAAACCGTACATGGACTGTGAATGACAGTATAAATTATGATTTGGCAGTTCCTGAGTTTCTTCTTCAACATCACAAACCTCAGTACCTGGATCCAGGGGGAGTGGAGTCAGATCTATGATGCTGCCTATGTGGAGAGGAACTGGATTATCCCACTGCTAAGGTACAGCACTGTAAAGACATTTATGTTATACCTAAAGACATTGAATCACCACTTATTCTGTATTGTTTTGTTGTTGTCTTTTTGATGTCTTGTTGCTGTCTTGCTCTTTGCTCTCTTTTTCTAATATATGCAATTATCACCCACTAGGTGGCGCCCTGAGATTGAGATTCTGATGGCTCAGCTTGCATCCAGAATGTCTAGAGGGAGTCAATTTAAGAAAGCCACCAAGAAAAACACTGAGCCCCAGGAGTTTTCACTTACCAAACCAAAAGCTCGCCCTCTCCCTGCACCTGAGCCCATCCCCCTGCAGGAGAAACACCAGCCGGTCAGTTTCAAGTTTTGGTTTTACCATAGGCTCCCACATGAAAAAATACTACAGTTTACTATAGAAACTACAGTATTTACTATAAAAGTATGTATAATGTAGAATACTATACACTCGATCATGTGTAGTACTTACTATAGAATGTTGGTGTATACTGTAGAACACTATAGTAAATACTACAGTATTATCCAGAGAAAACAAACCTGTAGTAAATACTACAGTAATGTCCACAAAAACACTACAGTCTGCAAAAACACCACACTTTTTAAACTATAGTAAATACTACAGTATTTAATTTGCATATACCCTGCCCATTCCCCTCCCCCATATCCCAATTTGTGCCAAGTATAGACCATATATTGTGTTCCATACAGGTTATAGAAAAGAACGGAAGCGCTGAATTATATGTTCAGCTCCCAGTCCTGCCTACAGGTTCTGGAAAATGTGCTCTTTTAGTATTTCTCCAGTAGGTTTCCTCAAGGAAAAAGCCCCCACTTCTATGTTAAAGATAATAAAACAAAACCCCTATGGTAAATACTGCAGTAATGTTTGCAAAAACACTACATTATGTTGAAGTTGGCAAAAATGCTACAGTAAATAATACAATATACTACAAAAAGACTACATACCTTTTATTTAACCAGGTAGGCCAGTTGAGAACAAGTTCTCATTTACAACTGCGACCTGGCCAAGATAAAGCAAAGCAGTGCGATAAAAACAACAACAACACAGAGTTACATATGGAATAAACAAAACCTACAGTCACTAGCAGAAAATCTAGTGTGTGCAAATGTAGTAAATTATGGCGGTAAGGCAATAAATAGGCCATAGTGCAAAATAATTACAATTTAGTATTAACACTGGAGTGATAGATGTGCAGAAGATGATGTGCACATAGAGATACTGGGTTACTATAGTGTATAATACAGTTCTTTTACTACAGTATTTATACTATAGTATTCACTGTACCACAAAAACACTACATTGAATATTACAGTAAAGCCTGCAAAAACACTACAGTGAATACCATAGTATACTATAGTATTTTTTAATGTGGGCTACCACTGCACAATGGTGCTTTTTTTATTTGGAAACATTGAACTCTCAGGTCCAAAGTCAGAACCTTATTGACACAATATCATAATAGATAGGCTATTCTATTTTTATAACCTTCATAGTGAGAGCTGCTTATTGTTTCATAGGTACCAACCAGCACCTACAGTGCTCCAAAAGAGAAGCAGGTCATGGAGGAGGTCAAACAGAGGAACCGTCAGAAGGCAGAGGTATGTTGTGTCTGGTATCTTATTTTGACACATGTAGTTTTCTCCTGCACTCATACATGCAATAAACCCCTGTTTCCTTTTCCACCCACAGCAAGTCCTGTATGAGGCCAATACTCAACAGTTCAAGTGTGCAAACCCACAAAAGTCTGAGCGCACCAAGGTAGGTGAATGTTCCATGTAAGAGATTTTCAAATAAATGTTCTTGCTTCAAGGTTTTTTCTTCTATATGGGTATCCTGTTTCCATCCATGCTGAATCATACTGTACTGTATGATTTACAGAGTGTCATGTCTCAGATTGTACGAAGCCATGACGCCCAGCTCAAGTTTGATTCACTCCACACCTCTGGAACCCCAGCCACCCATAAGGTAGCTCTCACATGATACAGAAATAATATACAGTAACTGACTGACACAATTGTCTATGTGCGTATACCCATGTGTATTTGTATATTTCCACCAGCCTAACAACCTGCCCATCAGACTCAACACCACGGCCATCCTGCGGGAGGGGGCTCTGTATAACCGTCAGGTGGAGGAGGAACTACGCAGGTACAACACATTATAATCCCTACATCTGTGCCTCATATATCAGTTGTGCCACTGTACTTCAGGAATGAATCACTATGCCAACTATATAGTTTACATATTTGACATAGAAAACTAGCTGGGTTAGTGGGACACTTATGACGGCAGCTAGAGTGGAGAGGTATAATAATGTGTGCTGTCTGTGTTACTGTAACACAGGATGGAGCAGCTGGTGGAGGGGGCGGGCGAGCCCTCCTCGTTCCTACAGTGGCAGAAGGAGATGCGGGAGCGTGACCTCCAGGAAGAGCTGGCCCAGGTGGAGCGTCGCCGTCTGGAGGGTCGCATCAGCTACGAGGAGGCTGCTCTCGCCCGCACCCGCATCATGGAGCGCAACCAGAAGACTGCACTGCTAAAGAAGGAAGAGGTGTGTGTTATTAGAGTTCATTGTTCATGTGTTCATAGTGTTATCCAGTTTTGGAATCATTGAATCGTTGAGAAAAGGTCATTGGCTATATTAAGTGTTCCTGTCTTTGTGTTTTTGATTGAGCCTGTCTTGTTTATGATTGTTTGCAGACTGCCAAGCTGATGCAAAGATACGCAAACAAGCGGTTGCAGGAGGAGAAAGAGATGAGAGACCTGGTGCAACAGGTGGCAGATGGACACAAAAACTCAAAAGCAGCTAAAGTGAAGTTGCAGGAGTTCAAACAGCGTATAGGTGACTAAACTGTAGCATGACATCCCCCCGTTCCTACATAATGTACCCTTTCTCATCCTTAGTTCAATTACACCTGCTTTGGTGTTGTGGTGCAACAGACAGTGCTTGGCGAATTGGGGTCTCATTTCTGTGTGCTTTTGTGTACGTTTGTGTTCCAGTAAAGGAAGTGTCGGAGCAGAGTCGGGAACTCCTTCGTCAGGCCCTGGAGGAAGCACAGGCAGAGCTGAGCAGGAAGTTTGAGATTATCCGTCAGATCCGGACCATTGAGTCTGTCCCCCTCATCAGGCACAAGTTTGTGGATGAAACAGAGGTGAGCAGGGGAATGGATCTTGCCAACATAATAGAGCAGGGTTTCCCAACTGGCGGCCCGCCGGCCGAATTTGGCCCGCAGGTGGTTTTATTTGCCCCCCCCAAGTTTTCGAAGAAAAAAATATATTTATAAAAACACCAGGAAATCAGCTTCAAGTGATTTTAATTTGGTAAATCTGTTCCCAAGTATTTCCACGAATAATAGAGAGACACGTGATCATAAGCAAATGGAAACAAAAAAAAATGGAAACAAAAAAAACAAAAACAAATGTAAAGAAACAAGATGTATGTTTTATTCCAATATTATATCTGTTTGGACTACTTGCGGTTAATTTGCAGTCTACAAATTATTTGTAATTAAGTTCTGGTCCCCCGACCATCGGCCTGCGGCTGAATCTAGTTGATGATCCCTGTAATAGAGTATAAAGGCATTTTGCTGGGTTCTGTCAGGAGAAGGTTGACTTTTATGATGAACAATATACTGTATTCTGACCTCTCCCTGTCTCAGACAGCAGGACATGACCTGCTTGGGGAGATGTCCCTGGCTGAGCTGCGGGAGCGTCTGGCCATGCTGAGGGATGCAGAGCAGAGAGAGCATCAGGACAGGAGGGGGCGCATCCTGGAGGACAAGAAGAGCAGGGAGCAGCTTCTGCTGGAGCAGCTAGACACCATCGCACTCCACAGGACAGCCCTGGGACAGGCTGCTGCACGCAGGTCAGAGCAACTAAGACGCTTGCATACCTGGCATGCACGCACAAGGCATGTCTGAGATGTACAGTATCCTAATGTGCATATGGTGTGAGGCAGGCAGGAGGAGAGGAGAGCAAGGCAGGAGCTGCAGCAGGGAGTAGCTGAGGACGAGAGGGTGGTGGCTCTGCAGAGAAGGCTGGAAGAGAGGCAGCAGGAGCGCCAGAGGCTGAAGCAGCGCGAGAAAAACAAAGCCAAGATTAGTGAGCAATCTGCCACTCATGCCCTCAAGAGCTGGAATCACAGGATGGTAAGCATAAACATAAATATTTCAAGCTGTGTTTGGATTTGCTAGATGTTCAATAACCAGTTTATCATGCTCTCATCCCAATCCGCTGTGTGTGTGTGTGTGTGTGTGTGTGTGTGTGTGTGTGTGTGTGTGTGTGTGTGTGTGTGTGTGTGTGTGTGTGTGTGTGTGTGTGTGTGTGTGAGAGCAGCAAACACTGGAGGAACAACACTGGGCCAATTTGGAGCGAAGCTTGGAGCGTCAGGTCCAGCAGGAAGCTCCTAACACTCTCTCCCAGAAGAAAATACTCAAGGCCTAGACATCAACTCATCTCCTAGCATAAGGACCATATTGCATGTTGACTCCAAGTATTTGAGAAGCCCTAATTTCATATAAGAAGTACAACATGCATTTTGTATTTACTTTTAAGGCTACTACTGCTACTGTTATCAAGAGGATGTGAGCATGTCAAGTTGAAAACAAAAAATAATGCAACAATACAAATATTTTGTTGTGCTCTTATGCCACTGTATAATTAAAGTGAACCCAAATATTTTAACTATGCGTTTTATTTCCTTATGTTTGATTTTATTTAGTTATCATCACATTGGAATGTAACTTGTATGTTCAAGAATACCCATGGGTGCGTTGCATGCCTGGGTGACAATGGGCGCATTCGAAATTGCATGGCTGGGTGACAATGGGCGCATTCGAAATTGCAGCGAGTAGAGACTGACTGAGCTACAAATCACTATCAATATTATTTGTAGATCAGTCAGTCAGAATTGACCCATGATACATCATTCACGGTTTTGATGCTCTTGAACACGGTCATGTCTAGAAGGGATGCCGCTAATGTTGAAGTGACGTAAAAACTTGCGAAGCCATTCGAGTCGGATAATTTTTGCATTTTAGCTTACCCTAATCTTAACCTAATTATCCCAACCTGTTACGAAAAGTCACTTCTGACAGCGGCGTCCTATCTAATCAAAATCCAAACAAGTTCACGTTAGCTAGCAAGCTCGCTAACTAACTAATCAATTGTTGTTACTAACCAAGTTGATGGAAGATACAGGTACTGACAAAATAATGGAAACACTTCGAGTAAATGAGGGATACAAAGTATATTGAAAGCAGGTGCTTCAACGCAGGTGTGGTTCCCGAGATAATTAAGCAATTAACATCCCATCATGCTTAGGGTCGTATAAAAAGGAAATCAAGTTTTATTGGTCGGGTACACATATTTAGCAGATGTTATTGCAGGTGTATCAAAATACTTGTGTTCCTAGCGCCAACAGTGCAGTAATATCTAACAATTCACAATAATACACACAAATCTAAAAGTAATGGAATTAAGAAATTTATAAATATTAGGACGAGCAATGTCGGAGTCCGGAGTATAAATATGTGTGTGTGTGTGAGAGAGAGAGAGTATATGTGATGGGATGGAAAATGCAGTGTAGGCCATTATTTTGGCAATTTTTAGCTACCATGCATGGCAATGCCCCCATAAAATGACAATGCCCCCATCCACAGGGCTAGTGGTGACTGAATGGTTTGATGAGCATGAAAACGATGTAAACCAAATGCCGTTGCCGTTTCAGTCACCAGATCTCAACCCATTTGAACGCATATGGGAGATTCTAGAGCGGCACCTGACACAGCTTTTTAAACCACCATCAACAAAACACCAAATGATGGAATTTCTCAAAGAAATAGTGTTTCATCCCTCCAATAGAGTTCCATTCACTTGTAGATATGCCAAGGTGCATTGAGGCTGTTCTGGCTCGTGGTGGCCCAACGCCCTATTAAGACACGTTATGTTGGTGTTTATTTTATTTTGGCAGTTAACTGTAGGTTTAGCTACTTTAGTTCTGTAGCTTGTAAGTTCAAGTTCCATTATCTGCCATTCTTGTTGCAAGAAGTATAGGATGTCTATAATGTTGTTACATCCTCAGTGTGTGTGTCATTTATTTATTTTGCAGTGACAATCTGTTCTCCTTCCGCATCACTCAGACAAACACCTATTTCTACTCCCTTTGTCTACCCATGTGTGTTTACACTCTTCTGTTTCTTGACTGTACCCTACCCATATGCATCCAGGCTGAGCAAGATAGAATAGAGATCCCTGATACCAGATGCTCCAACAATACAAATTAAGGCACAACAGACAGCAGTAACGCCTCACGCCTTGAGACCATAGAGGTGCTGGAGAGCAGTGAGTAAGGGCCCATGTACACTCCCCTCCATATGTATTTGGACAGTGAAGCTATTAAAAAATATATATATATACATATGTGTGCTCTATCCTCAAGCATTTTGGATTTGAGATCAAATGTTTCATATGAGGCGACAGTACATAATGTCACCTTTTATTTGAGGGTATTTTATATGGGGTGATTTCAGTGCCAACAGATTGTATTTGAATTCCATTATTTTGAATTTGTGTTAGGATATTGAATTTTAATTCCATAATTTTTCATTTGTTATGCACAAATTGAATAATTGAATTCATGAATTTAACTTGTATTTCATGATTTGAAACTGAATTGAATGAATATTGCATTGAGTTTTCAAATTCAATATTTATATATTCAGTTTCAATATGGTAGAGATTGCATTCATTGTATGTGTATCAAGTTTACAAACTATCATTTAAGTTAATCAAAGTTTCATATATTCAACTTCTCAGATGCATTTACAGTGCATTTGGAAAGTATTCAGACCCTTTGACCTTTTCCACATTTTGTTATGTTACAGCCTTATTCTAAAATTGATTAAATACAGAAATTCTCATCAATCTACACACAATACCCCATAATGACAAAGCGAAAACAGGTTTGTAGAAAATGTTGCCAATTGATTAAAAATAGAAAACAGATACCTTATTTACATAAGTATTCTGACCTTTTGCGTGAGACTCGAAATTGAGCTCAGGTACATCCTGTTTCCATTGATCATCCTTGAGATGTTTCTACAATTTGATTGGAGTCCACTTGTGGTAAATTCAATTGATTGGACATGATTTGGAAAGGCACACACCTGTCTGTATAAGGTCCCACTGTTGACAGTGCATGTCAGAGCAAAAACCAAGCCATTAGGTCGAAGGAATTGTCCGTAGAGCTCCGAGACAGGATTGTGTCAAGGCACAGATCTGGGGAAGGGTACGAAATAATTTATGCAGCATTGAAGGTCCCCAAGAACAGAGTGTCTCCCATAATTCTGAAATGGAAGAAGTTTGGAACCACCAAGACTTTTCCTAGAGCTGGCCGCCTGGCCAAACTGAGCAATCGGGGAGAAGGGCCTTGGTCAGGCAGGTGACCAAGAACCTGATGGTCACTCTGACAGAGCTCCAGAGTTCCTCTGTGGAGATGGGAGAAGCTTCCAGAAGGACAACCATCTCTGCAGCACTCCACCAATCAGGCCTTTATAGTAGAGTGGCCAGACGGAAGCCACTCCTCAGTAAAAGGCACATGACAGCCCGCTTGGAGTTTGCCAAAAGGCACCTAAAGGACTCTCAGACCATGAGAAACAAGATTCTCTGGTCTGATGATACCAAGATTGAACTCTTTGGCCTGAATGCCAAGTGTCACGTCTGGAGGAAACCTGGCACCATCCCTACGGTGAAGCATGGTGGTGGCAGCATCATACTGTGGGGATGTTTTTCAGCGGCAGTGACTGGGAGACTAGTCAGGATCGAGGGTTCGAACCAGGTCTCCTGCATGTCACAAGACTGTGCTAGCCCACCTAGCTAAAGCCCATCGAGAGGAGCTAAGGAAGCTAACTCAAGTCTCCAGCAAGGCTACTCATTAAAAGAGCCACCTCGGTCACATTTCACCCCCTTTGACCTCCTCATTGAAGAGACCCATCCAAGTCACAGGACCCATGCCTTTAGCTTAGCAGGCTAACACAGTCTTAACCCAGTCAGTCACATGTTACCCTTATAATGACTAACCTTGCCGGAGACTTGAAACTATGCCTTCAGGTTGCTCATCACATAAGCATGGATCACCAAACCACACTCTTTTGATGAGTAACCTTGCTGGATCGTGAAGACTTGTATTAGTGTAGCAGATGGGGATCTGTGAACTTCGCTTCTTAGACCAAAGTGTTGACCCTTACGCAATTGAAGCCCTTTTTTAATAGCACGATAGGTTGGAATGCTTCAGGAGGGCGGTCACGTGTGTTTTCGAGGCAGAAGTCCTGAGTTCGAGTCTCAGTCCTTTACAATGGTGCCACTGGACTCGGATCTAGAGTTGCGCTCAGCTCAACCACTGGAGTTGCAGTGGAGTGAGTTTGGGGGGTGAATGTTGCTGATGGGGATCTTCGAAACTCAATCATCAGCCTGAAGTGTCGCCCCTTGCGCAATTGAAGTTGGCCTTTTTCAACAGTGCGGTGGGTTGGAACCAGGGCATACAGTACATTTTTTGATTAAAAAATCTACCAGCCACTCAGATTTACCAGCCAATATATTTTAAAATTACACCAACAAAACACAAAAAACGTCTGAGCATGCTTTTTTTCAAAACAAATTTATTACTAGAAATAGGTGACTGTGGTATATTGAATAATTAAATGTTTTGTTTTGTGACCTGAGTCTTAACTAAAATATCACAGATGAGACACAAATGTTCACCTGCCATGTTACCGTGGTAGCGTGACTCGAGTCATGTTTGTGCCTGTGAGATTGTCTGACTAGTAGAAGTGTTGTCTTCTCTTCCCTAGTGGTTGAAACTCAAACATAGAAAAACAACCTAGCTTTTGAACAAAACAATGTAAATAGCCAAGAAACACAAGTATAAAGTAAATTAGACCAACTTTTATGCCTGTGCACAGCGCTTCTAAAAATGAATCTTTCACTCAACTCTTCTCGTGCGCACAGCCCCCAGCCAGGCAGTGTTGCAGCGCGAGGTGGAATGGGCTATATAGGATTTGTGTAGTTCTTTGACTTTGTGCAATTAATTAATTAATTTACCAGCTATGAAACAAAATGGCGGGAATACTTTGAAAACAACTACTGAAGCATTTATTTTACTATAAATGTGATCATACTTTTTTTATTCAGAAATGTTTGCACTGTGGAGCCCTGACCACCCGCTAACGTGGTTGGTGAAATATACATTTTACCTGCCAATGCCAACATCTACCCGCAGGTGGCGGGTGTTCATTTTAGGCCATGGTTGGAACTCTTCAGGAGGGCGGTCACGTGTTTGCGAGGCAGATCCTGAATTCATGTCTCGATATGAGCTGAATCAGGGGGAAATGGTACTCGATAAGCAAGCAGCGTGTCGTCCTTTACATGAACTTCCTGAACTTAACCTTATAGGCTTTAGCTAAGTGGGCTAACAGTCTTGTGAATTGCAAGATACCTGATTCGAACCCAGTAAGCCACAATATTTAAGTAGGGAGTGGAAAGGCTATCATAAGAAGGGCTGTGACAGGGTTATTCAACTATACCGAACAAAAATATAAATGCAACATGTAAAGTGTTGGTCCCATATTTCATGAGCTGAAACAAAACATCTCAAATTTTCCATACACACAAAAAGCTGATTTCAAATTTTGTGCACGAATTTGTTTACATCCCTGTTAGTGAGCATTTCTCCTTTGCCAAGATAATCCCTCCATCCACCTGACATGTGGCATATCAAGAAGCTGATTAAACAACATGATCATAACACAGGTGCACCTTGTACTGGGGACAATAAAAGACCACTCTAAAATGTGCAGTTTTGTCACAAAACACAATGACACAGATGTCTACATTTTGAGGGCCCATGCAATTGGCATGCTGACTGCAGGAATGTCCACCAGAGCTGTTGCCAGATAATTTAATGTTAATTTCTCTACCATAAGCTGCCTCCAACATCTTTTTAGAGAATTTGGCAATATGTCCAACCGGCCTCACAACCACAGACCACGTGTAACCACGCCAGCCCAGGACCTCCACACCCGGCTTATTCACCTGCGGGGTCATCTGAGACAAGCCACCCGGACAGCTGATGAAGCTGAGGTGTATTTCTGTCTGTAATAAAGCCCTTTTGTGGGGGAAAAACTCATTTTGATTGGCTGGTCCTGGCTCCGCAGTGGGTGGGCCTATACCCTCCCAGGCCCACCCATGGCTGCGCCCCTGCCCAGTCATGTGAAATCCATAGATTAGGGCCTAATACATTTTTTCCAATTGACTGATTTCCTTAAATGAACTGTAACTCAGTAAAATCGTTGAAATTGTTGCATGTTGCGTTTTATATTTTTGTTCAGTATATATTCTTATAGAGGCCAAATTTACGTTTTTTTGTGACTCTCCCTTCTAATGTGTCCTGCGCGGCATGTGATCATCATAGAGGGAAACATAAGGCATGTCCATGTTCCAGAGAGTCTTCACTTTCAAGAATGGGGTCATAATAGCTTATAGCCAAAACAGTTCAAACACTAGAGCCAAATTCATAGAAAGAAAATAAATGCAATATGCCACATTGGTTTCAGAAACCGCCAGAAGCTTCTGTTTACCACAGAGAGAGTTTGATCTGTTTTCCTCTACCTTTCCCGGCTGGCAAAGTACCAGGTTTAGAGAACTGAATTTGAAAACCTGAATCTGAATGCATCTGAGAAGTTGAATATAGGAATCTTTGATTAACTTAAATGATAGTTTGTAAACTTGATGCACAGACAGTAAATGCAATATCTACCATATTGAAACTTAATATATACAGAGCCTTTGGAAAGTATTCAGACCCCTTGACTTTTTCCACATTTTGTTAGGTTACAGCCTTATTCTAAAATCGATTAAATTGTTTATTTCCCCTCATCAATCTACACACAATACCCCATAATGACAAATTAAAAACAGGGTTTTAGAAATGTTTGCTAATTTATAAAGAACAGATATAACATTTACATACAGTACCAGTCAAAAATTGACTCAATCCAGGGTTTTTCTTTATTTTTACTATTTTCTACATTGTAGAATAATAGTAAAGACATCAAAACTATGAAATGACACACATGGAATCGTGAAGTAACCAAAAAGGTTTTAAACAAATCAAGATATATTTAAGATTCTTCAAAGTAGCCACCCTTTGCCTTGATGACAGCTTTGCACACTCTTGGCATTCTCTCAACCAGCTTCATGAGGTAGTCACCTGGAATGCATTTCAATTAACAGGTGTGCCTTGTTAAAAGTTAATTAGTGGAATTTATTTCCTTCTTAATGTGTTTGAGCCAATCAGTTGTGTTGTGACAAGGTAGGGGTGGTATACAGAAGATAGCCTTATTTGGTAAAATACCAAGTCCATATTATGGCAAGAACAGCTCAAACAAGCAAAGAAAAAATACAGTCCATCATTACTTTAAGACATGAAGGTCAGTCAATCCGGAAAATTTCAAGAACTTTGAAAGTTTCTTCAAGTGCAGTCGCAGAAACCATCAAACACTATGATGAAACTGGCTCTCATGAGGACCGCCACAGGAAAGGAAGACCCAGAGTTACCTCTGCTGCAGAGGATAAGTTCATTAGAGTTGATTGCACCTCAGATTGCTGCCCAAATAAATGCTTCACAGAGTTCAAGTAACAGACACATCTCAAGATCAACTGTTCAGAAGAGACCGTGTGAATCAGGCCTTCATGGTTGAATTGATGCAAAGAAACCACTACTAAAGGACACCAATAATAAGAAGAGACTTGCTTGGGCCAAAAAACACGAGTAACGGACATTAGACCGGTGGAAATCTGTCCGTTGGTCTGAGTCCAAATTTGAGATTTTTGGTTCCAACCGCCGTGTCTTTGTGAGACGCAGAGTAGGTGAGCGGATGATCTCCGCATGTGTGGTTCCCACCGTGAAGCATGGAGGAGGAGGTGTGATGGTGTGGGGGTGCTTTGCTGGTGACACTGTCTGTGATTTATTTAGAATTCAAGGCACACTTAACCAGCATGGCTACCACAGCATTCTATATGCCATCCCATCTGGTTTGGGCTCAGTGGGACTATCATTTGATTTTCAACAGGACAATGACCCAAAACACACATCCAGGCTGTGTAAGGGCTATTTGACCAAGAAGGAGAGTGATGGAGTGATGCATCAGATGACCTGGCCTCCACAATCACCCGACCTCAACCCAATTGAGATGGTTTGGGATGAGTCGGACCGCAGAGTGAAGGAAAAGCAGCCAACAAGTGCTCAGCATATGTGGGAACTCCTTCAAGACTGTTGGAAAAGCATTCCTCATGAAGCTGGTTGAGAGAATGCCAAGAGTGTGCAAAGCTGTCATCAAGGCATAGGGTGGCTACTTTGAAGAATCTCAAATATAAAATATATTTTGATTTGTTTAACACTTTTTTGGGTTACTACATGATCCCATATGTGTTATTTCATAGTTTTGATGTCTTTACCAGAGATGGAAACTCGAGTCTGAGACTCGGACTCGAGTTGCACTTAAGTCGCAAAGAAAATGACTTGCGACTTGACTTAGACTCATGATCAATTGACTTGAAACTTGACTTGGACTCTAGATGAGAGACTCGTGACTCGTGAACAAGTCAGTCAGTACTGGGATAAGTTTTTGTTGTGCATTCTGTCAGATAACATGGAACAGGCGGCATTGTAACACAGAGATAGTAGTTTAATACAGAGGGCTGTAAAGCGTTCTAGAACATTTTAGTCATTTGTACGTCACTGTAGTACTACTGCTAAACAATTGTAATCAGCAACAATGTCATCAGGTGGTGAGGCTTTCGTTATTACATTTGGTTACAAGAACCTGCAGTGTAATGCCAGTGGCATTAAACAAAATGCTGTTTGCAAAACTTGTGGAATTAACATTAAAGATGCTGGCGCAACTACATCCAACTTCAACTGACATTTGAAAACTCACCGCGAACGGTCAGTCAGGCTAGCTAGCTAACAACGTTACAATGTCGTTAGACTAATAATAGCCTGTTTAGCAGATGCCAGCTTGATATAGCTAGCTTTCTTGTGTGTCATCTTTTAGCTAACTGGAAATGTATTACTGTCGAATATTTCTTGAAAGGTTAAGAGGTGGGTTTTCAGATAGCTAGGCCTACTTGTTAGCAGAGATTATTACATTTTACATTTTAGTCATTTAGCAGCCACTCTTATCCAGAGCGACTTACAGTTAGTGAGTGCATACATTTTTTTTCATACTGGCCCCCCGTGGGAATCGAACCCACAACCCTGGCGTTGCAAGCACCATGCTCTACCAACTGAGCTACACAGGGCCAATATGCATATCACTATGGGATATACTTTCTGTTGTAGCCTGGTCCTAGGAAGTAATTTAGTATAAAACGAGAGTTCGAAGCATGCAACTTCTTGGACATTTCTGCTGAAAAATACCATAGACCATATATTTGTTTGTGTCCTTGTACTTCCATCTCAAGTCAGCAACAACTATCCATCATGTTGTTCATCTGCAGGTTCACTGAATTCTGCAAAGCAAAGGTGGCCAGCTCAGGGACAGAAGGACAGAGCAGCATTGACTCATTCTTGACCACCACCACAGGTGTCCATGTGTACAGCCAGGGCCACCCCAGGCAGAAGGCCATAACAGAGGCTATACTGCAAGACCTGATCATTTCCTGCAACCTGCCTACAGTGAGGGAAAAAAGTATTTGATCCCCTGCTGATTTTGTACGTTTGCCCACTAACAAAAAAATTATCAGTCTATAATTTTAATGGTAGGTTTATTTGAACAGTGAGAGACAGAATAACAACAACAAAATCCAGAAAAACGCATGTCAAAAATGTTATAAATTGATTTGCATTTTAATGAGGGAAATAAGTATTTGACCCCCTCTCAATCAGAAAGATTTCTGGCTCCCGGGTGTCTTTTATATAGGTAACGAGCTGATATTAGGAGCACACTCTTAAAGGGAGTGCTCCTAATCTCAGTTTGTTACCTGTATAAAAGACACCTGTCCACAGAAGCAATCAATCAATCAGATTCCAAACTCTCCACCATGGCCAATACCAAAGAGCTCTCCAAGGATGTCAGGGACAAGATTGTAGACCTACACAAGGCTGGAATGGGCTACAAGACCATTGCCAAGCAGCTTGGTGAGAAGGTGACAACAGTTGGTGCGATTATTCGCAAATGGAAGAAACACAAAATAACTGTCAATCTCCCTCGGCCTGGGGCTCCATGCAAGATCTCACCTCGTGGAGTTGCAATGATCATGAGAACGGTGAGGAATCAGCCCAGAACTACACGGGAGGATCTTGTCAATGATCTCAAGGCAGCTGGGACCATAGTCACCAAGAAAACAATTGGTAACACACTACGCCGTGAAGGACTGAAATCCTGCAGCGCCCGCAAGGTCCCCCTGCTCAAGAAAGCACATATACATGCCCGTCTGAAGTTTGCCAATGAACATCTGAATGATTCAGAGGAGAACTGGGTGAAAGTGTTGTGGTCAGATGAGACCAAAATTGAGCTCTTTGGCATCAACTCAACTCGCCGTGTTTGGAGGACGACGAATGCTGCCTATGACCCCAAGAACACCATCCCCACCGTCAAACATGGAGGTGGAAACATTATGCTTTGGGGGTGTTTTTCTGCTAAGGGGACAGGACAACTTCACCGCATCAAAGGGACGATGGACGGGGCCATGTACCGTCAAATCTTGGGTGAGAACGTCCTTCCCTCAGCCAGGGCATTGAAAATGGGTCGTGGATGGGTATTCCAGCATGACAATGACCCAAAACACACAGCCAAGGCAACAAAGGAGTGGCTCAAGAAGAAGCACATTAAGGTCCTGGAGTGGCCTAGCCAGTCTCCAAACCTTAATTACATTTACATTTTAGTCATTTAGCAGACGCTCTTATCCGTCATTTTTTTATTTTTCATACTGGCCCCCCGTGGGAATCGAACCCACAACCCTGGCGTTGCAGACACCATGCTATATCAACTGAGCTACATCCCTGCAGGCCATTTCCTCCCCTACCCTGGACGACGCTGGGCCAATTGTGCGCCGCCCCATGGGTCTCCCAGTCGTGGCCGGCTACGACAGAGCCTGGATTAATCCCATAGAAGATCTGTGGAGGGAGCTGAAGGTTCGAGTTGCCAAACGTCAGCCTCGAAACCTTAATGACTTGGAGAAGATCTGCAAAGAGGAGTGGGACAAAATCCCTACTGAGATGTGTGCAAACCTGGTGGCCAATTACAAGAAACGTCTGACCTCTGTGATTGCCAACAAGGGTTTTGCCACCAAGTACTAATGCAAATCAATTTATAACATTTTTGACATGCGTTTTTCTGGATTTTCTTTGTTGTTATTCTGTCTCTCACTGTTCAAATAAACCTACCATTAAAATTATAGACTGATCATGTCTTTGTCAGTGGGCAAACGTACAAAATCAGCAGGGGATCAAATACTTTTATGTCCTTAGTGGACAACCCTCACTTTAGGCATTTCATGTCAGTGGTAGATGACAAATATAGACCAGTAAGTAGGCCCATGTTGACCAGGCGCCTGCATGACTTAACACTGAACAAAGAGGCTACAATCAAAAGTGTCCTAGAGAAGACAGAATCAGTGTCTGTCACTGTAGATATATGGACTGACAGGACCATGAGGGGCTTCATGGGCGTAACGGCCCATTACATGGCCATGGAAGAGAAAAAAACTCCCAGACTGGAGTCAGTTCTGTTGAGCTGTGATAGATTCACAGGGTCACACACTGGGGAAAGAATCAGTGATACATTTGAAGTAATATGTGATCATTTTGGCATAAAACATAAATTAGATTATATCATATGTGATAACGCTGCAAATATGAAAAAGGCCTTCACAGTTTGTTTCCCCAAAGCAAGCAATGATCATGATGATGATGATGATGTTGTGGATAACCCCAGCCTATGGGAAGAATTTGGTGAAGAGTACAATGCTGATGTTGAAGCAATCCAAACCAACTGCAGGCAACAGCGCTTACAGTGCTTTGTCCATTCATTACAACTGGTGATTAGAGATGGACTAAAGGAAACAAAAATCATAAACAGTGTGATGGCTAAGGTAACTAAACTTTGCAGCTTACTACATACTACCTGTGGTCTGAAATAAGCATTTGAAGCTGAGTTCGGAACCAATCGTAGTATCCTTGCCAGATGGAATTCCGTCCTCCGGCTTGTTAAAGCAGTTGCCAATCTGGACACAAGGAGCTCTGCTTATCACCAAGGGAATGGAGCCAGCTATTGGAGCTAGTGGACATTTTGTACCCTTTTGTCCAGGCCACTGACCTTCCTCAGGGGGAGAAATTGGCGACTCTCAGTGCTGTTCTCTGGCTACCGCAACAAGATCAGCAAGAAGAAAGGAGACATAAAGTAATCTGTCAGAGCAGAGATTATTCGCTACATTCAAGTATCTTCTGATGAAAATGAAGTTGATTGCTTGGACTTTTGGAGAATCCATGCGAAATACTTTCCAAGGCTCAAGCAGGTAGCAATGACAGTGTTGGCTGTGCCTGCCACCAGTGCCCCAGTGGAGAGAGTGTTTAGTCACGGAGGCCTCATCATGCACCCTCATCGTGCCAGGCACAGCACAAGAACGCTGACAAACTTGATCTTTCTGAAATGTAAACTGTCTGCAACAGAAATGTTCTCTGTCTTAGGGCACAGGACGTAATTTGCTACTTGTTACAGGAAATTGTGTTTCTGTTAAGTGTCCAGGTCAGTAAGTATATTTTAGGTATATAGAACGCTTTAGTAGTGCAGTAATTGAACAGTTGTCAGTCATTTTAGTTTACATTTATACTTGTCATTTATCTTCCCTCCCCTACAGATGTTCTGTTTGTGTGACAGAATGAAGTGAAATATAGACAATGTCTGCCAAAAAAGACCATGCACAAAATGTTATGTTAGGTTTTTTTCAAATCCGGTACAGTTACTTTTATTCATGTAAACTGTCTACATTTTAAAAAGAAATGTATTTTGATTTAAATAGTGCCTGATGTGCTTTCTTTCATACAAGTATGGACTAATGAAGGGAGTCTCTTCAAATAATTTACAAGGTTTATAGACCTAACCCACAGCAAGCAGAAAGCCATTGCCAAAAGGAACTTGTGACTTGACTTAGACTTGGCCCTAAAAGACTTGAGACTTGACTTGGACTCTACCTCGAAGACTTGTGAACATCTGTGGTCTTTACTATTAAATAGTAAAAATAAAGAAAAACCCTTGAATGAGTATGTGTGTCCAAACTTTTGACTGATACTGTAAGTATTCAGACCCTTTACTCAGTACTTTTTTTTTTTGGGGGGTGGATCAGCTTAATATTGCAGATAGATTGTATCTTCTATCAATGTAATTGTCTGCATCACTTCCAATCCCCCATGTTTTTTATATATATACTCCCCTTTATTACTTTTCAACCCCGCCATCCTTTCCCTACTTGGAGTAAATTAGTGAACAACAATGCCCAGGCCTCTACTTCCGGTCTATACTTACTATCTACACCTTATGGACACAGTTAATTTTACAATAATTCTATTATATATATATATATATATATATATATATATATATATATATATATATATATATATATATATATATATATTATTATTATTATAATTTTTTGCTCCTGAACTTCTAAACTCAACCTCTCCGATCATTTTCATGATGTCCATCCGGTTTGCTTCTATATGCCTTATCTTTCTAACTGTGCTCTTTCCCAAAAGCTCCCAACATTCAACCTATATACTTATTATGGACACAGTATGCTTACATTATTAGCTATCTTTGTTATTATTTGTTGTTATTTGTTATTAGTCCCATCCTTCAACTCTATTCAATACCTCCCATCTAGCTCTTAACACCATCCATATAGGATTTCTATTTGCCATATATATTTCAACCGTACTGTGATGTTTTACAAAAGTTCTGAACCTTTCTATTCTCATTGCTTCTACAGATTGTGAATTAAAAATAAACATTTTTGCTAAAAGTATTATTATATTATTGATCGATTGACTATGACTTTTCAGATCACCCAGTAATGCTTTCTGCAAGGTTAGTTCCAGGTAAATATTGCAATCCTTTAGCCATTCCTGGACCTATGTCCAAAAACAAGCTACAAATGGACAGAACCAAAACAAATGATCTAATGATTCCGCAGAGCTGGGAAGATTGTATCCCCCATATAAATAACATTCTATTGGTAGCAAGAATTTTATATAATAATTTAAATTGAAAGATTCTAATTTTTGAATCCGGTGTCGTTTTGCATGTCAGTTCATAAACACTATGCCATGGGATCGGTACATCAAAGATCTCTTCCCAACTATTTTGCAATCTATATGGGACGGCTGTCAATCCTTTGGTCCTTAAGTGAAACTGATATACTTTTTTATTCATCACAGTTTTCCTTAACCAATTATGTCCTTTAATGCAAGGCCGACAGACAAGTTCCTTACTTTCTCCCCCTTCCACTTTCCTCTTCCACTTTTGCGGTAAGGCTGCAATTATTTGGTTGTAATTTTGGGTAGAGCAGACATTTCCATATGTTTTTGTTAGCTGCATGTGCGACATAACTCCACCAGTCCTACCGATGATATCCTTTACGAAGATTATACCTTTTTTAAACATTCTGTCAAAAAATAAAGTTTTTTTGTCAATTAGTATATTTGAATTTAACCACAATATTTGTTGCATTATTTGTTCTGACGTTTCTGGAGGATTAAATTGAAATTGCAACCAACTTTCTATGGCTTGTTTTAGAAATAGTGATATTTGGGAGATGATTTCCTTTTCAAATAACTGCAAATGAGTTGTTGTAATCTGAATAAAGGGAAAAAGGCCTTTCTTGAACATTGGGTGAGACAATCTTACTAATTTGCTTGAGAACCAGTTCGGATTTAAGTATAACTTTTGTATGACTGAAGCTTTTAGTGATAGGTCTAATGCTTTAATATTTAATCATTTCTGTCCTCCGAATTCATATTCATTATATAAATATGCCCTTTTAATTTTGTCTGGCTTGCCATTCCAAATAAAATTGAATATTTTTTTCTCATATAATTTAAAAAACGTTTCGCTAGGCGTAGGCAAGACCATAAGCAAATAGGTAAACTGGGATAATACTAAAGAGTTAATCAGTGTGATTTTTCCACAAATTGACAGGTATTTTCCTTTCCATGGTAGTAAGATCTTATCTATTTTTACTAACTTTCTATTAAAATTTATTGAAGTGAGATCATTTATTTCCTTTGGGATATGTATTCCGAGTATATCCACATCACCATCAGACCATTTTATTGGTAAACTACATGGTAATGTAAAAATTGTATTTTTTAGTGATCCAATACGTAATATAGTACATTTGTCATAATTTGGTAGTAATCCAGAGAGGTTAGAAAATGTATCTAGATCCTCTATGAGTCTGTGGAGGGATTCTAGTTGTGGATTTAAAAGAAAACATGAATCATCAGCGTACAATAATATAATAATAATAGTACAATGACACCTTTGTTTTTAAGCCCTGTATTTCTAATCCTCTGATATTATTATTGGATCAGATTTTAATAGCTAACATCTCGATGGCCACAATAAATAGATATGCCGATAGTGGACAACCTTGTTTCACTCCTCTTGACAGTTTAAAACTTTCAGAGAAATAGCCATTATTTACTATTTTACACCTAGGGTTACTATACATGATTTTGACCCATTTTATAAGAGATTCTCCAAAATTGAAATGCTCCAGGCATTTATATATAAACCCCAGCTCGAACTTTATCGAATGCCTTTTCAAGTCAGCTATGAATAGCAGGCCTGGTTTCCCATATTTTCCATAGTGTTCTATTGTTTCCAATACTTGCCTTATATTATCTCCAATGTATCTTCCATGTAAAAAACCTGTCTGATTAGAATGAATAATATCCGACAATACCTTTTTAATTCTATGCGCTATACATTTTGCTAGGATTTTTGCATCACAACACTGAAGTGTAAGGGGCCTCCAATTTTGTAAATGGACTGGATCTTTATATTTTCCACTTGTATCCTGTTTCAGTAATAATGAGATCAGACCTTCTTCTTGAGTGTCAGATAATCTACCATTTACATAGGAGTGGTTACTTTACTCAGTACTTTGTTGAAGCACCTTTTGGCAGCGATTACAGCCTCAACTCTTCTTGGGTATGACGCTACAAGCTTGGCACACCTGTATTTGGGGAGTTTCTCCCATTCTTCTCTGCAGATCCTCTCAAGCTCTGTCAGGTTGGATGGGGAGCGTTGCTGCACAGCTATTTTCAGGTCTCTCTAGAGATGTTCGTTCAGGTTTAAGTCCGGGCTCTGGCTGGGCCACTCAAGGACATTCAGAAACTTGTCCAGAAGCCACTCCTGTGTTGTCTTGGCTGTGTGCTTGGGGTTGTTGTCCTGTTGGAAGGTGAACCTTCGCCCCAGTCTGAGGTCCTGAGAGCTCTGGAGCAGGTTTTCATCAAGGATCTCTCTGTACTTTGCTCGGTTCATCTTTGCTTCGATCCTGACTAGTCTCACAGTCCCTGCCGCTGAAAAACATCCCCACAGCATGATTCTGCCACCACCATGCTCACCGTAGGGATGGTGCCAGGTTTCCTCCAGACGTGACGCTTGGCGTTCAGGCCAAAGAGTTCAATCTTGATTTCATCAGACCAGAGAATCTTGTTTCTCATGGTCTGAGAGTCTTTAGCTGCCTTTTGGCAAACTCCAAGTGGGCTGTCATGTGCCTTTTACTGAGGACTGGCTTTCTTCTGGCCACTCTACCATAAAGGCCTGATTGGTGGAGTGCTTCAGAGATGGTTGTCCTTCTGGAAGGTTCTCCCATCTTCACAGAGGAACTCTGGAGCTCTGTCAAAATGACCATTGGGACCCTTCTTACCTTACTATAACCTGGACTATTTTGACTTTAGCTCCACTCTAGAGGAGTGGTTAAAATGAATGGATTCTGTTGTTCACAGATCCACCCCAACAACAATCAGTTGTCCCATCTGTATGGACACGTTTGGAGAGGTAAGTCAGACTTTCACTTTTCCATTGATGTTAAGCCTCTGGAAATCAGGATATAACTGGCTTTTGTGTGAAGCAGTAATTGTGTGCACCTTGTAAACAAGCTTCTGCCTCACCCCTCAGATAATTGATGGTGGAAGAATGCTTGTCTCCTCCCAGTGTGGTCACCTGTTCTGCAACACATGCATACGTGACTCACTTGCCAAATCACAGACGTGCCCAACCTGCAGGAAGAAACTAAATCATCAGCAGTATCATCAAATCTACATCTGATCTGTGTTCCTCTTAAATGTATTCCAATTGTTGGAGCTTTTTGCACATTCCTTGAAGGTTTGGTTATATGTTCTTTGTTTGTTTTTTTGTTTGTTTATTTATTATTTAATGGTCTTATCCTTTTAGATCTTAAATTTGCACAAATGGGAATGTTTTTTCCCCCCCTATACTGGGCACATGCGGATTTAACACATTCGAGGGAGGAGAATGTAACCAATCATACACTTCACTGTACGATTGCCTCACTGTACACTAAGAAAGTATATTGTGTACAATGTTTTCATATAACTTTTTTTTAAACGGTTGTGTTTTTAGATGTGTATTATGCCTGGGTTTAGACCATCTAGACTACATTTCACTGTTGTGACCCAAAGCGTGCTTGAGAGCCCTGAAAGAAACTCAGAACTATTTTCTTGTTTGTCCATATGTATTGTGTTTATAATGAAATAATTAAATTACTTGTTTTTAGCCATTTCTGTGTGTAAAAAATGATTTAGAGGTATTGGCTCTGATATTGGGCCCCTGTATTGTGAAATGAGAAATTGCTACATGCATTGAGAAGAGAATGGGGTGGGGAAAAGTCGAATTCAGGAAGTACAGTTTCACTGTAATAAACGTTTGCCCATAGGAAAAACATTGTATGTATGTATATGGTAATTGATTTCATTCAGATTGTCTGGAGAGGTCAAGGCACTGCTTGATTTTCTGGCAAGTGTTCGGCGGTTGCGCATTGAGTTTACTGCAACCTCTAAGTAAAATCACATGATGTGTATCTTGTCATATGACATTGATGAGGGCGACAAGCAACCAGATCAAGCAACCAGCGACTCACTGTGGACTTCACTTCACTAAAAGAAAGAACCTAAACTGTTAGGAATGAAATTCTTTAAAACTTTTTTGTGACTCTGCCGATAATATTTGGAGTATGGAATGTTGGGGAGTTTTGTCTACGATCGCTGCCGCCTGTCTGCTAGGTAAGGTTGGTGGTTTGTTGTCTTGGCTAATCAACATTAACGTTAGCTGTAGCAGGCAGCACTCTGCTTTTAGATATCTAGATATGACTAAAGGCAATTTGTCCTCATGGGATTATTTGAGGTACTCACCCACCCACCCACTTGTGCCACTGGCACTGTACAGAGAGACCTTGTAAACTATTTGTAAACTTTGGCAAGACAGCCACACCATTCAATATATCACAATTATGATTTGATTTGACATATTTTACAAAAAGTGATAGAACTTTAATTGGATATAATTCAAAACGTTCATAAATGACAATGCAAAATTGCACTGGCAACATTGTTGCATAAGTGCAGCTATAAACGTTTATGATAATTAACATTCTGCTTCATGTGAATACATTTTTTATATTTTATTAATCAAGCCCTGTACATTCAAGAGTAGTTAACACATTTACCAAAACGGTAAATTACCCAAGCAGTTCCCCGTGCTCTGGCAATCTCAACTCCATAGAATATACTGTACAGTACACACAGAGGGCCCTGGCCAACTCTGAGCATTTTGGAGTTTATACCAGAGGAAATCATATGACCTGGTTTTGAATAATTGCAATTCTTGAAGAGGGTGTCTTTCTCTCAGCAAAGCAGCTCAGCTCATGGCTAATGTGATTACTGCCACAATAAGGTCTCTGTTTGCTGCTGCTCTCACTTCTGTTTCCCCAACTCACTGACAGGTCAGACACCATAATGTCTTGTGTTAACGGCGTGTGATAATGAGACATTACTAAGTCCACATCAACTGATCTATTCCACAGCTACATATCCTAAAGAAGACTTACTTTGAAATACTTGTTGTGAAACATTGGCTACCACATTGTGAAATGGATCAGTTGGGTGTGATTCAGAATGGCAGCATCATTGTAAGATATCAAAGGAATGAGGAAGTAGACTTCTAAAATCTTTCATGTTGGAACTTTGTGCCATTCTTTGATTAGAAACAAGGCTTTTAATTCATACTCTCATCTTCCCCCCCAAACCACATGTGTTTTACAATGTATAAGACCACAAAAACAACAAAAGGGATTTGGAGAATATGCCACAAATGCCTATTACTGATGGATTTTCCTCAAACAGTAAGGGTTGAAATCTGTGGATGTCTACTGTGGATGTCTACTGATTACAGTGAGGGGAAGGTTACAGTGCCGTGAAAAAGTATTTGCCCCCTTTCTAATATTCTCTACTTTTGCATATTTTTTATTCTGAATGTTATCTGAACTTCAACCAAAACCTAATATAAGATAAAGGGAACATGAGTGAACAAATAAAAACAATTACATACTTATTTCATTTATTTCATGAACAAAATTATGCAGCACCCAATGCCCATGTGTGAAAAAGTAATTGCCCCCTTACACGCAATAATTGGTTGTGCCACCTTTAGCTGCAATGACTCCAACCAAACACTTCCTGTAGTTGTTGATCAGTCTCTCACGTCACTGTGGAAGGATTTTGGCCCAGTCTTCCATGCAGAATTGCTGTAACTCAGTGACATTTGTGGGTTTTCAAGCATGAATTACTTGTTTCAAGTCCTGCCACAACATCTCAATTGGGATTAGGTCTGGACTTTGACTAGGCCATTCCAAAACTTCAAATTTGTTGCTTTTTAGCCATTTTCATGTAGACTTGATTGTGTCTTTTGGATCATTGTCTTGCTGCATGACCCAGCTGCGCTTCAGCTCACAGACGGATGCCCTGACATTATCCTGTAGAATTCTCTGATACAGAGCAGAATTCATGGTTCCTTCTATTAAGGCAAGTTGTCCAGGTCCTGAGGCAGTAAGGCATCCCCAAACCATCAGACTACCACCACCATGCTTAACCGTTGGTATGAGGTTCTTACTGTGGAATGCAGTGTTTGGTTTTCACCAAGCCTAATGGGACCCATGTTGTCCAAAAAGTGAGACTTTTGAAACCTCTGTCCATAGAACATTCTTCCAAGAGTCTTGATGATCATCCAGGTGCAACCAGGTGCTTTTTGGCGAACTTGATTCAACTTTTGGATGACATGGGTCCCATTATGCCATAGAGAAAATCAGAAAGCGGGCAAATACTTTTTCACGGCACTGTAGGTGTTACACGACCTCCTGCAATGGGTTAAGCCATCAAATACCGATCTCCGATTACCTTTTTTCTTCTGAACCATACTAATTAGTTATTGAACGATTATATGTTTCCAGAAAATCCAGCTTCCCATGTCATGATCTGCTCTATTTCCAGTGTATGCCTTTACCTATCTACCACATTGCTACTTAGGGATTTTTTTTCTTCCTGTTTCTAGAACTATTGCTCTAAAAGTCTGGTTATAACAGGTGTGGTGGTGAGCCAGACGATGGCTCCCACACTGGCTCCTGCTGTGATGAACACCACATTCATTGAAAATGTGACAGCGACCACCACAGTCAGTGAGACCACCACAGTCAGTGACAATGTGACCGCGACCACACCCATGATCCTCAGCACCACATCCCAAGGCTGCTCTGCCCTCAACACCTCCACCTGTGAGCCCTGTGTCCCAGGGTCCTACTCCGACAATGGTGAGTCTAGACGTCCTGTAACCTTACTTACCCTGGTCTGGCAGAAAGATGCTTAGTTTCAGTGAAGGGGCGGCGGGTAGCCTAGCGGTTAAGAGCATTGTGCCAGTAACCCAAATAATTAGTTTTATTTCTCACCACAACCTATAAATTAGGTAGAAACACAGCGCAGCCAATTGATGCAGCACTGTAATGTAGTTTTTACCCATGTGACATCTATTTTTTGTTAAGTGGACAGTGGACATAGGAGTTGTGTTGTTGGTGTGTAGCTTTGCCGTATTATTTGACTACTGAAATTTGTCTGGCCTCTACAGACTAACTAAGTGAAAGATTCTTTGGCTCAAATGTAAAATGAAGGTGGTAAATGTTGTAAACAGCACAGCCTGTTCAATAACAGCCTTCTGATCTCTCCCCAGACACCCTGCTGTGTTCCTGCTGCCATGAGCCAGGGCTGTGTATGTTCACTGGGGCTTGCCTTGCATGTTCCAGAGGGTTCTTTCAGCCTCTGGCTGGACAACAGCGATGTCTGCCCTGCAGCCAGGGTTTTTACACCAAGTAAGTCTCTGTCAACTGAGGGCATAGCTGATTCACAAACATTCTGCATACCACTGTTGCATTGACCCTCTTCCTGTTCTCCATCTCACCTTGCAGTTTCACTGGCAGCCCTGTGTGTCAGTCCTGCCCCCCAGGCTCCTACAGCAACAACACAGGCTCCGACTCCTGCCGAAGCTGTTCTCCAGGTATTTATATCAATATTTTTCTGTTTTGGTTGTATAATCATCGCAATAATGACTTACTTGTTACTATTACAGTTATTATATTATAGTGTGTTTGTTTGTTCATCCATGCCCATAGGCAGAGAAAAAGGAGTGAATAAAAAATGAGTAACAACTGATGAAAACAATCAGCTCTCCTGTATAAGAGCTGGGCTTCAGTCATGCACATTCAAGCAATTCAATTGGATGTGTCTGGTTTTTAAATGGAATGTGTTATTTTCAGGTTTCTATACATCAAAACAAAATGCCACATCGTGCAGTCCATGTCAACAGGGAACGTTCTGCAAGTAAGTGGCCCTTATTGTCACCTTCGATTTGTGGTTGCTTAACTAGTGTGGTTTGCACTGCAGCGGGATCTGCTTGAACTCTTAATAATCCACACAACTGTCCCTGTTGCTTGTCTGCAGATCTAACATCACATGCTCCCATCTTATGCAACTGATATTACTTCCCAAAACAGGACACACACACACACACACACAGACACACACATATTGGGTTAGTAGTAGGCATTGAAAAGATTATTTCATAATTTAGTCATCAGACATGGGGTGGTGATAGCCAGCAGTATTAAACAGTATTTTGTAAATAAGTTATTCCCTATTCATTGCACCCTTGTGGTCTTCCTTCCCACAGCTCTTCCAGTTGTGCTCTGTGTCAGATCTGTCCTTCTGGTACAGAGTCTCTGCAGGCCGCTGCTAAGGAGTGCACACCTTGTCGTCCAGGTAACTGCCAGTGCCATCCAACAATATTAACTATGCTATTTCTAATGCATTCAGTGTGTTAAAATATTAAAGGTAAAGAGAATGTTTAAAATGTTTTTCTGAGAATGTTCCATTCAATGTAATATAAAGTAAATATTCAACTATGACTGTATTTGAAGTAGCTCTATTCACAGATGGGTTATCTGGCACTGCATTGATTACATCTATAAAACACACTAAATGAAGGCATGATCTACACTGAACAAAAATAACACACAACATGCAACAATTTCACAGATTTTACTGAGTTACAGCTCATATCAGTCAATTTAAATAAATAAATTAGGTCCTAATCTATGGATTTCACATGACTGGGAATACAGATATGCATCTGTTGGATCAGAAAACCAGTCAGTATATGGTGTGACCACCATTTGCCTCATGCAGCGCGACACATCTCCTTCGCATAGAGTATATCAGGCTGTTGATTGTGGCCTGTGGAATGTTGTCCCACTCCTCTTCAATGGCTGTGCGAAGTTGCTGGATATTGGCAGGAACTGGAAAACGCTGTCGTACACGTCGATCCAGAGCATCCCACACATGCTCAATGGGTGATGTCTGGTGAGTATGCAGGCCAGAACTGGGACATTTTCAGCTTTCAGGAATTGTGTACAAATCCTTGCGACATGGGGCTGTGCATTATCATGCTGAAACACGAGGTGACTGCGGCGGATTAATGGCACGTCAATGGGCCTCAGGATCTCGTCACGGTATCTCTGTGCATTCAAATTGCCGTCGATAAAATGCAATTGTGTTCATTGTCCGTAGCTTATGCCTGCCCATACCATAACCCCACCGCCACCACGGGGCACTCTGTTCACAACGTTGACATCAGAAAACTGTCACCCACACGACGCCATACATGCTGTCTGCCATCTGCCTGGTACAGTTGAAACCTGGATTCATCCATGAAGAGCACACTTCTGGTGAGCATTTGCCCACTGAAGTCGGTTACGACGCCGAACTGCAGTCAGGTCAAGACCCTGATGAAGACGGCGAGCACGTAAATGAGCTTCCCTGAGACGGTTTCTGACCGTTTGTGCAGAACTTCTTAGATTGTGCAAACCCACAGTTTCATCAGCTGTCCGGATGGCTGGTCTCAGACGATCCCGCAGGTGAAGAAGCATGATGTGGAGGTCCTGGGCTGGCGTGGTTACACGACGTACGGCCAGTTCTCTAAAACGATGTTGGAGGTGGCTTATGGTAGAGAAATTAACATTAAATTCTCTGGCAACAGCTCTGTTGGACATTCCTGCAGTCAGCATGCCAATTGTATGCTCCCTCAACTTGAGACATATGTGGCATTGTGTTGTGTGACAAAACTGCACATTTTAGTGCCATTTTATTGTCCCCAGCACAAGGTGCACCTATGTAATGATCATGCTGTTTAATCAGCTTCTTGATATGCCACACCTGTCAGGTGGATGGGATTATCTTGGCAAAGGAGAAAATTGTGCACAACATTTGAGAGAGAAGCTTTTTGTGTGTATGGGAAATGTCGGGGATCTTTTATTTTAGCTCATGAAACATGGGACCGACACTTTACATGTTGCGTTTATTTTTGTTCAGTATAATTTGTTAAGGTAGTACACCGTAATAGCAGAGATTCAGTCAGTTTTAAATGGATGACATCTTAGTGGAGTAATCTGATTAGGATGTATTGCTGAGATGTTTGGTTTTGGACAGGTATGCACAAGGCTCCCCGTCAGAGTATGTGTCAAATCTGCAGCAGCGGCTTCTTCCAGATCCGCTGGGGCCAGGAGACCTGTAACCTCTGCCCCGAAAACCACTACTGCCCAGTCAGTACCACAGCCCTTACTCCCAGTAAACACCTCCAATACTGAAAGTATCCTTAAGGGATTTCCTGACCAACTTTAATGACCAAGGCTCACTTCATCTGTTCCACAGAGTCCAGATGTGAACCCCATCCTGTGCCCTGGCGATGCCTTCTGTCCTGAAGGCAGCACTGCTCCAGGTTACTGCATGGAGACCTTCTTCCGCAAGGCAGGGGAGGAGTGCGAGCTGGCCCCCGTCACCATTGCTCTACTTGTCATTGGAGGAGGAGGTATGTCTGAAGAAACATGTTGAAAATATTGGTGTAGTGGAAGGAAAGTGGTTTGAACTTTAGGCTACAACTTAGATGTTGAAAACCCTTTCATAAGTGAGCAAAAAATTGGCTTCCCATATTTACTTGGTTTTAGTGACCCTTTAATTGAGAAAAGTTGTTCACTGACATGAACCTTGTTTATTTCTTCTAATTGCACTAATTCTATGCATTGTCTGGGCACTACAAAGTACAAATATCCAAATATATGATAGAATTATCTTGTTTAGAGGTAATTTGATCAAGAGGCAACATCTTGTAGCAAAAACAAAGTGAAATAGAAATCATGCTGAAGTAATGGAGTAGTAGTAAGTGAACTTTGTAGTCTTGTTGCATACAGTCTTTTGATGTTGTTTTCTTTATTTTCTCTGGTCCAGTGGCCCTACTTTTCGTCATCCTGCTGGTGTTGCGTCGAAGGCGAGACACAGACGGAGAGCTTTCCCTCGCACGACAACCTCTGTTACGCAAAGAGCGGCCGCAAGGTCGATACTACGGGATCCCATGTGATGCTGAGCCAGTATACGCTGGTTGGTGAACATGTCCCCAGCCCCATCTGATACCTCCAATTATTGGGGTAAAATGTCTGGCTTTTAGAGCAGAATCAACTGAATTCTATGTACCTCAGCTTTGGACTAATGGACCATAAGAGAAAGCAGACTCACACCAAATCCTAACCATGGTTTACCGAATGGCCATTTGAGTACTTTTGATAACTCAACAGCTCTTTCCTGCAGTACATCTTCTAGATGTATTCTTGACAAGCAGAAGTGTTTTTTTCTTCTGTATTATGTGCTTTAGTGAAGGCTGACCCCATTACATTTGTTAAAAATAAGAAAAAATGTCATCAAATTAATTGGCTTTCTTTGCATTCCTCTTTAGGTTAATTAGGTCAATGGTTTAAAGAGGCACACTGGATGGTTGAGGAGGGTTGACAAGCGCTTGTTGAGCATCTTATAAGGACTTGGTGACCTTGTGTTATATGAAAAGCACTTTTGTTTTTGTTGATGTTTGTAAATGTTATTGCATTCATTCATGGTAGATCGAAAGTTATGCGTTAAAGATTGTTTTAAGTAAATGTTCCCTTCTGTCACAGAAATAATATTTGCTGGTTATATGGATTAATAATATTGATGATCTGAGGTACTATGTAGGGGTGTAACGATCCATCTACTACATCGATGTATCGATTTATATTCCTATGATCCAACTACATCGATCTGTGCTCGGCGAGTTGGCCTTTTGGACAACATATATCGATCTAACATCGTTTTAAAATGTAATAAATCGATTGTATCGATACTAGGAAATAACCCATTGGATTTAAGCACGTCAGACTTTATATGGATGTTTTTTCTTAGCACTTTTAATGATAAAGGCTTTAAACATTACTCGATTCAGTCTGCCTATCCGTGACGTCATCGCGCCAACAGCAGCGCAAAGGCGCAAAGACAACAAAACATAGCATGGCGGACGACAGAGGAGAAGCCGACGAGCGAGAAATTATCAAGCCACCATTGCGGTCCTTACAAGAAACAGGAATCTAGGAAACTTCACCTGCACTGTCCAGTATCCAGGTATTTATTTCAGTCACACTGGTTGAATTTTTGGCTAAAAGGTTACTGAATCGATTTCAAGTCACTGAATCGTTTCGGATCGTATCGTTCTAAATGAACCAATATCGTCCTTGAATCGTATCGACAACCACGAATCGTGATACAAATCGAATCGTTGTTAAAACGAATCGTTACACCCCTAGTACTATGTATTATATTTTTTATTGTATATGTTTGAAATGCATCCCATCACATCTATATTCATCATTAGCAATGTTTTTGACCTGTTCTTTAAAATGATAATTTTATGTTTTAAAGAAAAACAGACTCCACTCCAGTGTATATGCTGGAAAAAGCACAATTTTGCACTACATTCAAGTGAAATTCTGTTGTAGAATTACTAGCCTATAAAAGAACTGGATACAGACTGTAGTTATTTCCATGACGCAAGTTTATTAACAAAATGTCTGTAAAACCTCTGCGGTTATGATGAGATGTATCGTCACCCAACATCATTGTTATTTTATACACACAATAAACACCAAAATGACGTTTCATGATGTGTGTCTGTGTGTGCGAGCAAGAAAACGACAACTTTTTTACAGGATCGCGTACTGATTGTTCCAATGGTACAACGTAGTAGTTAATTGCATGAGAAAAAAAGATTGAATCACAGTGGCAAGGAACGTCTCTGGTATGTAATGCTTTGCCACATTATTCAGATGTGGCAAAGCTACCTGTGATCAATTCAAGGTTTTCTGTAAGCTCTATTGCTCTGTTTTACAATCATAATAGCTAATATCTTGCCTAACGAGGCGACTTTCGTGGCCATGATTACCACATTCTAAGGTTATCAAATGCCAGCCAATAGTCTGATTAATCGGTAGCTATACATAGAGTATACAATACAGAATGTTGACTACAATTAATTTAAACTTACTGACCGGTTGTCCTTCTGCTGCTCGAAATTTGAGGCAAAATATCCACAGGTAACTATTGTTTACCCGATTTAGAGAGCTGGTAGGAATGGGTTGGTTAGGCAACAAGGTAAAATTAGTTTTATATTGGATATAAGGATTTCAAACTCCCCCCCGAAAAAAAATTTAAGGTGTGGATTGTATCTCTGTTTTTACCCCACCCAGTAGGTGGCAGCAATACACTTTTGGATGTAGTCTGCCAATAAAACCTTCAAAGAAGAAATGTGTGGATTGTCCGCCATCCTCCACTGACTCAGAATATACCATTTTCATTGTCATGGCATGCTTGGTTCAATAACTATTAACAAGAGAACCGATTATCAGATATAAAACTAACTTTACCTTGGTGCTGAACCTAACCATATTTAATTTGGTCTTATGTAGCAAAATTTGAAATTGTGTTTTTTTTTAAGTAGACTCAGAGCTAGAAAATGGTATATCATACACTACAGTTGAGGAACAATGGTAAAGTAATTCTGCTTTGAATGTTGATAAACTTGTAAACCCACTTTTGAGAAAATGGCCTTTGAATGTTTTGGTTCACCGACTGGAGAGCTCTTCTTTGTCTGCACCCATTCAGCATCTTTCACACCCTCTTAAGCCTTAACCCCACCCATCTCTTTAAGGATTCACATGTGAGACCATGTGCTAAACAGAGTGAGTACAGTAATGTACTAAACAACCAAAGATGTCAAGACTAAAGGCTGGTTTATACTACGTCTATCGACATGGCTGTAGACAGTTGTCGCAGTGACATCATGAACATTAGATTGTCGTCCGACATCAAACTTGTTGTTGTTATGAAAAAGTATAAACACAAAAACTACAGGCTGCTTGACATCAGCAGCCTGGTGGTCCAGAATGGCATAACTGGTGTATTTAAACACCAATACACCCATCCGTTTTAAAAATGAATTTAGGATGTGTCAATCTAGCAAACCAGGCAACTAAAAGTACTTTCTAAATAATGTTTTGGTTAGTTTCTAGCTTGTTAGTTAGCTAGCGAACGTTAAATTAGCTGGCTAGCCAGTTCAAATCATGACCATATCATATCTGACAAGGTCTTAACTTTAGCTAATTTGTTTTCATTATTACAGGAAAATAAACTCACCACAAGATCATTATTTACAAGTTAATGGCGAGCTAATTACAGAAAATAGCTTATGGTTGTGAGTGTGACAAAATAAAAGCAGGGCATTCTACCGGAGAATTTTAGAAGTTGGACACTGTCTCATTGGCCTGACGTTATATCCTAATTTGACTTTGGTGCAGGTCATATTGTTCTTCACATTACCATCTCTGGTAAACACACATTATATCAAATAAAATCAAAGTTTATTTGTCACATGCACAGGATACAGAAGTTGTAAACGGTACAGTGAAATGGTTACTTGCACAGTGGAGTCTTTTGTTTAGGCAACTAAAAGTAACTTTCTAAACAATGTTTTGGTTAGTTTCTAGCTTGTTAGCTAGCTAGCTAAACAATTAACCATACTCCCAACTCGTAACGTTACTACCCTGCATGAATCTGCAGGTAGCTAACCAACTAGGTTCAATGTTAGCTAGTTAGCTAACATTAGGCTATAACTAGCAATGCAAATGGCTCTGAGATATGAATAATATTGCTACACAGATCATACACGTAATGTTAGCTACCGAGCCAGCCAGCTAACAATAGCTAGCTAGCTAATAGTACGCTTTAACTTGAAAACAACTTTCTGACAAAATTTGAAACATATAATATCTGAAAATGTAACTAGCTACACTCTCTTACCCGTATACATGTATGAATGCTTCTCCCTCTCTGTCACGGATGCCATTGTTGCCCTCAGTTTGAAGATGTAATCCGGAGACGGGTGTTTTATACAACAGCCTGTGTTCTCTTTTCAACTCCCTCCGCATATTTGCAATCAAACGCCATAATTTTCTCCATCTCCTTAGCTATCATACTCTGCTTCCACCGGGCATTCAGCTGATTTCAAAACTCGGTCCTCCAGAAAGTGGAGAGCAACACTTTTGCAGTTCTTCATGATATCTTTCAAAAAAAGCCACGTAAAGGATTTACCTACACATACTGAGCAGCTCATGTTATAGACAGAAGCGTGCTACATGGCAGACCAATCCGAACTCATCTCTTGGCATGTCCAGCCCATCCATTATCTCAGCCAATTATGGCCAGCAGCGGGAATTTTCCTGTCTTTTTCCGTGGCTAAACCAACTAGATTCAAGTTTTAATGTCACATGCACAAGTACAGTGAAATGCCTTTCTTGCAAACTCAAAACCCAACAATGCAAAAATCAATAATAATGTATTACTTAAAAAAAAAAAAAAAAATACAAGAAATAAAAATAGGAAATATGAAATACACAATAAAGTAAGTTAGCATACTGTTTACAGGAAATATTTAAGTCAGATCCAATACCATATTTACATGTGCAGGGATACTGGAGTGATGGAGGTAGATACAGTGGGGGGAAAAAGTATTTAGTCAGCCACCAATTGTGCAAGTTCTCCCACTTAAAAAGATGAGAGAGGCCTGTAATTTTCATCATAGGTACACGTCAACTATGACAGACAAATTGAGGAAAAAAATTCCAGAAAATCACATTGTAGGATTTTTAATGAATTTATTTGCAAATTATGGTGGAAAATAAGTATTTGGTCACCTACAAACAAGCAAGATTTCTGCCTCTCACAGACCTGTAACTTCTTCTTTAAGAGGCTCCTCTGTCCTCCACTCGTTACCTGTATTAATGGCACCTGTTTGAACTTGTTATCAGTATAAAAGACACCTGTCCACAACCTCAAACAGTCACACTCCAAACTCCACTATGGCCAAGACCAAAGAGCTGTCAAAGGACACCAGAAACACAATTGTAGACCTGCACCAGGCTGGGAAGACTGAATCTGCAATAGGTAAGCAGCTTGGTTTGAAGAAATCAACTGTGGGAGCAATTATTAGGAAATGGAAGACATACAAGACCACTGATAATCTCCCTCGATCTGGGGCTCCACGCAAGATCTCACCCCGTGGGGTCAAAATGATCACAAGAACGGTGAGCAAAAATCCCAGAACCACACGGGGGGACCTAGTGAATGACCTGCAGAGAGCTGGGACCAAAGTAACAAAGCCTACCATCAGTAACACACTACGCCGCCAGGGACTCAAATCCTGCAGTGCCAGACGTGTCCCCCTGCTTAAGCCAGTACATGTCCAGGCCCGTCTGAAGTTTGCTAGAGTGCATTTGGATGATCCAGAAGAGGATTGGGAGAATGTCAGATGAAACCAAAATACAACTTTTTGGTAAAAACTCAACTCGTCGTGTTTGGAGGACAAATAATGCTGAGTTGCATCCAAAGAACAGCATACCTACTGTGAAGCATGGGGGTGGAAACATCATGCTTTGGGGCTGTTTTTCTGCAAAGGGACCAGGACGACTGATCCGTGTAAAGGAAAGAATGAATGGGGCCATGTATCGTGAGATTTTGAGTGAAAACCTCCTTCCATCAGCAAGGGCATTGAAGATGAAACGTGGCTGGGTCTTTCAGCATGACAATGATCCCAAACACACCGCCCGGGCAACGAAGGAGTGGCTTCGTAAGAAGCATTTCAAGGTCCTGGAGTGGCCTAGCCAGTCTCCAGATCTCAACCCCATAGAAAATCTTTGGAGGGAGTTGAAAGTCCGTGTTGCCCAGCGACAGCCCCAAAACATCACTGCTCTAGAGGAGATCTGCATGGAGGAATGGGCCTAAATACCAGCAACAGTGTGTGAAAACCTTGTGAAGACTTATAGAAAACGTTTGACCTGTGTCATTGCCAACAAAGGGTATATAACAAAGTATTGAGAAACTTTTGTTATTGACCAAATACTTATTTTCCACCATAATTTGCAAATAAATTCATTAAAAATCCTACAATGTGATTTTCTGGATTTTCTTTTCTCATTTTGTCTGTCATAGTTGACGTGTACCTATGTTGAAAATTACAGGCCTCTCATCTTTTTAAGTGGGAGAACTTGCACAATTGGTGGCTGACTAAATACTTTTTTCCCCCACTGTATGTACAGGGGTAAGGGGACTAGGCAACAGGATATAAGATAAACAGAGTAGCAGCAGTTTGCATGTGAGTGTGTTTGCGGGTCTGTAGAGTCAGTATAAATGTATGTGCATATTATGTGTGAGTGAGAAAAATTATGGAGTTTGTGTGTTGGAGTGACAGTGAGTGTGTAGGGCCCTGTGAGTGTGCATAGAGACAGTGCAAATATTGAAATAGAAGGTCAATAAAAGTACAAGGTAAACTCAGTCCGTGTAGCTATTTAGTTAGCTATTTAGCAGTCTCATGGCTTGGGGATAGAAGCTGTTCAAGAGCCTGTTGGTGTCAGACTTGATGCACCGGTACCTTTTGCTGTGCGGCAGCAGAGAAAATAGTCCATGGCTTGGGTGATTGGGGTCTTTGACGATTTTCTGGGCCTTCTTTTCACGCCGCCTGATATAGAGGTCCTGGATGGCAGGGAGCTCGGCCCCAGTAATGTACTGTGCTGTCCGCACAACCCTCTGTAGCGCCATGCAATCGAGGGCGGTGCTGTTGCCATACCAAGCAGTGATGCTTCTGTAATATGATTCCACCTTATTCCTATATTGTCCTTTTGCTCATTTAATGACTCTGCGGGGGTCATAGCGGGCCTTCTTGTACTTATTCCTGTCTTCGGTCGTAGCATCAGGGTTGTCCTGAGTGGCGCAGTGGTCTAAGGCACTGCATCGCAGTGCTAACTGTGCCACTAGAGATCCTGGTTCGAATCCAGGCTCTGTCGCAGCCGGCCGCGACCGGGAGACTCATGGGCGGCGCACAATTGGCCCAGCGTCGTCCAGGGTAGGGGAGGGAATGGCCGGCAGGGATGTAGCTCAGTTGATAGAGCATGGCGTTTGCAACGCCAGGGTTGTGGGTTCGATTCCCACGGGGGGTAGTATAAAAAAAGATGTATTCACTAACTGTAAGTCGCTCTGCTAAATGACTAAAATGTAAATGTAAATGTACAATAGCTCTGTGTACGGTAGCCCTGGTCTTTAGTTTAGCGCCAACCTCTGTGTTCATCCAGGGCTTTTGATTGGGGAAGCAGCAAACCCTCACCGTGGGTAATGAAGCAGGTGATGGAGGTTGTTAGCTCATCATTGTTATTGGTGGAGTCTCAAAACATATTCCAATCAGTGTTAGCAAAAGAGTCCTGTAGCATAACCTCTGATTCTGGTGAATCACAGGTACTTCCTGTTTCAGCTTCTGCTTGTAAACAGGAAGCAAGAGTACGGATTCATGATCTGATTTGCCGAATGGCAGACGAGGAAAGGCCTTGTATGGTTGCTTGTGGGTAGAATAGCAGTGGTCTAGGACTTTTATCGCCCCTAGTGGCGTTGGAGACGTGTTGATGGGAGTTGGGCATCACGTGTCTTAGTGACGCCTAATTAAAATAGCTGGCAACCAGAAAGGCAGCCTCTGGTGTTAGGGTTTTTCCTGCTTGTTTATAGCTTTGTACAGTTCGTTAAGTGCCAGCTTGTTATTTTGATTGTCCTGAGGTTGAATGTATACAGCAGTCACGATAACAGCTAACAACTCCCTCGGGAGGTAGAAGGGTCGTCATTTGACCATCGGGTATTCCAAGATGGGTGAACAGTGGGTCGACACTTCCACCGCACTGGAATTATCACACCAGTTGGAGTTGATGAAGAGGCAATCCTGAGGTTGAATGTATACAGCAGTCACGATAACAGCTAACAACTCCCTCGGGAGGTAGAAGGGTCGTCATTTGACCATCGGGTATTCCAAGATGGGTGAACAGTGGGTCGACACTTCCACCGCACTGGAATTATCACACCAGTTGGAGTTGATGAAGAGGCAAACTTCCCCCCCTCGATTTCCCCAACTCCTCTGTCCTGTCCGCCAGGTGAATGGAGAATCCATCGAGTTGGATAGCCGTGGGGGTATCTTGTCTGAGAGCCATGTTTCTGAAAATCAAAGAATATTGCAGTTCTGAGAGGCCCGTTGGTAGCAAATCCGCCAACAGAGGGGATCCATCTTATTATCAAGTGACTGTACATTATAAAGAGGTGGCCGGTTTTCCCTTCGCCTTAATCTCACCAGGATCCCCCCTCTCTTGCCTCTGAAACGCCTGCGTTTCCTTCTGTGTAGGCCGAAAATTAGGTTGGAATTACAGAGAGAGCCCAGGGCAGATGAGTCGAAGTAGAAGACAGAATTGGGGTAAGTAACTGCTGATCTGTTGTTCAAGAGTTCTTGTCTGTTGTAAGAAATAATAGCGGATACATTTCATGAAAATAAAGTAAAAATAAACAACAAAATCACAAAATGGCTAAATTGGGGCGGAGCTTGCAAAACGCCAGCCATCCATGAAGTAGTGACGTGTGACATATGCCTAGTTTCCTGAAACTAGTCACATACAAAAGTCTAAACAATACTTTCCTGTGTATATTTTGTCTAAACTTTCGAGCAGCAGAAGGACAAACCGCACTAGCCTAAAGGCCAGCAGATGGCGATATTGAGTCATTTCATCTTACCGTCCAAACGCATTGTATGCAGTCGGCAATACATTCTTATCCCTCGTGGACCAGTTCGTACCTAAAACATTCTCCATTCAGGCTGCATAGGCTTCGATATCCTCCTTAATTTTTTTTAATGGCGAGAAGGCGTGGGAAAAAACGGGGAAAATATGCGTGCTTTCATTATGAAACACATTTTCCACCATCATGCTAGAGTGGCTAAATGCCCATCATGTTTAGGGTCATGTATGCCCCCATAGGATGATAATGCCCCCATCCACAGGCCAAGAGTGGTCTGATGAGCATGAAAACAATGTAAACCATATGCCATGGCTGTCTGTCACCAAATCTCAACACAATTAAACACTTATGGAAGATTTTGGAGCGGTGCCTGAGACAGCGTTTTCCACCACCATCAACAGAGCTTCAAATAATGGAATTTATTTTGGAAGAAGGGAGTCACATCCCTTCAGTAGCGTTTCAGACACTTGTAGAATCTATGCCAAGGTGCATTGAAGCTGTTCTGGCTCATGGTGGCCCAATACCATATTAAGACACTTTTATGTTAGTGTTTTGTTTAGTTTGGCAGTTACCTGTATATGCAACTGTTATCAGCTGTGAAAAAAGTAGCTATATGGCTTCCCTAATTTTAGGAATTTCTTTCTCTTGTATTGATAGGCTTGCTGAGGCCGTTGACTCTGTTTGCCAGGGGGCAGCAGATATGTCGCTTCTCCACCATAATCCATAATCAAACCGTGCAGAGTTCTGTGCTTACTACCCCTGCATGGGCTTGTCTGTCTGCTAAAGCCTTCCAGACACCCCAACAGAGCATCCTGCAACGGTGAGGGCTGGAATGGCATAGTACTGCTTAGCTTGATCAGATTCAACCTACCAAGTTCTATTGTGCAGATTCAATTCATTAAGTGCAATTTGCTTTTTTTACTATTCATGTTTACCTAGCTTTTGTTTCAATTGTTTCTTTGAAAGATGAATCAATAAAATCCATTAATAAGATGTTGGCAGGCATATCCACTGGCTTTGTTTGTTTGAATGACATGAAACTGGAAAGGTTTTATTTAATTTATTTGTACTAATTTGGGTGGGGCTTGGTTCTTGCAGGCTTGCACCTCTCATTCCCAGCCGGGTCCAGCAGCCAAGCAGAAACCTCACGTACATCAGCCTGAAGAAGGGGAGGAGGAAGTCTGTGAAATCAGTGGTGAAGAGGTTCATGCGGCTGCACTGTGGCCTATGGATTAGACGCAAGGTAATGTAGTGTCTCTAATTCTATGTTTTCCTTAGTTTCTGAAACCATAAAGGTTGTGTAAATGACCTTATCTCAGTGTCTCCTCTGTCTTTGAATTGACACTGCTGGTTCTCAACAGGCTGGATACAAGACAAAACTGTGGAAGAAATTGCCTGCCAGAAAGAAGCGTTTAAGGGAGCATGTGTTGTAGCGAAACACAGAACAAGCTCTTGGACAAAATGACCACAAAATTCTGGAAGAGGGGGAACTGGTTTGTCAATGATCCCTACAAGAAATACCATGAACGTGAACCTAAAAGTCTAATAGCCGGTGGCTTCTTTAGCAACAAAACTGATGTGTGCGCAACCCTTGGGGCAAAACAGACAGGGTTGGCTTAGAATCAAAGGATTGTTGACATGTAAACTATATTTCCTCTCTAAAAATTTTTTGAAAATAAATGTGCACAATGAGCACTTCTCTCAAATACACCGGTACAGTTGTTGGTTAGCTAGTGAATTTTAGCCATATTAGCATAGACGTGACATGAGTCAAAACACCTAAAAAAATACACTTTATCAATAACATGATACATCAAGCTGAAACCAGCCACCTACTATTCCCCACATGGCAGCTTCTTGTCATTGTTGCTAGCTATCTGACTGTCCAGAATCATAACCCCACACGGCCTTCGGTCTCCAGAATCATAACCCCACACGGCCTTCGGTCTCCAGAATCATAACACCACACGGCCTTCGGTCTCCAGAATCGTAACACCACACAGCCCCCACCCCCCACCACACAGCCCCCACCCCCCACCACACCCACGTAGATGGATTTAGGTTGTGATGGTACAGCTGGAAATATCATTGTCTTGTCGCAGTCGTTGAATCAATTATCTAAAATATTTGTTTAAATGTATTACCTATTAAAATATAATACAAAAAATAAATAAGCCACAGCAGCACATTCTCATTTATTGACTGTTATCAGTTCACCTACAGAAATACTGATGATACAGACCAGTGGAGGCTGCTGAGGAGAGGACGGCTCATAATAATGGCTGGAACGGCACGAATGGAATGGCATCAAACCATGTTTGAAGTATTTGATACTATTTCACCTATTCCATTCCAGCCATTACCAAGAGCCTGTCCTTCTCAATTAAGGTGCCACCAACCTCCTGTGATAGAGAAAGCACTTTTAATGACCAGTCATTTTAGACCATCATTCCTGTCTTTCACATCTTTTTTTCTGAAATTCACAATCATGTTTGAGCATTGTGAGTGATTATGGCCTGCCAGAAGGTACTTTTTACCCCGAGGCCATCAGAGAGAAGAGAGGAATGTGGGCTTTTTATTCCAAAGAGATAAGACATGTTCCTCAAACAATTTATTTGAATCTAGGTTGTAGAAACATGTATTTGTCCATGAGAAGAACTTTCCTGACCTTGTCACAAAGTGTTTCAAAATAATAATGAAAATAATATTCAGACACTTCAGAATCAATGTTATCAGCAAGGCATTCAATTAAGCAAATAACTACACACTAATCCAATCAATGCTGTGAAGTAAATCATTTTCATATTTACTAAATAACAAACATCATTTTTTAATTTTATTTAACCTTTATTTAACTAGGCAAGTCAGTTAAGAACAAATTCTTATTTACAATGACGGCCTACACCGGCCAAACCCCTACAACGCTGGGCCAATTGTGCGCTGCCCTATGGGACTCCCAATACAGCCTGGAATCGAACGAGGGGGTCTGTAGTGACGCCTCAAGCACTGAGATGCAGTGCCTTAGACCGCTGCGCCACTCGGGAGCCCATCATGCAATGATGACTTTCCTTTACCAGCTGCTAGATGGCAATGATTCACTTTATTTTTCAAAAATTGATTTAAAATTCTACCACAGGTCAAATATCTGCTCATGAATAGCCTATATCCCCCCAAAAAAATCAAATTAGAAGGAAACTCTTACTGATATTCCATGTGCAAACAAGTTTATACCTAAATGTTTCTACCGGAAAGGGTTTGAATTTGATGTGTAAACTGAACACATGTACCTGAGGAGAAGCTTTCATTTCTAATTTAAGCTACTGTATTGAGAACAGTGAACAAAAAAAGAAAATGCTGCCCAAACACCAAGCATAAGATTTAGTGATGCATTGTGTAATAGCCAAGTGAATTCACATACCTACAGTGCAGAAATGTTCATTTAAGACATAGACGGTATGTCATTCACTACTTTTGGCAAAAACACTTTCCCAATATTCATGTCATTTACAGAAGGTTAGGAACCTGCCTATAGGAATTGCTATGCCCTCACAGATATAGGCAATAGGCAGGTGTGAGAGAGGAATTAGAAATTCCTCTCTCACATTGGCTGGGAAAAGACAGGTCGATAATTGTGGCTACACTGAGAAAAGTAGAGTTTTAAGTAAGAACCGTGAGTTGACAATTGCTCAGTGAAAGCAGAGTATTGCACAGTGTTTTTAGACTCGGAGAAGGACCAGAGTATATAGCCCTTGCCACTGGCTATCTTTTGTTATACAATAGCTATACACTTCAAAGTATGTTTTGTGTGCTAAACCTGAAAATACTAAAATGTATGGTGATGCCTGTAAGACATGAGTAACACAAACTTTTACAAAACAATTGAATGACACACTTAAATGCCAGATAATTCATAACGAGATTGAAAAGTTGATTGTCATGATTTCTGCTACTTAGAGCAATTTATTCATTTGAATACTAACTAATCCCATGTAATAATCATTTTGGTAATGATCTATAACATGGTGATCAGTGAACTAAAGAGGGCAAGTGAGTCAAATCCTTCATTACTGAGTATTTGACCCTGCTACTCTGCTGGTGACTGATTCCATCTCAAACAGTGACCAAGTAGCCACAAAATGATTCAGTGACTATACATTCTGTTTTATGACACATGACCAGAGACACATACATGCATTTGTCTCTAAACATAATATAAAAAAAACTATCTGAATGACAAATACACACACACACTGTACATACATACAAAAAGTATTCAATGACCGACTAATCAATCCAAATGTCTGTACACTATGGAACCCACTCGTGTGCTACCTTGATGGCACACACCCTCTGTCTCCTTCACACTACAGTATGTGCCAGATGTACTACAGTCGCTAGTGAAAGTCTACACACCCCTTGCACAGTCGTCACATTTTGCTGCCTTAAAATTTAATCTAAAAGGGATTCAATTTGATTGTTTTCCTATCTACACAACCTACTCCACATTTTCAAAGTGAAGGAAAAATTATAGAAATGTTTCTAAATTACTAAGAAGTACAGAATGAGGATGTACTGATTGCGTATGTCTTCATTCCCCAGAGTTAATACTTGGTTTAAGCAACTTTGGCAGCCATTACAGTTCTGAATCATTTAGAATAATATTCTACCAACTCTTAGAGCAACATATAGCCATTGTTTTTGTCAAATTGCTCAAGCTCAGTACATTTGGTTGGGAATCATTGATGGACAGCAATATTGTCTGATTATTTAAGCAGATTTAAGTCAGGATGGAGATTGGACTATTCATGAACACTCAACACCTCTTGGATAGCCATTCTTGTGTGTCTTTGTTATAAAAATGTGTGTAATTGTCCCATGGAAAACTACAACTCTATCCAAGGGTTAGGTTTTCAGAAGACTGAGACGGGTTTTCCTCTAACTTTTTACCTGGGCTTTGCTCCTTTCATATTTCTTTTGATCCTGACAAACTCCCTGCCGGTGACAAGCATGCCCATAGCATAATGCTTCCACCACAATACCACAATTACACAAATGTTTATGCCAAAGACACACCAGAATGTCTTTCCAAGAGACTGTTCCTGAGTGGTCTAGTCTCAACCCTGACTTACATTTGCTTGAAAATCAGAGACAAGGTTTGAATGTTTTTTTCCATCAATGATTCCTAACCAAATGTACTGAGCTTGAGCAATTCTGACAAACAACGGACATATGTAGCCCTATGAGTAGTGCAGAGTTGGTAGAATTGTATTCCAAATGATTCACAGCTGTAATAGCTGACAAAGGTGCTTCCATCAAGTATTAACTCAGGTTTTTATTTATTATTAATTAGGAAACATTTCTATATTCAAAGACCTCTTGAATTTAAATTTCAAGCCAGCCTTGGAGAAGGCCAAGCAGGACCTCTATCGCTGGTCGACACTCCCCATATCACTCACGCACAGAGTCAAGATGGTCATCATGCCAAGATTCCTGTATCTGTTTCAAACAATTCCTATCTTTATAGCAAAATCGTTTTTTAAAGAACTGGATAGACATACCTACTTTCATTTGGAATAAAAAGATCCCACGGTTGCGTAAAGCATTTTTCGAAAGACAAAAAGGAGAGGTGGGTCTTGCCCTACCCAATTTCTTCCATTACTACCAAAAATGGTTCTACCTGGAACCAAAAAGGGTTATCCTATGGGGACAGCCGAAGAACCCTTATGGAAACTTTTTTTCTAAGTGTATGGTCTCAGTTTAGGATCCACTTTGGACATAGACAAGCGATCTCATCCATGCCTTTTATTTCCAACCCACTTTTCACACCCTACCACATAGACACAGCCTTCCAGCTATGGTTTCAGAAAGGATTGACGAGTAACAGACCTTTTCCATGACCGTGTATTTATTCTCTTTGAACATCTAGTTAGAGAGCACAGTACCCCAGACACATTTCTTCAGGTACCTGCAGATACACAACTTTACAAAAAATATTTTCCCGTCTCTCCCACCCACCAGCTGGCTTGATGAATGTTTGAACCTGGATCCCTAAGTAAAGGGACACATTTCTATGCTGTATGACATTATTCAGAATATTGCATGCCCCACTCTTGACCATGTAAAGTGTTCATGGGAGGAAGAGTTTGGAAGCGAGATCTCCGATATCACCTGCATTCTGCAATCCTGGGTTACTACAGTTTAAAGTATTTAATCGCCTACACTTTTGCAGGAGTAGACTTGCCAGATTGTATCCAGATATAGACCCAACCTGCTCTAGATGTCATCAGGCACCCGCCACTCTGTATCACATGTACTGGTCATGCCCGACACTAGTTCCATTCTGGTCCTCTATCTTTGAGACTTTCTCATATACAGTTGAAGTTGGATGTTTACATACACTTAGGTTGGAGTCATTAAAACTCATTTTTCAACCACTCCACAAATGTCTTGTTAACAAACTATAGTTTTGGCAAGTCGGTTAGGACATCTACTTTGTGCATGACACAAGTAATTTTTCCAACAATTGTTTACAGACAGATTATTTCACTTATAATTCACTGTATCACAATTCCTTTGGGTCAGAAGTTTACATACACAAAGTTGACTGTGCCTTTAAACAGCTTGGAAAATTCCAGAAAATGATGTCATGGCTTTAGAAGCTTCTGATAAGCTAATTGACATCATTTGAGTCAATTGGAGTTGTACCTGTGGATGTATTTCAAGGCCTACCTTCAAACTCAGTGCCTCTTTGCTTGACATCATGGGAAAATCAAAAGAAATCAGCCAAGACCTCAGAAAAAACATTGTAGACCTCCACAAGTCTGGTTCAAGTTTAAACACCATGGGACCAAGCAGCCGTCATACCGCTCAGGAAGGAGACGTGTTCTGTCTCCTAGAGATGAACGTACTTTGGTGCGAAAATTGCAAATCAATCCCAGAACAACAGCAAAGGACCTTGTGAAGATGCTGGAGGAAACAGGTACAAAAGTATCTATATCAACAGTAAAACGAGTCCTTTATCGACATAACCTGAAAGGCCGCTCAGCAAGGAATCGCCATAAAAAGCCAGACTACGGTTTGCAACTGCACATGGGGACAAAGATTGTACTTTTTGGAGAAATGTCCTCTGGCCTGATTAAACAAAAATAGAACGGTTTGGCCATAATGACCATCGTTATGTTTGGAGGAAAAAGGGGGTGCTTGCAAGCCGAAGAACACCATCCCAACCGTGAAGAACGGGGGTGGCAGCATCATGTTGTGGGGGTGCTTTGCTGCAGGAGGGACTGGTGCACTTCACAAAATAGATGGCATCATGAGGAAGGAAAATTATGTGGATATATTGAAGCAACATCTCAAGACATCAGTCAGGAAGTTAAAGCTTGGTCGCAAATGGGTCTTCCAAATGGACAATGACCCCAAGCATACTTCCAAAGTTGTGGAAAAATGGACAACAAAGTCAAGTTATTGGAGTGGCCATCACAAAGCCCTGACCTCAAACCTATAGAAAATTTGTGGACAGAACTGAAAAAGCGTGTGTGAGCAAGGATGCCTACAAACCTGACTCAGTTACACCAGCTCTGTCAGGAGGAATGGGCCAAAATTCACCCAACTTATTGTGGGAAGCTTGTGGAAGGCTACCCGAAACGTTTGACCCAAGTTAAACAATTTAAAGGCAATGCTAATTGAGTGTATGTGTCACGCCCTGACTCTGAGGACTCTGTTGAGTCAGGGTGTGTATTTTCCATGTTGTGTGTTGCTATGTTGATTTCTATGTTTTAGATCTAGCATGTGCAGATCTATGTTGGCCGGGGTGGTTCCCAATCAGAGGCAGCTGTAGCTCGTTGTCTCTGATTCGGGACCATACTTAGGCAGCCTTTTGGTACCTGTTAGTTGTGGGATCTTGTTCTGTGTGAGGTATGTTTTTTGTCTACCTTGGACTTCACGTTTCATTTGTTGTTTTGTCGTGTGTTCACCAGGCCAGTGGTGCGTGTCGCCAGTCTGGTATGGCCTGTTCCTGCTCCTCGCACCAAGCCAGTGGTGCGCGTCGCCAGCCCGGCCCGGCCTGTTCCTGCCCCTCGCACCAAGCCAGTGGTGCGCGTCGTCAGCCCAGTCCGGCCCGTTCCTGCTCCCCGCACCAAGCCAGGGGTCCGTGTCATCAGCCAGGTCCGGCCCGTTCCTACTCCCCGCACCAAGCCAGTGGTGCGTGTGTCCTGTCCGGCACGGCCCGTGCCTGTTCCACCGGTGCCTGGTCCGGCACCGGTCAGCTGCTCCACTCCGGAGCCAGAGCAATCTGCTCCACCGGGGTCCAGTCCAGCTCCGGTCAGCGGCTCCACTCCGGAGCCAGAGCAGTCCGCTCCACCGGTGCCTGATCCAGCTCCGGTCAGCGGCTCCACTCTGGAGCCAGAGCAGTTCGATCCACCGTCGTCGGGTCCAGCTCCAGTCAGCGGTTCCAGACCAGACCAGGGGCGCAACAGGGAGGCGGATAATGGGTGGTGGTCACGCCCGGAGCCGGATCCGCCTCCGAGGTGGAATGCCCACCCGGCCCCTACCCTGTTATGTTTATGTGGCGCGGTCGGAGTCCGCACCTTTGGGGGGGGGTACTGTCACGCCCTGACTCTGAGGACTTGTATTTGTTGAGTCAGGGTGTGTATTTTCCATGTTGTGTGTTGCTATGTTGATTTCTATGTTTTAGATCTAGCATGTGCAGATCTATGTTGGCCGGGGTGGTTCCCAATCAGAGGCAGCTGTAGCTTGTTGTCTCTGATTGGGGACCATACTTAGGCAGCCTTTTGGCACCTGTTAGTTGTGGGATCTTGTTCCGTGTGAGGTATGTTTTTTGTCTACCTTGGACTTCACGTTTCGTTTCGTTGTTTTGTCGTGTGTTCAGTACGTAAATAAATATGAATGCATATCACGCTGCGCCTTGGTCCTTCTCGTCCGTAAACGATCGTGACAGTATGTAAACTTCTGACCCACTGGGAATGTGATGAAAGAAATAAAAGCTGAAATAAATCATTCTCTCTACTATTATTCTGACATTTCACATTCTTAAAATAAAGTTGTGATCCTAACTGACCTAAGACAGGGAATTTTTATCAGGATTAAATGTCAGGAATTGTGGAAAAACTGAGTTTAAATGTATTTGGCTAAGGTGTATGTAAACTTCCGACTTCAACTGTATATACAATAAGGAAATTGCCCCAGATCCCTCTGTCGCTATTTTCGGGGTAGCCCCCGAAGGGCTTACTTTCTGTAACACCCAAGCAGAGGCCATAGCCTTCTCGTTCCTTCTGGCCCGCCCACTTATTCTTTTTAAATGGAAGTCAGATTCCCCGCCATCGCATGCTCACTGGGTTAGGGATGTTATGGCCCATCCTAAATTGAGTAAGGGATGTTATGAACTTACTTATATAGTATTTTTCTTATTTTATTTTCTTATTATAATTTGTATTGTCCAACAGCTGTTGCATTGGATAGTACCAATGTAACTTGTTGCTGTATTTATGTTTTGTTACTGTTGATTATCTACTTTTAAAAACCAATAAAACCAATTGAAATAATAATAACTTTCTTTCACTTTGAAAATGTGTAATAGGTTTTGTAGATCCGCAGAATTATTTATTTTTTTATCCCTTTTTAGATACAATTTTAAGGCAACAAAATGTGAATACTGTGCAAGGGGTGTGTACACTTTCACAAGTCACTTTGGTTTCCTTATTCTAAAACAAGGCTGTTTTATACATTTAGCTTTTGGCCACATTTCCTTATTTACCCTCTTCTCCTCGCAGCTAAAGCAGTCTTGGGAGCGTTCACAGAATATCACATGGCTTCTCTGTTTGAAGACAGCTGGGCACTCCTGAATCTTGTGAGAGGCCTTAAGACTCTAGGAGGAGGCTAGAAAGAGAGAGAGATATAAAAAAAGATAAATGGAGCACTGATTAACCATAACTGTTCTGAAAGCAGTAACTGATTAACCATAACTGTTCTGAAAGCAGTAACTGATTAACCATAACTGTTCTGAAAGCAGTAAATGCCATATTATTCCTGGTTTGTGGTCTGACAATGTTTGTCTTGTTTGTCCGATGTGGCACAAAAACATGCTCTGTATATCTCTAAATTCAGTTCGGGGACAAGATAAACACTCATTACATTATGAAAATATGATTTGACACATGGTTAAGAAAGCAATCCTGGAATGTTGTTTTCAGATGCCTGTTTCAGCTTGTTTTCTAGTGTGGGAAATAATAAATGCAATCAAATCAATACTTCCATAACCATTGCAATTCACAGCAAAGTCATATCAGCAGTGAAACATTACTGCAAAATAACACCAATTTACACACATTTGTCAGTCCACTAAAACTCAAATACATATTATAAACAAATGTGTATCATAACAGTACAACAAATTCCAGCAAAACAATTATCTGCCGTCCTCATTTTTGCAATGATACCGTGCAATGCAAAAAGAACCCAGTTAGAAGTAGCCAAGTAAGAATGAGTGACTCGGTGTGTTAGTCACCACAGTCCAGTAGCAGTTAGAACCATGCGCCAGTAGGCCAGCCAGTTTAAAGGAGTACCTCAGGTGCCTTCCTCTTAATCAACCTGAGCTGTGGGGAGCTTGTGGATGTTTCCCCCCCTCTCCCCATGTCCTCAGTCTGCTCTGTTGCTGGGGGTGCAGGGGATGGAGGTGGAGAGGGTAGAGCGGGCTGGGGGGTCAGAGAGGGCGAAGGAGTGGGTGTGGGTTCAGTCATGGGTTCGGGGGGCGTAATAGGGTGGGACAGTGGCTCCTTGGTGTCACACTGATCGAAGCTCAGCACCTCATATTCAGTCATGTCAAAATCCTGCCCTGCACCATGAGAATGACCGTGGTAAAAATAATTACAGACACGCATCAGAAAGTATGCTGAAATCTGCAGTGAAATGTACTATAATTATTGAAGTGATGTAGCTCATTTCATTACACTGAGGTTGTTATGAGTTCAGTTTACTATGGGGCAGAGTAGGGTTGTTGTTCTCTACACAGACCAAGGGAGCAGACATCATCTGACCATGTGTGCAGGCAGGGGAATAAGAACTAAAATAATGCTGAAAGAAATGGAATACCGTCTCTCACAGGGCAAACAAGCATACCTATGCCATTAGGATGAGGACTACTCTTCAGGGCCCTTCATTAAGTCTCTGCAGAATTATGTTCAGTACACTGGATTTCTATCTTATCATTCAATTTGCCATGCAAGCAGCAATCAAAAGGCCAAAATAGCCTTTCATTACCCTGCTCTTTCAGTATAAAGGATGCTTGTGGACTTATCAGATAATATCATGTTGTTCTGAAATCAGATAATCACATTGTAATTATTGCACAATAAGTGTGTGGTAAGTTAACACATTTTAAAAAATGTGTTAATCATCCACACAGTACAGCCACTTACAGTTACAGTTATCCACAATATTAGTGCTTTAAAAAAAAATCATGTTAACAGAGCCATGGTGCAAAAGCATTCCTTTTCACCTTTGTGACACTCAATAACCTCTTGGAAAATAGACTAATCAATCCAAACAAAGTGAATCTCAAAGAAACTTTGGACTGTACAACACATACTGTATAATGACAAGACATGAAACATTGAATGAGTCTGGCCACTGGAGAGCAGGATGTGGTCATTCAATGATAACATCTAAAAGTTAAACATTCCTAGATGGGTTGAGAGCCTCCCTGGCAGCCCTATGGAGACTGACCTGCAGTCAGAGAGCGTCACAAACAGGAAGGGAGATGTGGGGTTAGGGGGACTCAGGAAAGTCATCTTACAGAACTATTATCTGCAGGCTTAAACAGGAAGGAGGCCATATGATAGTTTTCAAGTTTTAATGTCACATGCACAAGTACAGTGAAATGCCTTTCTTGCAAGCTCTAAACCCAACAATGCAGTAAGCAATAACAATGTAATACTAAAAATAACATAAGGTAGAACAAAAACACACAATAAATAAAAATTAGAAATAAGAAGAACATGAGAAAGTAAGTAAGCATACTATATACAGGGTCAGTCAGTTCCAGTACCATATTTACAGTGTGCAGGAATACTGGAGTGATAGAGGTAGATATGTATAGGGTTAAGGTGACTAGGCATCAGCATATATAATAAATAGAGTAGCAGCAGCGTATATGATGATTGTATGTGAGTGGGTGTGTGTATAGAGTCAGTATAAATGTATTTGCATATTATGTGTGAGTGAGAAAATTATGAAGTGAGTGTTTGTGTGTGTTGGAGTGTCAGTGTGCGTGAATGTGTAGGGCCCTGTGAGTGTGCATAGAGAAAAATTGAAATAAAATACAAGGGTCAACTCAGATAGTCCGTGTAGCCATTTTGTTAGCTATTTAGTTAGCTATTTAGCAGTCTCATGGCTTGGGGATTGAAGCTGTTCAGGAGCCTCTTGGTGTCAGACTTGATGCACCGGTGGTTGGAGTATTTAACGATTTTCTGGGTCTTCCTTTCACACGGACTGATATAGAGGTCCTGGATGGCAGGGAGCTCGGCCCCAGTGATATACTAGGCTGTCCGCACCACCCTCTGTAGCACCATGCGACCGAGGGTGGTGCTATTGCCATATCAAGCAGTGATCCAGCCAGTCAAGATGCTCTCAGTGGTACAGCTATATAACTTTTTTGAGGATTTGATTGCCCATACCAAACCTTTTTAACCTCCTGAGGGGGAAGAGGCGCTGTGTGTATGTGGACCATTTTACAGTGCCTTCTGAAAGTATTCAGACCCCTTGACTTTTTCCACATTTTGTTACATTACAGCCTTATTCTAAAATTGATTTAATTGTTTTTTTTCCTCATCAATCTACACACAATATCCCATAATGACAAACCAAAAATAGGTTTTTAGAAATGTTTGCTAATTTATAAAAAAGAAATAACTGAAATGTCACATTTACATAAGTATTCAGACCCTTTACTCAGTACTTTGTTGAAGCACCTTTGGCAGCGATTACAGCATTGAGTCTTCTTGGGTATGACGCTACATACTTGGCACACCTGTATTTGGGGAGTTTCTTCCATTCTTCTCTGCAGATCCTCTCAAGCTGTCAGGTTGAATGGGGAATGTTGCTGCACAGCTATTTTCAGGTCTCTCCAGAGATGTTTGATTGGGTTCAAGTCCGGACTCTGGCTGGGCCACTCAAGGACATTCAGAGACTTGTCCCGAAGCCACTCCTGCGTTGTCTTGGCTGTGTGCTTAGGGTCGTTGTCCTTTTGGAAGGTGAACCTTCACCCTAGTCTGAGGTTCCTGAGCGGTCTGGAGAAGGTTTTCATTAAGGATCTTTTCTCTGTTCATTCTGACTAGTCTCCCAGTCCCTGCCGCTGAAAAACATCCCCAGAGCATGATGCTGCCACCACCATGCTTCACTGTAGGGATGATGCCAAGTTTCCTCCACACGTGACGCTTGGCATTCAGGCCAAAGAGTTCAATCTTGGTTTCATCAGACCAGAGAATCTTCTTTCTCATGGTCTGAGAGTCTTTAGGTGCCTTAAGGCAAACTCCAAGCGGGCTGTCATGTGTTTTTTACTGAGGAGTGGCTTCCTTCTGGCCTCTCTAACATAAAGGCCTGATTGGTGGAGTGATGCAGAGATGGTTGTCCTTCTGGAAGGTTCTCCCATCTCCACAGAGGAACTCTGGAGCTCTGTCAGAGTGACCATCAGGTTCTTGGTCACCTCCCTGACCAAGGCCCTTCTCCCCCGATTGCTCAGTTTGGCCGGGCGGCCAGCTCTAGCAAGAGTCTTGGTGGTTCCAAACATCTTCCATTTAAGAATGATGGACGCCACCGTGTTCTTGGGGACCTTCAATGCTGCAGACATTTTTTGGTACCCTTCCCCAGATCTGTGCCTCGACACAATCCTGTCTCGGAGCTCTACGGACAATTCCTTCGACCTCATGCCTTGGTTTTTGCTCTGACATGCACTGTCAACTGTGGGACCTTATATAGACAGGTGTGTGCCTTTCCAAATCATGTCCAATCAATTGAATTTACCACAGGTGGACTCCAATCAAGTTGTTGAAACATCTCAAGGATGATCAATGGAAACAGGATGTACCTGAGCTAAATTTTGAGTCTCATAGCAAAGTGGCTGAATACTTATGTAAATATGGTATTTTTGTTTTTTATTTTTATTATGCTTTGTCATTATGGGGTATTGTGTGTAGATTGTTGAGGATTTTTGTTTATTTAATTTAATTTTAGAATAAGGCTGTAACGTAACAAAATGTGGAAAAAGACAAGGGGTCTGAATACTTTCCGAAGGCACTGTAAGTCCTTAATGATTTGGACACCGAGGAACTTGAAGCTCTCGACCTGTTCCACTGCAGCCCATCGATGTGGATGGGGGCATGCTCACCCCTCCGTTTCCTGTAGTCCATGATCAGCTCCTTGGTCTTACTGATGTTGAGGGAGAGGTTGTTGTTCTGGCACCATACTGCCAGGTCACTGACCTCCTCCATGTAGGCTGTCTCATCGTCGCCTGTGATCAGGCCTACCACCGTTGTGATTGCATCGTCTATGGATCTGTTGGGGCGGTATGCAAATTGCAGTGTGTCTAGGGTGTCTGGGATGATGGATTTGATGTGTGCCATAACCAGCCTCTCAAAGCACTTCATGATTACCAATGTGAGTGTTACAGGGAGGTAGTCATTGTGGCATGAAGCCTTAGAGTTCTTGGGAACAGGAATGATGGTGGACATCTTAAAACGTGGAGATTACAGACTGGGACAAGGAGAGGTAGAAAATTACCGTGAATATGCACACCAGCTGTTCTGCGCATGCTCTGAGAAGGCTCCCTGGAATACTGTTGGGCCCCGCAGCCTTACGGGTGTTGATGTGATTAAAGATTTTACTCACGTTGGCCTCGGAGAGTGAGATTACCCAGTCCTCTGGGTCGGTGGCAGCCCTTACACTCGGCACGAGGTTGTTATTGTCGAGCATGCATAAAATGTATTGAGTTCGTCTGGTAGAGGCATCATTGGGCAGATCACGGCTGGGTCGTCCTTTGTAATCCGTAATGGACTGTAGCTCCTGCCACATGCGACGGGCGGCGAAGCCTATGTAATATGATTCCATCTTATTCCTATATTGTCCTTTTGCTCGTTTGATGACTCTGCGGAGGTCATAGCGGGACTGCTTGTACTTGTTCCTGTCCTCAACCGTAGCCTTGGGGTTGTCTGCAATAGCCCTATGTGCGGTAGCCCTGTCCTTTAGTTTAGCGCCAACCTCTGTGTTAATCCAGGCCTTTTGATATGGGAAGCAGCGAACCTTTACTGTGGGGACAACGTCACAGATGCATTTCCTAATGAAGCCGATTACAGAGGTGGTTAGCTTGTCAATGTTATTGGCGAGTCGCGAAACATATTCCAATCAGCGCTAGCAAAGCAGTCCTGTAGCATAACCTCTGATTCTGGTGACCATTTCTCAACAGAGCAAGTCACGGGTACTTCCAGTTTGAGCTTCTGCTTGTAAACAGAAAGCAGGAGTACGGAGTCATGATCTGATTTGCTGAATAGCGGAAGAGGGAGGGCCTTGTATGCTTTCTTGTGGGTAGAATAACAGTGGTCTAGGACTTCACCACCCTAGTGGTGAAGGAGACATGTTGATGGAAGTTAGGCATCTTTTGTCTTAATGACGCTGAGTTAAAATCACCGGCAACCAGAAAAGCAGCCTCCAGATGTACGTTTTCCTGCTTGTTTATAGCCTCGTACAGTTCGTTAAGTGCCAGCTTGTTATTTTTCTTGTCCTGAGGTGGAAAGTATACAACAGTCACGATAACAGCTGAAAAGTCCCTCTGGAGAAAAAAGGGTCGGAATTTGACCATCAGGTATTCCAAGACGGGTGAACAATGGGTCGACACTTCCACCACGCTTGAGTCAGCACACCAGTTGTTGATGAAGAGGCAAACCCCTCCCCTTCTCGATCTCTCTGACTCCACTGTCCTGTCAGCACTTGAATGGAGAATCCATCGAGTTGGATAGCCATGGGGGGTATCTTGTCCGAGAGCCATGTTTCAGAAAAGCAGAGAATATTGCAGAGTGTCGAGAGTCCAGTTGGTGGGTTGAAGCTGGTAGACCAAAACCGATAGTAAAAGGCTCAAATTCGAGTCATTCAAAACAAATCTCCCCCATCCCCCACATCTCATTTCCACGTAACATGGCAGAGACTCGCACATGAGCCTTTTACTTTTGGTTTTGGTCCACTAGCTTCAAACAGCTGTAAAAACTATATTTGTTGTTATTGAAAATATATTCCACAGCGATTTAGATGGTACAATGATTCCCTACAATATTCAGTACTTGTTTTCTCTCATAAACTGAAATTCAGCGAACAGTGTAGAATCTTTGCAACCACGAAATGACAGAGCGATTTCCACTAGATAACACAGCCACAAAGTCAGAACATCTTTCCCATTTTGACAACATGCTCCAGTGGGAGAATCAATAGGCAAATATCAGCCAATCACAACATTGGTGGGTAAGTAATTCTAAGAAACACTATCATTTCACCATTACTGCAGATATATTATGGACAATTTCTGAAATTAGAATGCAAAAATTCTACAAAAATCGTATGTGTAACACCTTTAAACTGTGCTCACTCTTTTCACCAGTGCTGTGGTCAACCATTATTTGCCAAATATACCACATTTGCTCTATTAGGCCGTACTAGTGCACATGCTAGTGTTTAGAAATTGCCAATCCTATGTACCATATTGCTACTTAACTATTACCTGGTAGTTATCTAGGTCATAAAAATGTCATATGGAAAAAGTTATGACACTCCCTTCCCTGCCCTTGTTGTGGCCAATCATTATGTCTGTATCTTGGTTAGTTATGTAAGTGTATGTGGCAGTATAGTCTCACCCTTGGTGTAGCCAATCTCTGACTTGCTGCGCATCATCGTCCTGGCCCTTTGTTGTCCAGCTGCAGACTGGGTGTGGACAGATCCAGCGTCTATCTCAGTTGGGTCGGACTGGTAGGCGGACAAGTCCTGCATGCTGAAACTTCGCAGTCTATCTGACAGTACTCCTTGGCTCTGGTGTGGGAGACAAAATACATTAACACTATGAATTATCTACAGTGCCCCTCCACTAATATTGGCACCCTTTGTAAACATGAGCAAAACGGGCTGTGAATTTTTTTTATTTGCTGTTTATCCTCTTGGTCTTTCATTCAAAACATTCACAAAATCTAAGCTTTAATTGAAGTAAAATGATTGAAAAAAATAAATGTGAAATAAATATTTTTCTCCGAAACATGTGTGCCACAATTATTGACACCCCTAGAAATTCTTATGAGTCAAATCTAACTGAAGTATATTCCCATTCGTATTTTACGTTTTTAAGTTCACCTCAGTGATTAAGAACACTTAAGCGGTAAGCCATGACTTCCTGTTTCACTGAGGTATAAATATGAGGTGACACACAGGCCAAGTTCGCATAGTCATCTATTACTATGGGAAAGACCCGAGAATATAGTAATGATTTGCGACAAAAGGTTGTTGAGCTGCACAAATCAGGAAATGGCTATAAGAAAATAGCTCAATGGTTGAAAATGGCCATTTCCACTATCGGCAATAATTAAGAAGTTTAAATTTAAATTTAAATTTTAGTCATTTAGCAGACGCTCTTATCCAGAGCGACTTACAGTTAGTAAGTGCGTCTATTGACCCCACGCACAGTGAGTAGGATGGTTAGAGTGGCCAAAAAATCTCCAAGGATCACAGCTGGAGAATTGCAGACATTAGTTGGGTCTTGGGGTCAGAAAGTCTCCAAAACTACGATCAGACGCCACCTACATAACCACAAGTTGTTTAGGAGGGTTGTTATAAAAAAGCCTTTGCTTTCATCAAACAACAAACTCAAGCGCCTACAGTTTGCCAAACGTTACTGGAACTTTCAATGGGACCAGGTTCTATGGTCAGATGAGATCAAAATAGAGCTTTTTGGAAACAAACACCAGAGGTGGGTTTGGCGTAGACAGAAAGATAGCCATGCAGAAAAGTACCTCATCCTCACTGTGAAGTACGGTGGTGGATCTTTGAAGTTGTGGGGCTGTTTTTCTTCCAAAGGTCCTGGACTCCATCAAGTACCAGCAGATATTAAATCAAAACCTGACTGCCTCTGCTAGGAAGCTTAAACTGGGCCGTGGTTGGATCTTCCAGCAGGACAATGATCCAAAGCACACCTCAAAATCAACACAAAAATGGTTCACTGACCATAGAATCATGGTTTTTCCATGGCCATCCCAGTCCCCTGACCTAAACCCCATAGAAAACCTGTGGGATGAGCTGAAGAGGAGAGTTCACAAGTGTGGACCTCGGAATCTGAAGGATCTGGAGAGATTCTGTAAGGAGGAATGGTCTGAGATCCCTTGCCATGTGTTCTCCAACCTCCTTACGCATTATAGGAGAAGACTCAGCGCTGTTATCTTGGCACACATATAATTGAGAAAAATATTTGATTTATAATAAGAATTTATTTTTTCTTGCAATTATTTTACTTTAATTAAAGGTTAGATATTTGTGAATATTTTGAATGAAAGACCAAGAGGATAAACAATTTTAAAAAATTGTTCACAGACCGTTTTGCTCATATTTACTAAGGGTGTCAATATTAGTGGAGGGCACTGTATATGAATAGAGAAAAACATAACTTCACCCCACCCAGGACAAATCAGAAATTCAAAGAGTCAGCATTACCTTTGTCGCAGCCAGGACTGCAGCTGTGGCTGCCACATTCAAACCTTTCCTCCCAAAAGTCACCAGAGTGTCATAGCTTTTGTCCTTTGCTTGGCAGAGATAGTCATCAATGTCCTGGACAGACAGAAAAACACACACATATTACAGTAACTGTCTTTTTCTTGGCAGGTCATGTGAAAAACACATTCCTAGGTTTGATGTACTGTATGTAAACAATTGTCACATCTCCTCCCGTTGCTCTGATTCGCCGGTCTACTGAGCCACCGGTCTGACTGCACCACCTCGGCAACACCGGAATGGAAACCCAATGCACCCTAATCACCTCCAGCGCACCTGCACCTCATCATCTCATCACCACCCCTATATAGCCCTGGACTGTTCAGTGTTGAGTTGTGTGTGATTGTTAGTGTCTTGTTGTGTACTCGCTCATTGTTGTTCTCTTGCTCAGTGTTAAGTAAACCTTTACATTGTTGATTCCTGTGTCTGCGTCCTGCCTCTTCGTATCCTCAGTACTCATCACAGAATCACACACCAATCACGAAGATGGATGCAGCAGGTAATCCTCCTGGAGTTTCCCAGCGCCTCAACCAGCACCAGCAGCAGATTGCCCAGCTGAACGCCGTCATGCAGGAAGTGCTCCAAACGCTGCATAAACTGACCATCGCTCCGGTTCCACCTCAGGGAGCGGCGAGTGCATCCAGTCCACCTCCTCCCGTGCTATCACCAACGTCTGAGGGACCCCTCGCCCTGCCAGAGCGCTATGACGGGAAAACGACTAAATGTAGAGGCTCCCTGCTACAGGTTTCACTGTATCTGGCGTGTCAGTGTGGGGCATCTCCATCGGACCAAGCCAGGATAGCGCTGGTGATTTCGCTACTGAAGGGAAAGGCGCTGGATTGGGCCACTGCAGTCTGGGAAGGAGGTGAGGCCGCGGCGCTTCCCTACTCCACCTTCCTCGCTCGGTTCAGGGCGGTGTACGATCATCCCAAGGAGGGAAAGGACGGGGGTGAGCGTCTCCTCCGGCTACAACAGGGAGAGGGGGCCGCGTTCGAGTACGCCCTGAGCTTTCGCACGGTTGCGGCGTCTTCTGGCTGGAATGAGCGTGCTCTGCACATGGCCTTCAGGAGAGGCTTACGGGAGGACATCATGATGGAACTCGCATGTCGGGATGACGAGATGGACCTTGATACCCTCATCGCCATGTCCATTCGTCTTGACGACATGTTGAGAGACCGACGGCGTTTCCAACACCACCCGGAGCCTCGGCGCTCACCCCATCTGAGCTATGGAAGCTGCCCTGCCTCCGAGTCCTCACCCATGGAGGTGGGCAGCACCTCCTACACCACCACGGACCACAGATCTCCTGGCGGCTCCCTATCTAGGCGGTCTGACTCCCGTCGCCGCTCCGTGAGTGTTCCGTCATCACCTGTCACCAAACCATTGTTTTTAGTTCCCCTAATGGTGAATGGTTCTTCCTTCTCTTCGCTTTCCACGGCAATTATAGATTCTGGATCAGCAGGGAACCTTATAGATAGGGAGCTGGTCTCTGAATAGGGGTTGCCCACCATGCTACTGCCTTCTCCGCTACATGTCACCTCTCTGGACAATAAACCACTTGGATCAGGCACCATTACGCACGTCACTCTCTCATTCACCATCACCATCACCATTCCCACACTACCGGAGCACCACGAGGAGCTGTCCTTCCACATCGTCACGTCACCCCTTCACCGGATCGTCTTGGGATTGCCCTGGCTCAGACTACACAACCCCACCATCAATTGGATCACCAAGAGGATCACAGCCTGGTCCTCCTCATGCCGGAGGACCTGCCTTCCGGTGGTTTGTTGTTTCACGTCAGTGGAGAGTCTGTAGTCCGCCCTCTAGGCCAACATTTCACGTGAGTACGCAGATCTCTCCGATGTCTTCTCTGCCTCCAAGGCTAAGTGTCTCTCTCCTCACAGGCCCTGGGACTGCGCCATTGACCTGCTGGAGGGACAACATCCCTCAAAGAATCGCATTTAGTCCCTCTCCATAGCGTAGACTGAGGCCATGGAGAAGTATGTGGCAGAGACCCTGAAACAGGGGTTCATCAGACGCTCTCCTCTCCTGCCCCGCCAGCTTCTTCTTCGTGGCCAAAAAAGATGGAGGACTGAGGCCGTGCATTGACTACCGGGGGCTGAACGCAGTCACCACCAAGTACCGGTACCCCCTCCCTCTGGTTCCGTCGGCCATCGAGCAGCTGCGAAGGGCCCGGTAATTTACCAAGTTGGAACTGAGGAGTGCCTACAACCTGATCCTAATCCGGGAAGGAGACGAGTTGAAGACGGCATTCAGCACTACCTCAGGCCACTATGAACACTGTGTCATGCCCTACGGCCTCGCCAACACACCTTCCGTGTTCCAATCCTTCGTCAATGACGTGTTCCGAGACATGCTGAGTAGACAGGTGGTGGTGTACATCGACGATATCCTGATCTACTCGGCTACGTTCGAGGAGCACGTCAGGGAATTCAGAGTGGTCCTACTCCGCTTCCGGGAACACAGCCTGTTGGTGAAGGGGGAGAAATGTGAATTCCACCAACAGGCCATCTCCTTCCTGGGATACAAGATCAGTCCTCGGGGTGTTCATGGAAAGAACGAAGACGGACGCCGTCAGGTCATGGCCAGTCTCCACCACCATCAAGGGCCTACAGAGCTTCCTTGGCTTCGCACATTTCTATCGCCGTTTCATCAGGTCCTTCAGCTCCATAGCCACCCGCTCACCTCTCTCCTTAAGGGGGGGCCTCAGAAGCTGGCCTGGAACCCTGAGGCTGATGCTGTCTTCAAGAGGCTCAAGGAGAGGTTCACCACAGCGCCCCTCCTAAAATACCCAGATCCAGCTCGTCCTTTCATCCTGGAGGTGGACGCATCTGAGGAGGGTGTGGGTGGGGTCCTCTCCCAGCGGCAAGGTAAGCCAGAGAATATGTATCCCTGTGCCTTTTTCTTGAAAAAGCTTACCCCCGCAGAGAGGAACTATGGAGTTGGAGACAGGGAGCTGTTGGCCGTGGTCTTCGCTCTGGAGGAATGGAGACACTGGCTGGAGAGCGCAGTCCATCCATTCCGGATTCTCACTGACCACCGGAATTTGGAGCACATACGGGCAGCGAAACGGATGAACTCTCGTCAAGCCAGGTGGGCCCAATTTCTTACTCGCTCTCAGTTTATTCTGTCCTACCGCCCAGGATCCCAGAATGTGAAAGCCGATGCACTCTCCAGGATGCACCATACCGGAGAAAGGAAGGATCTGGGGGTCCTATCCTGCCTCCGTCTCTCATCGTGGCACCTGTCGTTTGGGATGTGGATGAAGACATCTCCCTGGCGGCACAGGAGGACCCAGCACCTGCCAACGCCCCTCCGGGGCGCGTGTATGTACCCACCAGGGTCCGTGACCGCCTGCTGATCTGGGCGCACACCATCCTTACGGCAGGGCACTCCGGTATGACGCGCACCCTACATTCTCTCTCACAAAAATACTGGTGGCCCACCTTGGCTAATGATGTCTCCCGCTATATCAACTCCTGTTCCGTATGTGCCAAAACGAAGACACCTCGGAACGCACCGGCAGGTAAACTAGTTCCTCTCCCAGTGCCTCAGCGACCTTGGTCACACCTGTCCATAGACTTTGTCACCGACCTCCCACATTCTGACGGCTTTACCACAGTCCTGGTGGTCGTAGACCGGTTCTCCAAATCATGCAGTTTTTTGCCACTAACTGGTCTTCCTTCTGCTCTCCAGGTCGCTGAGGTCCTGTTCCAACAGATCTTCTGGCATTATGGACTTCCGGAGGACATCGTCTTGGATGGTGGCCCCCAATTCACCTCCCAAGTGTGGAAGGCTTTCCTGGAGAAGATCGGGGCCATGGCCAGCCTCACTTCCGGGTATAGGCATCAGACGAATGGGCAGGTGGAGTGCATGAACCAGGAGCTGGGGAGGTTTCTTCGTTGCCACTGTCAGGACCGGCAGGGTGAGTGGGCAAGGCTTCTTCCCTGGGCAGAATATGCCCAGAACTCCCTCGTTTACTCCTCCACGGGGCTCACTCCATTCCAGTGCGTCCTGGGGTACCAGCCGGCCCTGGCCCCTTGGACACCCAGCCAGACTGATGCGACCGCTGTCGACGAGTGGTTCCGCAGAGCCGGACAGGTCTGGGATGCCGCCCATGTCCATCTCCAGAGGGCCATTCATCGGCAGAAGGACCAAGCCGACCGCCACCGCGGTGTGGCCCCCGTATTCCAGCCTGGGGATCGTGTCTGGCTGTCCACCAAAAACCTCCCTCTCCGCCTGCTCTGCAAGAAACTGAGCCCCTGGTTTGTGGGGCTGTTTAAGGTCCTTCGGCAGATAAAATAGGTATTGTACAGGCTGCTCCTTCCCCCTCACTACTGTGTCTCATCCACTTTTCATGTGTTTCTCCTCAGGCCGGTGGTTCCTGGTCCTCTGACGGATGCCGTCCCCCGGGGTTCGCCCCCTCCGCCCCTGGACATGGACGGGAGTCCGGCGTATGAGGTGAGGGACCTGCTGGACTCCAGGTTCCGTGGGGGACGGCTCCGTTACCTGGTGGACTGGGTGGGGTATGGTCCTGAGGAGAGGAGCTGGGTTCCGGCTGGGGACGTTCTCGACCCCAACCTAATTTCTAATTTGGGTCGTTGTCCTGGCTGGCGACGTCCTGCGGCGGGAGCCACGCGTCCTGGGGGTACTGTCACGTCTCCTCCCGTTTCTCCCTTCCGGTGCTCTGATTCGCCAGTCTACTTAGCCACCGATCTGAGCGCACCACCTCGGCAACACCGGAATGGAAACCCAACGCACCCTAATCACCTCCAGCGCACCTGCTCCTCATCATCTCATCACCACCCCTATATTGCTCTGGACTGTTCAGTGTTTTGTTGTGTGTGATTGTTAGTGACTTGTCGTGTACTCGCTCTTTGTTGTTCTCTTGCTCAGTGTTAAGTAAACCTTTACATTGTTGATTCCTGCGTCTGCGTCCTGCCTCTTCGTATCCTCAGTACTCGTCACAACAATACATTTTGTAACTATTTGATAATTAATATGGTCTTGTGATTGCTGTTTAGCAACGCACATGTTTTTTCATACATAAAGAAAGAGTGGACATGTTCATTGTCTTTTAGAATCAGAATTATTGTTTATTTTCATCTGACACTGGATCCCTCTGTTGATCCCCTCTCTAATCTGACGAGTTTTCTGACCACAAAATAAAGTGAAAAGGAACAGAAGGAAAAACCATGCCGTTTCTTATGCCCATCCAGCCAAAACATTGCCAGCTAAGAAAATGTCATCCAACTTCTCCCTTGGATAATTGATCAAAGCAAACCCTGTGCCGTTAAAATGTTTAGCAGAGCATATAAAGCATTTTTTACATTGAAGACACTTTATAATACATTTCAAGAGGACAATGAAAACTGGACTAATGCACAGGCCTCACCTTCTCTTTTGAAGAAAGTGTTGGGTGAACAAACTTCTTGTATAGAACACTGGACCCCTTTGTGTAGGGAGACAGTAACCATAACACAAAGGCAATCTTCAGCTCATAATATAAAGGAACCCTACAGTGAAGGGAAGAATAATACAGTGACCATTTAGAGCATTCATAAAATCTATACTCTCCATTACAATAGCATCATCAGTCTTATGACTATCCTGCTGTAGGCCGATGTTATTTGACTGTGTACTATTTCAGAACAATATTTCGGACTTCATAACATTAACTATATATTAAAACAAGTTAAATAATACTATACATAAACAAAACAGATATTTTATAATACACCATTTACTTACCAACAGATAAATATATCTGTGATGGTTTCCATGGTGGTGAACAGTGCAAATATTATCCAGTACATCATCCACTTTACCTTTAAAAGCAGAATAACTCTCAGTCTGGCACATAATAGTTCAGAAATATTAAACTAAATTGTTTAAATCCTGTTTTAAAGCTGCAATATGTCATTTGTTGGGGGACCCCACAAAATTCACAGAAATGTGAGTTGTAGATCTGTCATTCTCATTGAAAGCAAGTCTAAGAAGCGGTAGATATGTTCTATGTGTGCTATTTCTATGCTCCCCGTTTTTAGGATTTGTTTTTGCATCTTTTACTTTTGGTTTTGTACACCAGATTCAAACAGCTGAAAATACAATATTTTTGGTTATGGAAAATAAATTTCACTGCGATTTAGATAGTACAATGATTCTCTACACTATACTTGCTTGTTTTGTCACATAAACTGAAATTAGGTGAACTATTAGAATTTTAGCAACCAGGAAATGGCGGAGCGATTTCTGTATAGTGCATCTTTAAGTAATTCAGTCCAATAGTTGGCTGGGTCTGTGAAACTGGCCCATAATGTGTAATCTACACAGACTGACTCAATATGGCATGTTACTTTTTGGTTTAATTTTTACTTTTTTCAGACTGCTGCTCATACTCACATATTCCTTCACATCCTTTGATTTGACAGCTTTGTATGAGTAGTATGCAGGATATAATGTGCCAAATATAAGCCTGGAAAACATCAAACATGTCATAAGCCTATGCAATAAATGTTTTCCCAGCACATCCACACACATTTATGGGGATAAAAGCAAATAAAACGCAGTAAAGTGGAAACAGTCCAAAGTACAGCAACTGACAGCAGTTCACAACTGAATTGTCACATCATCAAAAAACAAACATCTGTTTTTTATAATTTTGATATGCTACATTATCCTCTGGGTATTGGGTTTATTATTAATTTACTTTGTTAAAACTGTTTTAGATTTTATAATTAATGTTGACATAAAAAAACAATAATACATCAACAGGGAGTAACTATTTGCGCCTTTCCTTTGCGCCACGTCCCATTGACATCAATGAGGCCTCCGCGAAACTCCGAGTTTCAATTGCTCAAGTAATTCCAACTCCGCCCATATTGTTGAATGTTATTGATATGAAGAAACTAATATTTTCAACAACAATCAAAAACAAATAACTAAACTGACATCAGAGCTCATCTACAATCTGACAGATTAAACAGGGACACGACGACTCTTGGCCTACCCATGTGCGACTGTATAACTCTCAGACAGGACCCCTTGAAGCAACAGTCCAGCAACAGCTGGGGGTGTGACCTGCTCAAATTACTGACCTGTGACCTACATATGCACACACCGGGTTGTCCTGTAGAAAACAATGCCAAATACATAAGGTCACTCAAAACAAAAACGTATTCAGTGTTTCTGCTCAAGACCTCAGAACAACAAACATCTATTGTTGGATAGGCTATAGAGCTTTGAATGCCAAGACAGCCAGAAGACACTTGCTGCCCCTCACGTCTGAAACAGCAATGTAATATGATATTATAATCTAAATTTTATTGACGTGCTATTTTGAGATTTGTTTTAGGCCTACTCCAAGCCCATATGTTGTGAACACGTTTAATAATTTATCCATATTACAACACAATACGAATGGCCAGTGGAGCCTAGAATGTTGCTTCCATAGTTGAATGTGCTTAAATATTCGGATGACTATAATTATCAGAACATATTGCAATGAAGTCTATAATTATATGCAACACTTGCATTGTAACCTGAGAAGGTTGACCCATTCCAAATAAAGAATATAAAGTATCATAAAATTGCTCCGCTCACCACTGCTCTGTGTTTTGGGTCAACTTTGCATTTAGGCCTACTGCATGACATATCGATGGCAAAATTATTTTTGTTTTATTATTTCCATTGCTCTGAATGAGCAGACATATATCAATAAAAATATACATATTTAATTTGGCCAATCGTCATTCTTTGTCTGGAATGGAAAGAAAACGCATGTAAATACATAAGAGAACATATCATCGACCCATTGAATGTGATATAGAACCCATTCTTTCAGTAAGGAATAACATTTCAATCATAAACAGAGCACAACATTCTGTCTCGTCTCAAACCCCCGAGTCACTGTCTCTGCTTAGAAATAAGAGGTGTCCTAAATAGGCTATAAAGCGGCCACTGCTGACATGCACCTTGTGTCACTGAAAACCCCCCGCAGATTTATCGTAAACGGCATTATCTCGAGGTGGGCTATTTTAGAAAGAATAAAGAATGTGATAAAAATAACTTACACCACAATTCTAGAGATTATCCAAGAGACCATTGCGCTGAGGAGGCGACAGAACGTGCTGTCAACAGGGAGGAGTTTCCTTCTTGAGCGTTGGCAGTTGCCATTTGACAGCAGCGTCAGCGAGTGGCAACCAAGGCGTCAAACGCTGCGCCGCACCCAGATATGAACGTGATACAGAGTGAACAGCTGTGAGTCTACTGAAATGATCATGTCATTGGCCTACCTATCTAATATTGTTTATACGTATACTGAACAAAAATATAAACGCAACATGTAAAGTGTTGGTTCCATGTTTCACGAGCTGAAATAAAAGATCCCAGAACTTTTCCATATGCACAAAAAGCTTATTTCTCTAAAATGTTGTGCCACCAATTTGTTTACATCCTCATTAGTGAGCATTTCTCCTTTGCCAATATATTCCATCCACCTGACAGGTGTGGCATATCAAGAAGCTGATTAAACAGCATGATCATTACAGAGGTGCACCTTGTGCTGGGACAATAAAAGGCCACTCAAAAATGAGCACACAACACAATGCCACAATGTCTCAAGTTTTGAGGGAGCATACAATTGGCATGCTCACTGCAGGAATGTCCACCAGAGCTATTGCCAGAGAATTGAATGTTAATTTCTCTAACGTACAGCGCATTCAGAAAGTATTCAGACCCATTACTTTTTTTCCACATTTTGTTACGTTACAACCTTATTCTAAAATTGAGTAAATAAATACAAATCTTCATCGATCTACACACATTACCCCATTATGACAAAGCGAAAACAGGTTTTTCGAAATTTTAGCAAATGTATACAAAATAAAAAACAGAAATACCTTATTTATATAAGTATACAGACCCTTTGCTATGAGACTCGAAATTGAGCTCAGGTGCATCCTGTTTCCATTGATCATCCTTGAGATGTTTCTACAACTTGATTGGAGTCCACCTGTGGTAAATTCAATTGATTGGACATGATTTGGAAAGGCACACACCTGTCTATATAAGGTCCCACAGTTGACAGTGCATGTCAGAGCAAAAACCAAGCCATGAGGTTGAAGGAATTGTCCGTAGAGCTCCGAGACAGGATTGTGTCGAGGCACAGATCTGGGGAAGGGTACCAAAAAATCATTCTTAAATGGAAGAAGTTTGGAACCACCAAAACTCTTCCTAGAGCTGGCCGCCCAGCCAAACTGAGCAATCGGGGGAAAAGGGCCTTGGTCAGGGAGGTGACCAAGAACCCGATGGTCACTCTGACAGAGGTCCAGAGTTCCTCTGTGGAGATGGGAGAAACTTCCAGAAGGACAACCATCTCTGCAGCACTCCACCAATCAGGCCTTTATGGTAGAGTGGCCAGATGGAAGCCACTCCTCAGTAAAAGACACATGACAGCCCACTTAGTTTGCCAAAAGGCACCTAAAGGACTCAGACCATGAGAAACAAGATTCTCTGTTCTGATGAAAGGAAGATTGAACTCTTTGGCCTGAATGCCTCACGTCTGGAGGAAACCTGGCACCATCCCTACGGTGAAGCATGGTGGTGGCAGCATCATGCTGTGGGGATGTTTTTCAGCAGTAGGGACTGGGAGACTAGTCAGGATCGAGGGAAAGATGAACGGAGCAAAGTACAGAGAGATCCTTGTGCAGCGACGCTCCCCATCCAACCTGACAGAGCTTGAGAGGCTCTGCAGAGAAGAATGGGAGTAACTCCCCAATTACAGGTGTGCCAAGCTTGTAGCGTCATACCCAAGAAGACTCAAGGCTGTAATCGCTGCCAAAGGTGCTTCAACAAAGTACTGAGTAAAGGGTCTGAATACTTATGTAAATGTGATATTTCCATTATTTATTTTTTATACATTTGCAAAAAATTCTAAAAACCTGTTTTTGCTTTGTCATTGTGGGGTATTGGGTGTAGATTGATGAGGGGAAAAAACAATTTAATACATTTTAGAGAATAAGGCTGTAACATAACAAAATGTGGAAAAAGTCAAGGGGTCTTAATACTTTCCGAATGCACTGTAAGCCGCCTCCAACGTCGTTTTAGAGAATTTGGCAGTACGTCCAAACGGCCTCACAACCGCAGACCATGTGTAACCACGCCTGCCCAGGACCTCCACATCAGTGTTTTTCACCTGCCGGATCGATTTAGACCAGCCACCTGGACAGCTGCTGAAACTGTGGGTTTGCACAACAAAATAATTTCTGCACAAACTGTCAGAAACCATCTTAGGGAAGCTCATCTGCGTGCTCGTTGTTCTCACCAGGGTCTTGACCTGACTGCAGGTTGGCGTCGTAACCGACTTCAGTGGGCAAATACTCACCTTCGATGGCCACTGACATGCTGGAGAAGTGTGCTCTTCACGGATTAATCCCAGTTTCAACTGTATGGCGTCGTGTGGGCGAGCGGAATGCTGATGTCAACGTTGTGAACAGAGTGCCCCATGATGGCGGTGAAGTTATGGTATGGGCAAGCATAAGCTACGGACAACGAACACAATTGTATTTCATCGATGGCAATTTAAATGCAGAAATACCGTGATGAGATCCTGAGACCCATTGTCGTGCCATTCATCCGCCACCATCACCTCATGTTTCAGCATGATAATGCACAGCCCCATGTCTGGTTCTGTACACAATTAACGGAAGCTGAAAATGTCCCAGTTCTTCAATGGCCTGCATACTCACCAGATATGTACCCAATGAGCATGTTTGGGATGCTCTGGATCGTCTTGTACGACAGCGTGTTCCAGTTCCTGCCAATATCCAGCAACTTCGCACAGTCATTGAAGACAACATTCCACAGGCCACAATCAACAGCCTGATCAACTCTATGCGAAGGATATGTGTTGCGCTGCATGAGGCAAATAGTGGTCACCCCAGATACTGACTGGTTTTCTGATCCACGCCCCTACCTTTTCTGTGACCAACAGATGCATGTCTGTCAGATGCATGTCTGCAATCCATAGATTAGGGCCTAATTAATTTTTCAATTGACTGATTTCCTTAAATGAACTGTAACTGTGTAAAATCTTTGATATTGTTGCATGTTGCATTTATATTTTTGTTCAGTGTATAAAGAATGTTTTAAATGGTGATTAAGTATTAAGATTGTTAGGTTGTAATAATTAAATCACCAATATCACCTCGGTTAATAAGCCTATTACAGAGAAGGTCTGGAACTAAAAACAAACAAGTGAGCAGGCCAGGTAGTCTGGATTAAACATGTTGTAAAAGTATGGCAAACACCTGTAAATGCTCAGTTTCAGAAACAAACAAAATTAAAGAAAAAATTAACTGCCATTAGCTGATGCTTGTAATCTTGGGAGTTTTTCCTAAAACATAATTGACAGCTACTGTCCTTTTTTGACTGGTAACCTACATATCAACAGTCAGAGGACATAGATAGGGTTTGGTTACATTACACAAAGGCTGCCGAGGGAGGGCTGTGGCTGGTAGAAAGATAATCCCGTTGTCCATATTAGAAACCAAGGGATAAGCACCCCAGAGAAAATAATCTCCCTCCTGAATGTGTTTTCACAGATGTTGCTCTTCCCCATAAAAATAAAGCAATAAAAGTAGTGACCTACCAACCGAACCAGACACACGTCAACTTTTTCCTTTCATCTTACTCCTCTATTTTCCTTATCTTTCAGGTCACATTCAATTATGGAGAGGCCAGACAACAGTAAAATTAATTATGTTAATTTCCTGCACACATAAAAAAACAAAAGTGTGCACAGAAAAAAACATCCCATAACACACAGGGTCTGAAACTAAACTAACAAATCATTTTTTATTTTTTACTGAATAAGCACAACAAATTATTAGGACTTTTGAGGCCAACAATATACAGTTAAAGAAGCTGGATCTCAATGTAAAAAATCTGTTAGACCATTTTGCGTGCATTCTTTATCCCTCCAAACAACTTTATATAAGACAACATAATATAGATACATATGTACTATACAGAGACAAACTACCAAAAGAAGTTCACTATTCAGTTCTAGTGTTTCAGGTGCTGAAAGTGAATGAAATATATTGTATAAAATGTAATATATTGTATCAAATTTGGAACTAGATCAGAGTAGTGATGGATTAAAGTTTCATGAACTTCATGGATTAAAGTTTCATGAACACTTAAATGTGATGAGTCACTCATTTAATTTCTCAATGTAGAGCAAGACGTTTCCATTACAGATTAGATATGTCAGTGACCGGCTCAGAGTAAAAGTCTCTAATCCACCCAATTGGAGGAGCCTCGACTTCCCCAAATACAAGACCAAAAGAATCAGACCACACTCAGCTCTTTAGATACGGATGGGTCCTTCTTATTTTCAGCTATCATGAGAGCCCACTGTAGCTCAGTTGGTAGAGCATGGTGTTTGCAACGCCAGGGTTGTGGGTTCGATTCCCATGGGGGGCCAGTATGAATTTTTTTTTTTATGTCACACCACACATCGAGTGATTTCTGGGCTTCCCCAGTTTGTGTAAAATCATAAAATCCCCCTTTCATAAGAACAGATCTGATGTGTTATTTAGCCCTAAGCATTGAAAAGTTCTCAGCCCAAAATAATAATGTGAAAGAAAGAGACAAAATGTAGTTGAGAAGAGACTAGGTAAACCGTACATCAAAATTGACCTTGTACATCCTTGGGCAGGCAAAAGGGCTTTAAGGGGACAGAAAGAGGTCAAGAGGTCAATCTTAGCTCCTTAAGGCTGCCAGTCTAGAATGCATCTCCTCAATGTCCTCCTCCGAATCATCCTCTGCGGCTGCGGCAGGAGGCTCCATTTCAGGCAAGGCGTCGGTGACTTTGCTGGGTGCTTTGCCAAGGGCACCTGATATGGAACAAACCACCAGGGGTCAGCATGTACAATATTGTATTTTTTACCCCCGCCAGGCAGGCGATAATTTACAGCCCCAAACAACTTTTTGAGACAAGTTTGATTACCAAGGGACTATCTTTACCTGCTGTGATCTCAAAGAGGATCTTATCAACTTCCGCCTCTGCTGCCTCCTCCATCTCATCGTCATCCTCCATGCTTTCAAAGGTATCCTCCAGCATCTCCTCTATGATACCAGCCTGTGGGACACACACGACACAAACAAGTTATATCAATACTCAAACAGTATTTACTAATCTAAACATGGTTTTTCTTCAATATAAATTCAAACATAGTGCATAGTATTGTATGTTTGTAGCTTCGTATTGTAGCAGTGGTTAAAAAAACTGGATGGCTTCCCTGAGTCTCTCTAGAGACAGCTACACAAATAGAGAAACGGACACAAGTAGTGCTAGACTTATGTTCCCAACAGTCACAAAGTGGCCACAATGAGTCAGCAGATATGCGACTGACCTTCATCATCTCCTTAGACAGCTCCCTCATGGTGCCCTGGATCTCTGGGATCTTTACTAAGCTCTGCATGGCTTTCATGACCTCTGTGCTCTTCTGAAGGGCCCCAGCTACACGCAATACAGCTGGAAAAATAACAGCAGAGTCACACACAACCCCTTCCGATTGTGATATGTAGCATATGACATGTACAGTACATATTCATATTACAGACATAACTTGGCCTGACCACTTGGCTTGACCAGATAAAACTCAGGATCCTACTAGCTTCCAGAGTTACAAAGCATTTCTATTAATTTATCATCAACTGAACTTATGCTGGGTATTTTCAAGACACACTACATGGCCAGAAGTATGTGGACACCTGCTCGTCGAACTCTCATTACAAAATCATGGGCATTAATATGGAGTTGGTCCCACCTTTGTTGCTATAACAGCCTCCACTCTTCTGGGAAGGCTTTCCACAAGATGTTGGAACATTGCTGCGGGGACTTGCTTCCATTCAGCCACAAGAGCATTAGTGAGGTCGGGCACTGATGTTGGCCGATTAGGCCTGGCTCGCTGTCGGCATTCCAATTCATCCCAAAGGTGTTCGATGGGGTTGAGGTTAGGGCTCTGTGCAGGCCAGTCAAGTTCTTCCACACCGATCTCGACAAACCATTTCTGTATGGACCTCGCTTTGTGCACAGTGGCATTGTCATGCTGAAACAGGAAAGGGCCTTCCCCAAACTGTTGCCACAAAGTTGGAAGCACAGAATCGTCTAGAATGTCATTGTATGCTGTAGCGTTAAGATTTCCCTTCACTGGAACTAAGGGGCCTAGCCCAAACCATGAAAAACAGCCCCAGACCATTATTCCTCCTCCACCAAACTTTACAGTTGGCACTATGCATTCGGGAAGGTAGTGTTCTCCTGGCATCTGCCAAACCCAGATTCGTCCGTCGGACTGCCAGATGGTCACCGGGGCAGCTCTAGCAGGGCAGAAATGTGACGAACTGACTTGTTGGAAAGGTGGCATCCTATGACGGTGCCACGTTGAAAGTCACTGAGCTCTTCAGTACAGCCATTCTACTGCCAATGTTTTTTCCTATGGAGATTGCATGGCTGTGTGCTCCATTTTATACACCAGTCAGCAACGGGTGTGGCTGAAATAGCCAAATTCACTAATTTGAAGGGGTGTCCACATACATTTGTATATATAGTGTATATTGTATCAGGTGGCGCTACATCAGTAGTTTCTTTAACACTCACAAAGCTGGTTCTTCATGCTGAGTAGTACAGAGTTCATTTGGGCTTTGGAGGCATAAAGTTTGCTGACTGCACGCTTCGACTGGATCATCTCTTTTGCAAGAACCACACACACGTCCCTGTGTCCCTTTTTAGCAGCATCTTTAATGGATCTCTTTACCTTCTCCTCCTCCCTCTGAATGTCTGAGATACAAGAGAGGAACAATGAGAAACTGCTAAATAATGTAATATAACATACTGTAATGTATAACATTATGACAGAAGTTTGACAGCAGCTTTCATTTGTGTAGGTTGTCCACCCACTCTGCGGGTGTAAACACGCTTTGGTGATGAAATTTCACTTCCTTATGTTATAAAATACATTTTACCAAGACAAAATTCATGTTCGGAATCGTTCAGTGGGGTCTTTCTCTAACATTTCATTAACAGTATACCCAAAAACTGTTGACAGAGCGGTACAGCTTTCTCGCAGAAACTTTTGAGGATTTTACATGTTCTTCAAAGTCATTTCCTTGGGTCGCAAAAAGAAAAAGTAGCATGACACGAGCTGAATTAAATGTAAAAGGCTTTGAAACTTTTCATGAAATAAAAAGCTTGCGGTACGCTCATTGTTCCGTTGATATTTCACAGAGATATACATTTTTTGGTGATAAATCTTTGAAAAATAACAGGAATTTTGCATGAATATGAAAAGTGTATACTAAAATCTGAAAATACTACACGTCTTGTCTCAAAATCGATATCTATCTTACCTCTATATGTTTTATGTCCTGCGGATTTGAGAAGAAAGATGACGAGTTCAACTGGAAAGTGAGCCTTCATTCTTGCACAGCATCCAGCCTATAACTGACTCGAAGCTGTGCACTTTTACTTTTTTTATTCTCTGGCCTCAGTTGATTTAGTCACCCTAATTTTGGCCATCCAACAAGGGTAAAAACTCCAATAACTTTTGAACGGATTATGATAGAGACATGAGGTTTGGCCCATTGGTTTACTTAGAGGATTATCTACACATATCTAACATAGTATTTTATCCATTGGTCAAAATATGAGATTTTGATTGGACACCCTACTTTGTGTTTATATTGTTATAGTGTATTGAAAATGATTTGCTCTCTGACATTCTTAGAGTAACAAAGCAAAGTTGCACTGGACCTCACATAAAATAGACTTGAAGCTCTTCTTCTCACCTCGAATTTGTCTGTCAATCACTCTCATCTCCTTCCTGATTTTGAGCGACCATTCATTTACCTTAAAATGATAGAAAAGTGAATTAAGCTTAAACAAAAAAATAGTAAAATATGACATTAATCAGACGTGTGTTATTCACTGTCAAGCTTAAACGAAATGTCGTGTAAACACAGTACATTTGAGACAGAACCCTGAAAATGTACTTTAGATTGTTGGTTTGTTAACATCCGAGGATGGTGCTGACTGCTACCTGCTGCTAGCATGTACTTTAACGTTATCTGAGTAGCTAGCCATAGCATTTTCGGGAATAAAGTTTGTAAAGATACGCTACACATTCTTTCAATACAAGTAGCAAGCACAAGCAAGCACTTAGTTAGCAAGTTAGCTAGCTAACAATCAAACTGAAATGCTAACGTTAGCCAGCTAGCTCAGCAACAGTTGGCTAGCTAACGTAAATTGGCTAATGTTAGGTAGCCAGCTCGTAACGTTAACTGCCTTCGTAAACGTTATCTAGCTAGCTAACGTTACATTAGCTACTTTAAAACACAACGTTATTTCATTCAAGTTGAAATACGACTGAGGAGAGTTATTCAATAAACGCAACACCGTCGCCATACCATAAATTAACAGAGCTAGCTAGCTTCGAATGCATCGTTTGGCTAGCTGTCCTCAACTAGGCAAGCTCGTCGCCCCTCACCAGAAGCCTTTACTTACCAGGTCTTTCGGTGGTTTATCGTGTGTTTTCCCGAACAGTCCCATTTTGATTACAACGTAAACGTTAGCTAACCTAGCTAAGCTGATAATAATACAGAAAACCACAGAAACATTGGCATACACCTTCAATCACTTCCTGATTCCAAGCTACGCCACTTCGCCTCCTAGGCCACGTTCCAACACGTAAACGCAACCTTATTTTCCTGTCTTTTTTCCTTGAATCTAAATGACTGAAACTATGTAGTGCTAAATGCAAAATAATGCTCAAATGGATCAAACTTAATCAATATTTCCAAATGATAAGGTCGTCAATATACTTCAACCAATAGACCCAAAGCATGACATCAGAGATAGGCCTAGCAGATGTAATGTGTTTTGGATCCAACACAGTGGTAGGCTACCTGGTTGCCACTTAAATTGTAGAAGCCGCAGGAACACATATAGCCTAATAACTAGCCTGCGGGAATGTCTACACGGCTCATAAACGTTCAGCACCATGGACAGCTAGCTACACGATGAGCGTGAGCTAAAACAAAGGACTGATCACAGATTCAGCACCATGGCCGCTGAACAGCGCTGAATCCAGGTAGGTCATATGAGTGAAGATTCAGCTCACCTGTGTTGTATTGTGGTTAGGTCCCCTGAAACCTAGAATTGTAGGCTATAAATAAAGGAAAATATTGAAGATCTTTGTAAATACTGCACTCTGACTCTTTGGTATCAGCTTCATACATTGAGCTGCACCTGTTCAATTCCAGTACAGTAGTGTTCTTGAGCGTTGTGATTCGTTTACAGCCTCTTCATAATACTTTGGTATGTATCAACATTGAGGCATGCCTAGGCTTACATATCTGTATCATGATGACATGACACTAGGCCTGTGATCCCTTTGTATATGGAGTGTCAATATTAGGAAGGTGGTCTGCAAAAAAGGGTATTACAGAGGTCAATAGAACTTTTGTTGTTTTTATTGCATTTTGCCTGATGGTAGGATTGCTTCTCATGGCAAATCCACTTGTCCCTACACTAGCAGACCATGCCCTACACTGTCACTCATGACGTAAAGGCAGGTTCCCTTTCAAGGACTTCTAGATTTTTCTCTCATATGGTCTGTCGCACCAATCAAATACACCTTTGGTGACTTGTAACCAATAACAGATAGCAGAGGGCGGGTTTTAAAGGCATTCCAGACTGCTCTTTACAATTGCGCATGTTTGCTTGGATTGCCGGATGGAACTGTAGCCATATAGAGGCTGAGAGAATCCTGTGGACGTCCTGGCTCACTGGGATTAGGTTGAATGAGTTGGCTATAAACAGTTTGCCTTACATAACAGCTAGTAATTCAGTAAGCACTGTGTAAACTAACTCTCAAATTTATGCTAAAAACGAAAGGCATAATTTCAAATAGCCTACAGTCTCGCATAGTGGAGTATTTAATTTTTCTCATCGGAAAGGTGTCAAGTGTCAGTCGTTACGTAGATTAGCGCAAACTAACAGCTACACTCATTATGTCAGTAGTAGGTATTGATGTGGGTTTCCAAAATTGTTACATCGCTGTTGCCAGAAGCGGCGGCATTGAAACCATTGCCAATGAATACAGCGACAGATGTACACCGTAAGTATACCATTGACACTATATAGAATGGGACTGTGCGCAATGTTTGCGACTGGGATGCGCGCTGTAGCCTACCTGATGGCGTAGTGATCAAATGCTCCCACGATGAATGTTTCATGTGTAATTATGAATATCTTACATTGGAGGATGACATTACATTGGAAAGTATTTTTTCTTCAATGTACATGCGTAGCCTATTGATTGGTCTATTTTCAGTTTTGCGTATTACAACGTTATAACGTCGTCTCCATTCTCATAAGTCTTTGTTACATGTTCATTTACCTAATGGCCTCTCTTAATAATTGCAGCAGTATACGTATGTGGCCTTTTTGGTCTTATCTTACACTTTTCTATCCTATCCTGTTCTGAAACATGATTTTTAAGGCTTGGTGATAGCCTACGCCCAAATATGGCCAAATTGTTCAGTATGGAAATGTTGTTGATTTTTTTCTATATCTCATGTCATATCGTTTTTTTTTATGAATATGTCTACATTACTCTATTTTTCAAATAAGATATGTTGTGTTGTCCTTTTTTCAAGGCAGGCCCATGCAATGAGTGTCAACAAAATGTAGGCAATATCGCATTTTATTTCTTGCGAACATCATTGCATTTGGTGGGACTTGACTGCTGTTGTACATTCTTGCTCTCAGACATAAGAGTATGACAAAATCCCATGTGGACAGAATAATTTGAACAAAGCTCAATATAGGCTATAGATGGGCTGCTTGTAAGCCTACTGTAGCCTATGTGAATGTGACTATCATACACACGTAATGACATTGGAAGAGGTGACTGAAAACATGGGTATTCACATGGGGCCTTATGGCCTAAAGCACATCAAATCAGACACCAAGTTTAGTTGACACCAATTCCTCTCAAAACTGCAAGACTACCCCTGCTCCACCTAACAGGCCACTGTGCAAGGTGCACCAATACTCTGAGTGAGAGGGAATGTAATGACCTGGGTTTTATTACAGCCTGCTCTTGCAAATAACTAAATTGACATCAGAGCAACTGCAGGCATCTTTTTCTATGCATAGTCCATGCTCACATTGCCAATTGTGAATAACCCCAAACATAACATAGCATTGCAATGCCAGAACTCTTAAAATGTATTTGATGAGGAGGAGGAGAGGGAAGAGGGGGAGGTGGAGGAGAGCGAGACCTTTGATGCCAGTTGATGGAATTGATATTTTCATTCAAGGAACCTGGATCACTCTTTGTCAGCAACACAATGAGCTGATGCCGGAAGTGTGTCAGTAAAATTAGTTTAAAAAGTGATATTATAAATGAGTACGAATTCATCGGAATCTTCTTCCCGAAAAGGTCTGAAGCTTCTGCGCATGTGCAGGATTCTCTACTTTATGCACAGTCTCTGCTCTACTCGTTCAGTTGCCCAGAGAACAGGCTACTATTTTAAATATTTGAAGGTGAACTGTTCTGTCTTACTGCCCTAATTCGTAGTACTTTACAGACTCCCTTGTGAAATTCACTTAATAATCTGCAGATTTTCAACCTCCATCATTCTAAACTGGTATTCTTCTTTCTATGTCAATCTATCTTGTAGCCTACCATTAACCACTAGGACTATAGTATATTTTTTATGTATTTATTTGTTTTGGTTCCCCAGGGCTTGGGTGTCTCTGGCCTCCAAAAACCGCACCATTGGAAATGCAGCCAAGGGTCAAGTAAGAGAATCAAATGAGAATAGATTTTATAGTGCTAGTTTTGTGCAAATGTAATTTTCCAGATAAATACTTTTTGGGAAATTATTAAATTGGTCAGGATCAAATCACATGTGAGTAAATAACCCAGTTTTATTTCAGATTATAACAAACTTCAAAAACACAGTCCATGGCTTCAAGAAGTTCCATGGCAGAGCGTTCGATGACCCATATGTCCAGGGGGAGAAACCCAAGTTGCCTTACAGCTTGCACAAGCTGGCCAATGGCAACACTGGAATCAAGGTAAGACCACTGTACACATTTCCACTCTGTTCCCTTTTCACTGCACTCCATTTCTATTGTGTTCTCTTTAGCTCCATCACCCCATGGTCCATTGTCACTATGTACAGTACCATTATTATATTGCTCAGTTGTTTGTATTTTCCACTGTATTTGACCTCCAAACCATATTTTTTAACCAGCACTGACACCATCACCATCAGCTGGTTTTGTTATTGTCTACATCAGGGGTTCCCAAACTTTTTCACTCAGGACCCCCTTACAGCACTGGGGAACATCTCGCTCCCCCCTGCGCGCCACATCTATTTCTATGGGCACAAGCACTGTTCATGACACAAACTGTTCACACCCCTCTTGTTGGTGTAGAGAACATTTAGGAGGTATAAAGCTTATTTCCTACAATTCTACACATTTTGTAATGGGGGGGGGGGGAGGGGGGCAGAGAAAATATTGTAGTTTTAAAGCTGCTTACAGTTCTATACATTTTGCCATGTCTAATGTGTATTCATGGGATATTGAGTGACTCAAACATCACCATAAAATCTATGGACTAAAAAAGCTAGCTAAGAAACATTAGCTGACATGGGCTAGTTGATCTGTACATTTCTGAGAAGTTATAAATAGCACTCTAAGGTATGCAATGACTGACATGACAAGAGGAAAACTGATGATGCACTACCCAATTTCGAAATTGCACCTTGTGAATTCTATTATTACAACTTTCAAGAGTAAGTTGAAAGCCAGACTGAGTTCCTTATTTTTTTATTTTTTGGGGGCCCCCACCCCCCTGCCGACCCCACAGTTTGGAAACCACTGTTCTAAATGATCTAAATTAAAACTGTGTCCCATTCATAGGTGCGTTACCTGGATGAGGACAAAGTGTTCACAATTGAGCAGGTAACAGCAATGCTGCTGACCAAGCTGAAGGAAACTTCAGAGAGTGCCCTCAAGAAGCCAGTTGTGGACTGTGTGATCTCTGTGAGTGACAACAATATATTGCAATACACTGCAAATGAAAATAGTCAACATAATAACAATATAGCTACTGCACATGTGAATATACCATGAAACTAACCATAGTAATTTTCCCATCCCATTATAAGTTTATTATTTTCTAACAAGAGTTTTGTTTCATAGGTCCCAAGTTTTTTCACCGATGCAGAGAGGAGGTCTGTGATGGACGCCACCCAAATTGCAGGGTTGAACTGTCTGCGTTTGATCAATGACACCACAGCAGGTCAGTGATCCCCACACGGTCTTTAGATTTATTGATTCTAGTTGTCTAAAGCATTAATGTGTATTTAATTGTTTCATAACACATTTTGTATTTCTACCAACAACTTTATTTGATTAGGGAATATGATTATCCCAAAATAGGCTGGGGTTCCCTAGAGACTGCAGTTTTGCAAGTCTTTGTTTTCTCACCTGTAATCAGCAGGCACTGATATTCACAGAGGGCACTTGAAAAGGCCCTTGTAGGAGCAATGTGTAGGCCTATAAGCTGCACAAACATATAATCATATTATGTGATATTAGGTTTAGGGTACCAAAATGACTTTATAACACATACAGTACCAGTCAAAAGTTTGGACACACCTACTAATTCCAGGGTTTTTCTTTATTTTTTACTATTTTCTACATTGTAGAATAGTAGTGAAGACATCAAAACTATGAAATAACACATATGGAATCACGTAGTAACCACAAAAGTGTTAAACAAATCAAAATATATTTTATATTTGAGATTCTTCAAATAGCCACCCTTTGCCTTGATGACAGCTTTGCACACTCTTGGCATTCTCTCAACCAGCTTCATGAGGTAGTCACCTGGAATGCATTTCAATTAACAGGTGTGCCTTGTTAAAAGTTAATTTGTGGAATTTATTTCCTTAATGCGTTTGAGCCAATCAGTTGTGTTGTGACAAGGTAGGGGGGGTATACAGAAGATAGGCCTATTTTGTAAAAGACCAAGTCCATACTTTGGCAAGAACAGCTCAAATAAGCAAAGAGAAATGACAGTCCATTATTACTTTAAGACATGAAGGTCAGTCAATCCGGAAAATGTCAAGAACTTTGAAAGTTTCTTCAAGTGCAGTCGCAAAAAACATCAAGCGCTATGATGAAACTGGCTCTCATGAGGACCGCGACAGGAATCAAATACCCAGAGTTACCTCTGCTGCAGAGGATAAGTTCATTACAGTTACCAGCCTCAGAAATTGCAGCCCAAATAAATGCTTCACGGAGTTCAAGTAACAGACACATCTCAACATCAACTGTTCAGAGGGGACTGTGTGAATCAGGCCTTCATGGCCGAATTGCTGCAAAGAAACCACTACTAAAGGACACCAATTAGAAGAAGAGACCTGCTTGGGCCAAGAAACACAAGCAATGGACATTAGACCGGTGGAAATGTGTCCCTTGGTCTCGAGTCCAAATTTGAGATTTTTGGTTCCAACCGCTGTGTCTTTGTGAGACGCGGTGTGGGTGAACGGATGATCTCCGCATGTGTATTTCCCACTGTAAAGCATGGAGGAGGAGGTGTTGTGGTGTGGGGGTGCTTTGCTGGTGACACTGTCTGTGATGTATTTAGAATTCAAGGCACACTTAACCAGCATGGCTACCACAGCATTCTATATGCCATCCCATCTGGTTTGGGGTCAGTGGGACTATCATTTGTTTTTCAACAGGACAATGACCCAACACACCTCCAGGCTGTGTAAGGGCTATTTGACCAAGAAGGAGAGTGATGGAGTGCTGCATCAGATGACCTGGCCTCCACAATCCCCCGACCTCAACCCAATTGAGATTGTTTGGGATGAGTCGGACTGCAGAGTGAAGGAAATGCAGCCAACAAGTGCTCAGCATATGTGGGAACTCCTTCAAGACTGTTGTAAAAGCATTCCAGGTGAAGCTGGTTGAGGGAATACCAAGAGTGTGGAAAGCTGTCATCAAGGCAAAGGGTGGCTACTTTGAAGAATCTCAAATATAAAATATATTTTGATTTGTTTAACACGTTTTTGTTTACTACATGATTCCATATGTAATATTTCATAGTTTTGATGTATTCACTATTATTCTACAATGTAAAAAATAGTAAAACTAAAGAAAAACCCTTGAAAGAGAAGGTGTGTCCAAACTTTTGACTGGTAGTGTACATTACTTATTCATTTCCATCCACTAAGATGCTCTTATTCATGCAGTGGTGTAGTGTAGTGTTATTCATTAGAGTGTCTGTCTCATATTGTTGTTTCTAAATGGCAGTGGCCCTGGCCTATGGGATCTACAAGCAGGACCTGCCCACCCCAGAGGAGAAGCCACGCAATGTGGTGTTCGTGGACCTTGGACATTCATCATTTCAGGTCTCCATATCAGCCTTCAACAAAGGCAAACTCAAGGTGGGTTTTTCTTCCTAAAGTACTGAAGTCTCTCACTATTTTTCACCTGTCTTTTTCATTATTTCTTCCATATTTAACCCCAAACTGTCTGGTCAATTAACCAGGTCCTGGCCACAGCCTTTGACCCCTACCTTGGTGGGCGTAACTTTGATGAGGCACTTGTGGATCACTTCTGTGAGGAGTTCAAGGCAAGGTACAAGCTGAACGTGAGGGAGAACCCCAGGGCTATTCTGCGGCTGTCTCAGGAATGTGAGAAACTGAAGAAGTTGATGAGCGCCAACTGCTCTGACCTTCCCATTAACATCGAGTGCTTCATGAATGACATTGATGTGACAGGCAAGATGAACAGGTACACATATGGATTTGTGACTCCTTCGTTTAGCTTCCTATAGTCTTAGAGATTTATATGCATTAATGATAATTCCACTTTCCCCCTTCCTTTTAATTTTCAGAGTCCAGTTTGAAGAACTTTGTGCACCATTTCTGATGAGAGTAGAGGCACCATTGAAAGCAGTTATGGAACAATCAAGTATGTCATTTTTATCAAATCGAATTTGATTTAGTGGTGACAGTACAATATAATTCAACAGTAACCAGAACATGTATTATTTGATCCTCTCTGTGTGTGTGTGTTTTGTGTCAGAGCTGAGCCGGGATGAGATCTATGCAGTGGAGGTGGTAGGAGGAGCCACCAGGATCCCTTCCATTAAAGAGAGGATCTCCAAGTTCTTTGGCAAAGATGTTAGCACCACACTCAACGCAGATGAGGCTGTGGCACGGGGCTGTGCTCTTCAGGTACTCCCCTATCCTCTTACAGAGATGGAAACTTCAGCCATCAATTGTATATGATTTGCTGTAATATTCAGTGTGTAACAAAGTGATTGTGTGTTTGTGTTTGTGTCCTTGTTTGGGTGTGTGTTTGTTTATGTGTGTGTGTTTAGTGTGCAATTCTGTCACCAGCGTTTAAGGTGCGTGAATTCTCTATCACTGATGTGGTTCCCTTTCCCATCACCCTGCGTTGGAAGTCCCCCACAGAAGATGGAGTTGGGTAAGGGCACCTACTCAGCTGGCTCTATAGAGAAACATGCATCTGTAGGTACTGTGTTGTTTGTAGTAAGATGAGCAGATATTACAACTCAGTGTTTGCCTCTATGTTTGTCTTGACCTCATTCAACACCACTGTCTGTTCTACAGAGAATGTGAGGTGTACAGTAAGAACCATGCAGCACCCTTCTCCAAAGTCATCACCTTCCACAAGAAGGAGCCCTTTGACTTGGAAGCATTCTACAGCCTCCCACAGGAGCTGCCTTACCCGGACATCAGGATAGGTACACCTGCTTATTCAACTCAGGCCTCTGCAGTTCATAGAGATCTTCTTCCATCTTTGATGTACCTGTTCAAGGAATTGGAAGGTGGTCTCACTAAACGTAACAAATTTAGCTGGAACACCCGGATGTCACTTCGCTATTCTGCCTTGAGATCCCCTTACAAGACAGAGCAGTGTGCTCTATGGAATTCAGCTCCTATATGTCTGTAATGGCCATCTGCAAGTGTTCCTTGGTGGCCAGGCTGATGATGAACACTTAAACCCTATAGTGGGGGTCTCCCACCTGGCTGGTAATTAGGACTCAGGCTGAATCTCCCATGGAAGACTGCGTCCCTATGAGTCACAGGAGTCTTTTACAGAGCCGAGCTGTGTGTGTGTGTGTGTGAGTGTATGCATTATAAGGGGGTGTCTCAGATGGGATTTCAGTTTAGAAGAAGTGCAATTACTAGCTAATCAGACCTCGTCCTCCTGCCCCTGTCTCTGATGGGCATGTCAATTCTCCAGTGTGTTTGTGTAATTTCAGGTGTGGCATTTGAACATCTCTCTCCCTCCATCCCTTTCTCTCTTGCTTTCTCAGGGAGTTTTTCTGTGCAGAATGTGGTGCCACAGCCTGATGGAGAGAGCTCCAAAGTGAAGGTCAAAGTGCGCGTCAATGTGCACGGCATCTTCAGTGTTTCCAGCGCCTCCCTGATCGAGAAGCAGAAGGGTGAAGGAGAGGATGTTCAGATGGACATGGAACCCACTGTGCAGAATGAAGGAAGGCCAGAGGACCAGGTAAGAGAGAGAGGAGGAGAGAAGATTCACCTGAATTTCACATCAGCAACTTCACCCTATTTTAAGATTTCAGAGCGCATGGCAAAGAAGCTGTTGTTTAATCTTCCCAATTGAATGTCTTAGGTCAAAGACTTAAAGCACTGATATGACTTAATGTCTTACTCTATGTGGCTATTTTCACTCAAGCCCATTTTCTCTCAATTCCTGGCTGAAGCTGCACCCCTGTCCTCTCATTGAAGATGACACCTTTAACTATATGGAGGAGGTTTGTGGTCACTGTGTGTGGTTAGCCCTCACTCCAATCCCTTTTCATACTCTACTTCACCCTCTGCGAGGTGAAGTCCAATGCTGGTCTCATCTGTGGAGCACTGGTCTCACTAAGGTTCATCACAGTGAGCCTGAGGGTGTGTTTGTATAACTAGGCTTGGCAGTGTGTGACGCCAAAGGATACATGAAGCCAGTGGAATAGCTATTAAGATGAATATACTTTCCACATCTTCATAGCGCTATCCTTCACAAGCTGTGCTGTACCTATGTCTGCTATAAAAAATCATCCTCCACTCCTTTGATATTATCAATATGTCAGTGTATTTGAATGTGTTTCTCATACAGATCATAACATTCTAATTGGCATCTTTGAACAGTAGATATTTTTATTAGAATAAAGCAACTGTCCAGTGAAAATCATATTCTGTTAACTCATACCCAAATAACGTTGTTGACGCATATTTGTGGCCAAAGCATAAATTGGAGAAGAAACACTTCAAAAACACCACCTCAAATTTGTATCTCAAACGGAACGTTTAAAAAATGCTTGCTATTTCCTCATAGAGGATGATGTCATCTGAGGAGGATGAGCTGGCCAAACAGTGGTCTACTCACATGAATATTTTTAATGACAGGTATACACCCACACCATTCTGTTGTTGGGGTACTCCCACACCATTCCAACACAGAAAAGCTGCTTTTTAACATACTTAATTACCATATTTTGGAAGGAAAACTATTTCACTCATATTGTATGTCATAGAAATCTGGAAACACTGGACAGTTACTTTAACAGGAGGGGTGTGCAGCTTGAAGTAAGCTGGTTTAGATAGACATAGGTGTAACATAATTAATTATACTACTAAGGTGGTCCATGAGTCAAAGCTACTGTAAGTAGAGCAGCCAGGCATTGATTGTAAGATTCAGGTGATGTTGCTGTGAGGGTGTCCTACTGTCTCAGACTAAAATGCAGGTGGACCAGGAGAGTCAAGGCCAGGGGGACCAGCAGAATGAGGATGTCAGCTCCTGCAGTAAGGTGAATAAGAAACTATAATTACACTTAAACCTTTATGTATTGTGAAACACTGAGAACCAATATAAGAGTTGGAACTGATTTATTTGTTTAATCTCCCAACAAAGGAGAGAGTCCCTGGTGAGAAGCAGGACCCAGCAGCAGGGGGAAGCAAGCCCAAAGTCAAAGTGAAAAGCACTGACCTTCCCATCCTGGCCAACACCATCAGACAGCTGGACAGGGGAGTCCTCAATGACTTTGTGGAGTATGAGGTGAGTCACTCTTAGGGCCTCCCCAGCAGCTGAGTCATATTCCCATTGTAATGCTGGTCGACTCGACCCAGGGGAAAAGACTTCGACCCTGAGGAAAGCTTATTGTAAAGTCAAACTTACCTGCCTTGTTTAGTTCAAAGACATAAAACATTAGTAGTAGGGGTTTCTGTAGGAAGGTTAATAATCTGAACCAGTTTTGGAAATGTAATGGCAAGTTCTGCATTAGTTGTCTCATTCATGTTTGACCTATGTTGTACACTTCTACAAAACTGTGGTAGATGATGTACCTCACTGTGTCCTATATTTCTGTGTGGCTGGATTCCATTGAGCCGCCTGGGAGTGCGTATTAGAGAAGGCGGAAGGCTGATTTTGGCTCTCAGCACATGCGCCTCACTTTGTCTCTCCCTCCTTTTCTCTCTGTCCTTCAGGGCCAGATGATCGTCCAGGACAAGCTGGAGAAAGAGAGGAATGATGCTAAAAATGCTGTGGAGGAATATGTGTACGACCTGCGGGACAAACTGTGTGGCATCTATGAGAAGTACACCACTGTGGAGGTAAGAACCTAGATGAACATATTCCTTTCAACTAATAAATAAATACTGCCACATTGAACAAAGAACAAGTCTTTGCAATACATAATGTGTTTGCTAATACCTGTTTTGGCCTTTCTCATCATCCAAAAAGGACAGTAATCGTCTGACAATGATGCTCGAGGACACAGAGAACTGGCTTTATGAGGAGGGAGAGGACCAAGCCAAACAGGTCTATGTGGACAAGCTGGAAGATCTCAAGGTTAGAGTTCATTTAGCATAAAGGACTTATATCCAGCCTCTGCCTGCAACCGTCTGCTATTATGGCAGTTCTGAAATCAGGAGCAAGATACGTGAAAAATAAACAAATGTTTTTGGGGCATTTAGGTGAACAGTGTCATCTCCATTTGAAAACATTAACCTCCGTTTGAAGGTTTAGGTACGTGACTCAGCATTTTTTTGAGTGATTTGACTGATGTGATTTGACTGATGTCCTTTTCCAGAGGTTTGGCCAGCCCATTCAGGACAGGCACAGGGAGCAGGAGGACAGGCCGAGAGCATTTGAAGAGATGGGCAAGAAGATCCAACTCTATATGAAGGCTGTGGAGCTTTATAAACAGAAGGTAAAAAATGGAATCATTTTCAGCATCCTTTCATCCTTGAGCATCTTTGAGATCTCTTTGTTTTTTGGATTGCACTGATGTCAGAAAAGGCATTATCATGCTCTTGCGTGCTTGTTCTCTCCTACTTTAGAAACATTGAACCCATTCTATTTCTATGATTCGAACCACCAATGGTTTCGCTTCTCTGTGGGAATATGGTTTCTGTGATGTCATTACAGCTCAGTGTGAGATGCATTGAAATGATGCTGAGACCATTTACAATGCCACTTTTTCTCTGTGAACTACTACACCACTGCTCTGTTGGGATTGTGCTAATTACTTTCCCTGTATTACCTTTGCCATATTCAGTACACTCCGTTTTACTTGTTTAGTTTTATCAGTCCTCTGGGGCCTGTACACACTTTTCAAAACTGGTTAGGTCAATGTCATAGTAATTTTATGAGCAATTGTGACACTATCTGTTCTAGGACTGAATCTGTCTCTGGGTTTAAACCAGGATATATGTAATAACCGATCTGTGAAATTTAGATTAATTAATTATTTTGTGAGGGCATAGATTAGGTAATTTACATAAGGAGATAGAGGTGTGCTATCTCTAATTGTGTTGTTTCCTATCTACACTCAGGATGAACGTTACCAGCATCTGAATGCTGAGGAGATGAGCAGTGTGGAGAAGTGTGTAAATGAAAGCATGGGCTGGATGAACAGCAAGATGAACGCCCAGAGCAAACTCACCATTGCCCAGGACCCAGTCGTCAAAGTAGCAGACATAATTTCCAAAATACAGGTGTGTGTGATAAGTGGGTATGATTCAACCATATGACATGCTATTGGCACATCGTCACCAGGTACTTATCGTTTTAATAATACTGCATATTCCTATCTTCCATTTATACCTATACTTTAGGAACTGGATGAAGTATGCAACCCAGTGGTCAACCGGCCGAAGCCCAAAGCAGAGGATATGTCAGAGGAGAACTACAAGAGCAACGGGGCCCATAACGGCCCAAGGCAAGGAGCTGACGGGAAGGGAGAGGCAAAGGGAAGCAACCAGACAAAGCCTCCCTCAGGAGAGATGGAAATTGACTGAGCCCCTCTCTGCCAAACAAGCTCTGCTGCCATCACTTTAGCTCCCATCAGAGCAGGTCTACCCAAACATACATAGTATAGCCGGGACCATTTTTCCATGTCCACCACCAGTCAGCGGGCTGTTTTGTGCATTTGTATTCAGCGTCCCCCTGTTTGATTTTTACCTTTTTATCTTTTTTTGACTTTCCCTTGTATGTTACAACGGTGCGCTCCTCCTTCAGAGGTTAGACAATACCTTATATAGTCATTAACTGTAAGATTAGATATAGATTAAAACAATGCTGGCTCTCCCAAAAATAGTTTTTCCAAACCATACGTGTTTGCATTTCAAAAGTCAAGCAGATCTCTAAGGTGACTCTTATTGCACATAACCTTGTAGTGGAACATAAGTAGAATTACTGTCTGAACAAATGCTAAGGCTGATTAAACTATTAGTAAACTATGTATGCAGTAATACATATGATATATATTTGTATTTAATATATTAATTTGAAAAGATGTCTGTATGTCTAGATTCTGTAAATATTATTTTAGTAATTTAAACTGGCCAGTGCATATAGTTGTGTATAGGATACATTCCTAGTGTTGAAATGGCAACGCGTGATGCACCAAAACTGTAAAGTAGCAAGACAAGAGAGCAATGGGCTGCCTATTCTTTTACTTGTTTTCATGCATTTCCATATTTGAGTCATGAGATTTAAAGACGGCAAGTAATAAATGCATTATTTTTGTCTTTAAGACAAATATTGTGTTATTTCATTATTGATCGAAATGTAATTGACTAAAGTGCTAAATATGTGTATTCAAAGTATCGTCATCTTATTTAAGACTACTATGCTACAAAGCAACTCTAAAATGTGAAGTTACTAGATGAGAAAGTTGTTTTCACATAAAGAGGATGTTATTTTATTCAGGGCATCTAGTGCTTTTTGTTCCTGATTAGGCTCCTTTAGCTCGAGCAGCCTTCAACGTGATTGTGGCTACTTTTGCTTGTTGCCATATGACGTATATAGTCACGTGACCACGAGTGTAACGGGCGGATATTTTCAAAATGGAAGAAATGCAAAAGATTTGGAGTGGAATAAAACACCAACATTCATTTGTTTTATCAAAGGTCGTTTACGGCCGCTGATAAGTTAACCTGGTTGAACATGTGTTGAATAATACTTTTGTATCGATTGGGAAGACATGAGAAGCAAGATGAGTGTTTCAATCGGTAATAAAATCGAGGTGAGTTGTCGACTTAACGTTATACTGTACTACTGTAGCTAGCTAACTTAGCCAAAATTATTTTAGGTCGCTGAAGTTGCAAGAACTAGCTACTCCAACGATGTTTAGTTAGCTAAATAGCAAACTAACATAGCTACTGTAGTTGTCTACAAACGTTACCCACTTTGCACAATTCGTAGTAGGCAATGCAGACGAGTAACGTTACTGTAGCTAACGACGTTAGCTAATGCTAAAACTAGCATTGCCGCAGCAGAGTTGTTGTTGACTCTTGAGACGTGCCCCCACAGGTGGTTGGTGGCACCTTAATTGGGGAGGACAAGCTCGTGGGAATGGCTGGAGCGGAATAGGTGGAACGACCATTCCATTTACTCCGTTCCAGCCACATTATGAGCCAGCCTCCACACGCCCCCTCTCCCCCCGCGACTTACCGCACCTGTTTATTGTTGCCAGGTGACTGGGAAGACAGCGCCTGCTTCATTAGCGGGAAGAGAGCCGGGATAATTCAAGGTTTTGGTTGGCCATATGGCAGAGACGGGTGCTACGTTTGTCTGATGTTTTGTTTCTGACAGTTGGGTAGCCAGTCTGTAGCTACCCTGACGACCAAATGCCTGGTACAGTTGTTGTAGTGGTGTACTACTCACTGGCTGTCTAGCCACCTACATCATACATGTCAGAGGGAAGATGTTCGACAAAGTTATTCATTATTTCTTTCGAAACCTGACAACTAAATGCAAAGTCAGTGAAGATGAGGAGAGAATCTTATCTACAGCTGGGGAGCTACAGATTGAGGTATCACATCAGTCATCCTGTATATAAAAAAAGAACAGCTGACAGGCACATCTAGGACATATTTTTAGGATGTAGGCCTAGCTATAGGACATATTCTAGCCATATGTGTTGTAATGTAAATATTAGCTTATTGACTTTGGAATTCTGTATTGCATTTTGTGAAAACATTTGTTAATTCTCTTAATCAGGACTTCAAAGTTCTCACCCTCCTTGGTAAGGGCTCCTTTGCATGTGTTTACCGGGCAAAGTCAGTGAACACTGGCTTGGAGGTGGCGATCAAAATGGTAAGAACTATTTTTCTAAGTTGCTATACAGTCTGCATCCCAGTTTTTTTATGGTGTTGCTCCCCAGGTAACCACAAACACAGACATTAATACCATAGAGTAAGAGCTCATCACTACAAAGTGTTTATTGTCAAGTGCAAGCAGACAAATCACAAGTGTAGAAATGTTGACATAGCCTACACAGTGAAGACTCACCCACTTATCATCATCACCCTCTCACTACCAGGTGGTGTGTTTAGCAGAGCCTTGTATTTTCCCTAAGCCCCCCTCCCATAAGTCCTCTGTGGACTGTTGGGAGTCTAGACAGTCTGTTCTGTCTCTGGATAGCTCTCATCGTTTCTTTGTGGAAGATCGATCGCTGTTAGCCACAAGACTAAAGCAGTGTATTTTAACGCTCACATGCACTGTATAATTATCTCTATTATTCCCCTCTCTGTACAGATTGACAAAAAAGCCATGCACAAATCTGGTATGGTCCAGCGTGTGAGTAACGAAGTGGAGATTCAGTGTCGATTGAAGCATCCGTCAATACTAGAGGTAAGCATGGTTGAACCTGTTATGTTGGGCCTGTTATGGCATATGTGATCATTGTAGTGCTGAAATTGGCGCTACTTTAATAAGGACTTATTTACATGACTGCATTTAACCCCAGGGTTCTCCCAATGATTTTTTAACAATATGGTGCTGCTGAGTACAGGTGGGGTGTAGTGCCCCTCTTTACACTCAGACAGTTTGGCTTTTTTGAACACTGCCATTTCCTGCAATCTAGAGCAAAACTGGCTAGAATATTAGCGTTTGGGGCCTTAAATTATAAAACATATTTTTAGGGCGGCAGGTAGCTTAGTGGGTAAGAGCGTTGTGCCAGTAACCGAAAGGTCGCTGGTTCTAATCCCAGAGCCGACTAGGTGAAAAATCTGTCTGTGCCCTTAAGCAAGGCACTTAACCCTAATTGCTCCGGATAAGTCGCTCTGGATAAGAGTGTCTGCTAAATGACTAAAATGTCAATGTAAAAATGTACATAGTGGCGCAGCCAGTCCACAAGGTGGTGCAGTGCCACTCTTTACATTCTTTGGGGAGAACCCTGAACCCTGACATAACATTTTGGCCTGTCATTTTACTCCTTTGCAGCTGTACAACTACTTTGAAGACAGTAATTATGTGTACTTGGTGTTGGAGATGTGCCATAATGGAGAGATGAGTCGATACCTGAAAGATAGGAAGATGCCCTTCTCAGAGGATGAAGGTGAGTCACATTTTTTACCTGAGAGTGAGTCAGTGATACATCTCTTAACATGATATGAAAGCTACGATAACATGTATTGACACTTGTCCTCGTTTCCTTTTAGAACAGTTTTCATTTGTTGTTTTTTCACGTTACAGCAAGGCACTTCATGCATCAAATAGTGAAAGGTATGCTGTACTTGCACACACATGGCATCATGCATCGGGACCTGACCTTGTCCAACCTGCTGCTGTCGGGCAATATGAACCTTAAAATAGCTGACTTTGGTCTGGCCACCCAGCTGAAGCTCCCCAGCGAGAAGCACTTCACCATGTGTGGCACACCCAACTACATCTCCCCAGAGGTGGCCACCCACAGTGCCCACGGCCTGGAGTCTGATGTCTGGTCTCTGGGCTGCATGTTCTATGCCTTCCTGATGGGCCGGCCCCCGTTTGACACAGACACGGTGAAGCACACCCTCAACAAGGTGGTCCTGGGGGAGTATGACATGCCCAGCCACGTGTCCCAGGAGGCCCAGGACCTGATCCGCCAGCTGCTGAGGAAGGACCCTGCGCAACGGCCCAGCCTGTCTGCCGTGCTGGAGCACCCGTTCATGACCCAAAGCCTGCTGGCCAGGACCAAGGAGCTGAGCCTGGGGGAGCCAGGCTCCATGGACAGCGGCATTGCCACCATCTCCACAGCCTGCACCTCATCCACTTCCGGCAGCAACAGCAGCCATCTCCAGAAGAGAGCGAGGCACATGATAGGACCTGCCTTGCCCAACCGCATGATGCCTATCCCCACACTGCCCAGGCCGCCCAGCAGCGCCTGCTTTGAGGGGGTTGAGCAGTGGCAGCAGCAGCACTCAGAGAGAGTAGGCAGGAGCAGAGCTGCTCCGGGTGGGAAGAGTGGACGACCCCACTCTAGGTACCTACGGAGGGCTCACTCCTCAGACCGGTCTAGCTCCTCTGCCACTCCAGCCCAGGGGATGGGGCAGGCAGAGCTGGAGAGGTGCCACTCTGAGGAGATGCTGACTGGGTCGGGGAGACTGGCCTTTCCCATGTCCTCCAGCTACAAGGACACTCCACAACCCTTCGCAGAACATGGAAGGCTCCCATCGCCGCCTGTCAAACAGACAGCCAGGTAAGATGTGACACCAGTGTGATGTAATGAATAGAATGTGATTTATATTAAGATGGCTGTGTCTGTCTGACTAACTGATGCATGTATGTTCTCTATGTCCTCAGCTCAGGATGTTCATATTCCACACAACCACCACGTCCACTAAACCTGCAGTTACAAGAGTCAGAAGGTGTACAGAATTGGTTCAGTAAAGAAGGTATATTACACCTACTCTTTTCTTTGCTGTATCTTAATCTTACATCCCAATGTAAAGATTTAAAAGCTCTAAAATAAAGATTTTCATACATGAGCTTGACAGTGTTTGTTCCCCCTGCCTCCCCAGGCCCGTTTCCGAGGCCCATGGATGTCAGCTCTCACAGCAGCAGTGGCAGTTTCCATAGCAGCAGGGAGCCTCTAGGTGTACACAACTACTGGAGTGACAAACCAGCAGGCAGAGGGACCAGTTCTCACCGCAACCACAACCAGCACCACCCCTCAAACATTGAGTCCTACTGGGAGAATGGGCAACGAGTACATGGGGGAGAGCTGCAGAGTCTGTCCAAACCCAAACCAAGTATAGAAAAGAAGTCTCTGAGAAATGTGCTCCCTCCCCTGTGTGCCTCCAGACTAAAACCCATCAGACAGAAGACTAAAAACGCTGTGGTAAGACAGACAAAGCCCCTAGTTATCCCCATGTGTCTATTCAACTGATCTGCTTTCAATGACAGGGCTATGCCTGCCTGCTCTACAGCTGCGGTTTCTGTCTCCTCCCCAGGTGAGCATTCTGGATACAGGAGAGGTGTGTATGGAGCTGCTCAAGGGTCAGGGCCTCCAGGAGAGGGTCAAAGAGGTCCTTAGGATATCCTGTGATGGTTCGATGGTGGGTTTCAGGAATAACAACACTTCATAACCTTCAGAGAGGATGTATCATGGTCTCTGTCAGTAAAATAATGGCAAAACACTAATTCCAACCTTTGACCATGCTCCTGTAGGTCACTATTTACCAGCCCAATGAGGGGAAGGGGTTTCCTGTGCTAGATCGTCCCCCTGCTCCTCCTGAGGACATCCTGATCTGCAGCTATGAGGACCTACCAGGTACACCTCAATACCAGACAGTGAAGTCTCAGTGACATGATTAAAAACCATAATTTTATAAATATGTTGGAAATCTGATTTCAACTAACCACTGTCCTCTGTTTATCTTCAATAGAGAAGTACTGGAAGAAATACCAGTATGCCTCCAAGTTTGTGCTGCTGGTGAAATCCAAGACTCCAAAAGTCACCCTCTACACAAAGTATGCTAAGTGTATGCTGATGGAGAACTCCCCCAATGCAGACCTGGAGGTGTGCTTCTACGATGGTAAGGACCATTTAGAAAGCATCAGTTATATGAAACATAATGAACTTGAAGGATAAGGTCTATTGTCCTTCTCTGATATTGAAACGTTATTGTTGCACACTGTTAAACTAAATCATCCTGACCTGTTGTTCCCCTCTGTACTGTGACAGGAGCAAAGACCCACAAGACGTCGGAGCTGGTCCGGGTGGTGGAGAAGAGTGGGAAGTCGTACACAGTGAAGGGGGAGGTGGGTCTCAGTGGCCTCAGCCCAGAGAGCAGGCTGTATGTGGAGCTGTCTGACGAGGGCCACAGCATGTGTCTGTCTCTAGAGGTGGCAATCACTGCAGAAGAGCAGCACAGTGCCAAGAGCACTCCCTTCTTCCCCATCACCATTGGCAGGTGAGAGAGAGAGCCATGACTGTCTGTTGTCAGCATTAATGCTGTAAATTGTAATGTTTGGAAGCACTTAAATAAAGTACCATCTTGCACCATGTTGCAGAATGCTGAGAGTTACTATTTCAGTTATATACAGTCGTGGTCAAAAGTTTTGAGAATGACACAAGTATTGGTCTTCACAAAGTTTGCTGCTTCAGTGTTTTCAGATATTTTTGTCAGATGTTACTATGGTATACTGAAGTATAATTACAAGCATTCCATAAGTGTCAAAGGCTTTTATTGGCAATTACATTACGTTTATGTAAAGAGTCAATATTTGCTTTATGTAAAGAGTCAATATTTGCAGTGTTGACCCTTCTTTTTCAAGACCTCTGCAATCCGCCCTGGCATGGTGTCAATTAACTTCTGGGCCACATCCTGACTGATGGCAGCCCATTCTTGCATAATCAATGCTTGGAGTTTGTCAGAATTTGTGGGTTTTTGTTTGTCCACCTGCCTCTTGAGGATCGACCACAAGTTCTCAATGGGATTAAGGTCTGGGGAGTTTCCTGGCCATGGACCCAAAATGTCGATGTTTTGTTCCCCGAGCCACTTAGTTATCACTTTTGCCTTATGGCAAGGTGCTCCATCATGCTGGAAAAGGCATTGTTCGTCACCAAACTGAGAAGTTGCTCTCGGAGGATGTGTTGGTACCATTCTTTATTCATGGCTTTGTTCTTAGGCAAAATTGTGAGTGAGCCCACTCCCTTGGCTGAGAAGCAACCCCACACATGAATGGTCTCAGGATGCTTTACTGTTGGCATGACACAGGACTGATGGTAGCGCTCACATTGTCTTCTCCGGACAAGCTTTTTTCCGGATGCCCCAAACAATCGGAAATGGGATTCATCAGAGAAAATGACTTTACCCCAGTCCTCAGCAGTCCAATCCCTGTACCTTTTGCAGAATATCAGTCTGTCCCTGATGTTTTTCCTTCTTGACACCAGGCCATCCTCTAAAAGTCTTCGCCTCACTGTGCGTGCAGATGCACTCACACCTGCCTGCTGCCATTCCTGAGCAAGCTCTGCACTGGTTGTGCCCCGATCCCGCAGCTGAATCAACTTTAGGAGACGGTCCTGGCGCTTGCTGGACTTTCTTGGGCGCCCCGAAGCCTTCTTCACAACAATTGAACCTCTCTCCTTGAAGTTCTTGATGATCCGATAAATGGTTGATTTAGGTGCAATCTTACTAGCAGCAATATCCTTCCCTGTGAAGCCCTTTTTGTGCAAAGCAATGATGACGGCACGCGTTTCCTTGCAGGTAACCATGGTTAACAGAGGAAGAACAATGATTTCAAGCACCACCCTCCTTTTAAAGCTTCCAGTCTGATATTCTAACTCAATCAGCATGACAGAGTGATCTCCAGCCTGGTCCTCGTCAACACTCTCACCTGTGTTAACGAGAGAATCACTGACAAGATGTCAGCTGGTCCTTTTGTGGCAGGGCTGAAATGGAGTGGAAATGTTTTTTTGGGATTAAGTTCATTTTCATGGCAAAGAGGGACTTTGCAATTAATTGCAATTAATCTGATCACTCTTCATAACATTCTGGAGTATATGCAAATTGCCATCATAAAAACTGAGGCAGCAGACTTTGTGAAAATTAGGATTTGTGTCATTCTCAAAACTTTTGACCACGACTGAGTGAGCAAAACATTAGGAACACCTGCTCTTTCCACGACAGACTGACCAGGTGAAAGCTATGATCCCTTATTGATGTCACCTGTTAAATCCACTTCAATCAGTGTAGATGAAGGGGAGGAGACAGGTTAAAGAAGGATATTTAAGCCTTGAGACAATTGAGAGATGGATTGTCTATGTGTGCCATTCAGAGGGTGAATGGGCAAGACAAAAGATTGACGTGCCTTTGAACAGGGTATGATAGTAGGAGCCAGGCACACCGGTTTGAGTGTGTCAAGAACTGCAATGCTGCTGGGTTTTTCACGCTCAACAGATTCCTGGGTGTATCAAGAATGGTTCACCACCCAAAACGCATCCAGCCAACTTGACACAACTGTGGGAAGCATTGGAGTCAACATGGGCCAGCATCCCTGTGGAACGCTTTCGATGCCTTGTAGAGTCCATGCCCCGACTAACTGAGGCTGTTATTTTGTATACTTTTATTTATATATATATACACACACACACACACACACACACACACACACACACACACAAAAGTATGTGGACACCCCTTCAAATGAGTGGATTCGGCTATTTCAGCCACACCAGTTGCTGACAGGTGTATAAAATCGAGCACACAGCCATGCAATCTCCATAGACAAACATTGGCAGTGGAATGGCCTTACTTAAGAGCTCAGTGACTTTCAACGTGGCACCGTCATAGGATGCTACCTTTCCAACAAGTTTCTGCCCTGCTAGAGCTGCCCCGGTCAACTGTAAGTGCTGTTATTATGAAGTGGAAACGTCTAGGAGCAACAACGGCTCAGCCGTGAAGTGGTAGGCCACACAAGCTCACAGAACGGGACTGCCAAGTGCTGATGCAGGCAGCGTGTAAAAATTGTCTGTACTCTGTTGCAACACTCACTACCGAGTTTCAAACTGCCTCTGGAAGGAACATCAGCACAAGAACTGTTCGTCGGGAGCTTCATGAAATGGGTTTCCATGGCCGAGCAGCCACACACAAGCCTAAGATCACCATGCGCAATGTCAAGTGTCGGCTGGAGTGGTGTAAAGCTGGTAATGATGGTCTGGGGCTGTTCTTAATAGTTCGGGCTAGGCCTCTTAGTTCCAGTGAAGGGAAATCTTAATGCTACAGCATACAATGACATCTAGTGGAAAGCCTTCCCAGAAGTGCAGGCTGTTATAGCTGCAAAGGGGGGACCAACTCCATATTAATGCCCATGATTTTGGAATGAGATGTTCGACGAGCAGGTGTCCAAATAGTTTTGGTCGTGTGTGTCAGTCAGTCAGTCATACTTTGCCTCCAAACGGTGTGTTGAGATATCCAGTGTCCCAGTCCTTGTGTCACTAATCTTGCTGCTCTGTTTGTCCCTCCCAGGAGACCTGCCAACCCAGACTCCTCCTGCCCCTCGTCCCAGCCTGCCACTGCTGATGTGGCATCACCGCCCCAGCCCCCATGCTTCACTCCCTCTGTGAGTTTCTCCCACGCATGTCACATTGTATGATCTAAGCTATTTAGTCCATCCATTTCTATGGAGGAATTGTAAGATATTTCTGGTGTTATTGTTTTTTAAACTTTATTTTATTTATCTTCTCTAATCAGATGATCTATGAAGAGTCTGACATCACCTCGGCCAGTGTGAACAAAAACTGCTCTCCGCTGTTGGTCAAACAGGACCACACGCCCAACGCAGGAAAAGTGCTCAAGTCTGTCTTTGTGCCAAATATTGGTTGGGCCTCACAGCTGACCAGTGGAGAGGTGTGGGTGCAGTTCAACGATGGTTCCCAGCTAGTGGTGCAGGCAGGGGTCTCCTGTATTATCTACACGTCCCCAGAGGGACGGACCACCAGGTACTGAACACTTACACAGCACCTACAGTGGAGAAAAAAAGTATTTAGTCAGCCACCAATTGTGCAAGTTCTCCCACTTAAAAAGATGAGAGAGGCCTGTGATTTTCATCATAGGTACACGTCAACTATGACAGACAAAATGAGAATTTTTTTTCAGAAAATCACATTGTAGGATTTTTTATGAATTTATTTGCAAATTATGGTGGAAAATAAGTATTTGGTCAATAACAAACGTTTCTCAATACTTTGTTATATACCCTTTGTTGGCAATGACACAGGTCAAACGTTTTCTGTAAGTCTTCACAAGGTTTTCACACACTGTTGCTGGTATTTTGGCCCATTCCTCCATGCAGATCTCCTCTAGAGCAGTGATGTTTTGGGGCTGTCGCTGGGCAACACAGACTTTCAACTCCCTCCAAAGATTTTCTATGGGGTTGAGATCTGGAGACTGGCTAGGCCACTCCAGGACCTTGAAATGCTTCTTACGAAGCCACTCCTTCGTTGCCCGGGGAGGTGTGTTTGGGATCATTGTCATGCTGAAAGACCCAGCAACGTTTCATCTTCAATGCCCTTGCTGATGGAAGGAGGTTTTCACTCAAAATCTCACGATACATGGCCCCATTCATTCTTTCCTTTTACACGGATCAGTCGTCCTGGTCCCTTTGCAGAAAAACAGCCCCAAAGCATGATGTTTCCACCCCCATGCTTCACAGTAGGTATGCTGTTCTTTGGATGCAACTCAGCATTCTTTGTCCTCCAAACACGACGAGTTGAGTTTTTACCAAAAAGTTCTATTTTGGTTTCATCTGACCATAAGACGCTTCTCCCAATCCTCTTCTGGATCATCCAAATGCACTCTAGCAAACTTCAGACGGGCCTGGACATGTACTGGCTTAAGCAGGGGGACACGTCTAGCACTGCAGGATTTGAGTCCCTGGCGGCGTAGTGTGTTACTGATGGTAGGCTTTGTTACTTTGGTCCCAGCTCTCTGCAGGTCATTCACTAGGTCCCCCCGTGTGGTTCTGGGATTTTTGCTCACCGTTCTTGTGATCATTTTGACCCCACGGGGTGAGATCTTGCGTGGAGCCCCAGATCGAGGGAGATTATCAGTGGTCTTCCGTATGTCTTCCATTTCCTAATAATTGCTCCCAGTTGATTTCTTCAAACCAAGTTGCTTAGCTATTGTAGATTCAGTCTTCCCAGCCTGGTGCAGGTCTACAATTTTGTTTCTGGTGTCCTTTGACAGCTCTTTGGTCTTGGCCATAGTGGAGTTTGGAGTGTGACTGTTTGAGGTTGTGGACAGGTGTCTTTTATACTGATAACAAGTTCAAACAGGTGCTATTAATACAGGTAAAGAGTGGAGGACAGAGGAGCCTCTTAAAGAATGTTACAGGTCTGTGAGAGCCAGAAATCTTTCTTGTTTGTAGGTGACCAAATACTTATTTTCCACCATAATTTGCAAATAAATTCATTAAAAATCCTACAATGTGATTTTCAGGATTTTTCTTCTCAATTTGTCTGTCATAGTTGACGTGTACCTATGATGAAAATTACAGGCCTCTCTCATCTTTTTAAGTGGGAGAACTTGCACAATTGGTGGCAGACTAAATACTTTTTTCCCCCACTGTATATAACAAATACAATAACTGACACATGGCTTCACCACTGTTTCATAGTGCTATGTCAATGTCCATCTTTTGTTAATTTTCTGATGTAAAATATGGTTTTGTGTTTTTCTGTATTTGAGGAATAGTAGTTGTCGAACTCTTTTTGCTGACATGTTCCTGCTTGTGTTGTTCCAGGTACAAGGAGAATGAGAAGTTGCCAGAGCTTGTGAAGGAGAAGCTGCACTGTCTCTCCACCATCCTGGGCCTGTTGGCCAGTCCAGCAGTACGCCGCTGAATCAAACCTCAGCAGCATCGCCCCCTTGCTGTTACATTGACACGTCCCAGTGCACCAATGATGTTGCAGGGAGGAGACACTTTCATAGGCTTTATACTGTGACATACATGCCTCTCAAGTGTGCTTGTAAATATGTTTCTTTTCTATGTACAGATGACAAATTATGAATATATATTTTATAAAATACCCATGTTGTACAGCATCTTGTGTTGAAATAGTTTGTATGTGCGTGTGAACTTGTCTTTTGTAATTTTCTACATTGTCAGTTGTCGAACCATAATCTCCATGAAATGTCAGATGCATAAAAGCTGAAGCAATAAACATCTGCAGGCTGGGTAGAGTTCAGTCACACTTTGGTGTTCAGGGGTCTTTTGTTCTTCATCTCACTTTCGCAACAGCATAAATGGGTAAAAGTAAATGTTTACAGCAAAAACGTTAACATTTCAAGGATGAATGGTTGTTTGCATACTTCACTGGTGTATGGTATCAATATACAGGACAGATACATGAGCATGAGACCTATCGTGAGAAACCCAATACACAACTTTTGGGAATTATTTTAACTTTTTCCAAGAATAGTCATCTATGATCTGTTTTTCTGGACTAAAGCACTAGAATAGTAATAGCAATTTTCATCCCACAAGGTTTTTAGAAATCACTCAACTTAGTTTTTATTTTTCAGATTTATTTTTTGCTAAGTTGGTTTAGCCATTTAATAAAAAAGTCACATTGTGGATGAGATTTGTTTCTTTAGAGAACTTTTACAAAACATGTATGCATATGTGTATTATATACTATATACATAACGTTACTATATATAACATTCAGGTGGAAGCGGAGAGCACAATGACTGTCAGGGTTGGAGAAATGATCAAGGTAGTAAGTAGGGTTAATATTTATTTCCCATTTAGAAGCACAATGAAGAACACACTATAGTGATGTAGAGATGTAAGTGTTTCCACAACATACTGGGCATGGCTTGGTTAAGACATTATCTCCTTGGTCACTGTTCACCCACACAGGGATGAGGATGTGTCCTTCAATAGGAAAGGCTTTAGGAGCACTGCTACTCAACTCTTGTCCTGGAGGGCTGCAGGTGGAATGGCTACACTGTTTAGACGGTCAGTCACTGTCACCAGGCTATTGGGGCTAAGTAACCTCTGATTAACGTGTCAATTCAGTGTGCCAGCCTACTTATTCTATATGCTGATGCTTGCTCCTCCAGGATTAAGCAGTGCTTAAAACACCCTATTATTTAACATCGAGTTGGCAGCCCTGCACTCTTTTCCTTGCACTTCAACTGGATGCTAAGGGTGAAGACAGTGGCAGCTGTAAGCTTGGTCTTGCAGTTCTGAAGATCATTTCATTTGCCAACCAATCATTTCACTACTCGTCTGACAAGAATCCCTTATTTGTTCGAATCATCACTCCACTATATAAAAATAATTTCCCTCCCCATAGAATCTCAAAATAAATTGCTCTTAGTAAATGTCAGGACAAAAACATTAACAAAATAAGTTTTAAAAAGTTTCTCTGAACATTGGGAGCAAAATTTGAAAATGTTCTCTTATTTTAACATATTGTGACATCTCAAAATGACACAGCAGCTGATGCTTACAGGGTGTTTGGAGACTGTCGTTACCGGCTATATAAGAGAGCACCGGGCTGACTAGATGGTGTTTCACTGTTTAATAGATGCCAGCAGTCTGCTTAAAATGATGTCTTGTCAATAAGGCTGAAAGTACTGAGAACATAAAGAATCCTTAGCGTTGTCATCAAGACATTATTCACTTAATGGTCACAAAAATTATAATTTCTGTTGATTTAGTTGGCTAAATATATATATTCTATATCATTCAATTAGAAATTAGTGGAGTAAGAGTTCGTTTTCTGAACACAATACCAATTGAACACTGTATTAAAGAGGCCCAGAGGTTGAATTGAGTTTTGAATGAGTAGTAATGGAGGGAGAAGGAATGACAGAGTTCACCATGCCGATTCAATTCCATAAAACAGTCATTTTTCACTAAAGCATTGGAATTCTGGAATACTTTTTGAAAACACACACAAACGGAATGTGATCCTCATCTTTCAGCAATGCTGGAGCAACGCCAATCAAGTTATGAGAGGCAAGGAAATGGACTGGTTTGTAGTCACATAAAACACCTGTATAAACCTCAACCATATCTGACAAACACTCAAAAAGCCTTTATAAACATTATTCCATATTAAACTTGGTCACATGAACAAATATTTATTTTTCTGCTGACAAATGATTATATCAGGTGTGATCAAAGGTTTATGCAGGTATTTTCAGCCTTTCGTGCTACATGTACTGTATCTTGATATTAAAATCTACTTTGTTTCTGCTGTTGTGAAGAATATGAAATTCACATGACAAGAGCCTTGCACTACACAGAGCATATTGTCAATTAAATGGCACACAGTAAAGCAACCAGCGTTCAATTTAATCTTATCTAATGTCGACCAAGACCCCAATGAATTGCTTGTTATTTTGGAAATGATAGAGTGGGTTCTTCTGCTTTAAGTCAGTTGATATGCGTGCCCTTCGCACAGGCAGCTGCTCCAAACCTGTGGATGAGTGTTATAATACCCAGACAATAATCTTGCCCTACAACACATTTCACTGCACCTATCTGGTATATATGACAATAAAATACATTTTTATCCCTTCTACCCTAACTCCCCTTTTTGACAGAGTGGTAACAAGTCATCACTGGTGACTTTCAATGCAGGAAATGTATGTGTGTCTGGAGCATAGGATGTTAAAATTGCCTTTTTCTTCACTGCTGTAATCAAAAGGCCAGACAAGGCCATTCCCCTAACCATCTCATGTGGACCACTTGATTACAGAGATTTCACAGAGAGAAACTAAAATCAGTAATTAAGCAGAGTTCCCAAAAGTTCACATTACAGTACTGTGAGTCTTATTAAACAAAACAATCCAAAAAAGGCAGAGAAAAAAAATCTACACCCAATCACCATCAATATCTACATAGAAAAAAAGTAGGTTTTTGATTACAGATATTAGAATTAATATCATAATAATGACTATTATTCATTATTGTCACAATCATCTGTTTTTGTTGGAGGTTAATACAGGGTGGGGGCTAAGGTGGAAGAGGAGGGCAGTCATTGGGAGGAAGCCTTGGTGGCTATTGTGGACACACAGTGCTGCTGGAAGTTGGGGGACATGGCTGAGTTACAGCCCAGTCTCTGGCGGGGGCCCTTCAGGTTCCCATCCCCCTCCACGATCCAGGGGCTGCTGCTGGCCTCCTTCCCCAGCATGCTGCAACAGCCTGGGGAGCCCGGGGCTGGGGTTGGGGTGGGGGCTGTGGGTACCGTAGCGCTGGATTCCAGGCCTTTGGGCTGCTCGCTGGCTGGGGGGCTGTCGGGGGCATGAGTCTGGAGCACACTGGTGATGTGGGTCAGGAGGTCGTTGAAGAACTCTGGGACACCCTCATAACCTGGAGACAGAAGAGGGCGAGCCATGAGACATGGCTGACTGATGCTTATATCTCATCTCCAATACAGTGGGAAACTGATGGTAACAGTCCAGGTAAATGAGTGAAAGGACTTCTTTTTTGTATTTTGAGTGCCTAGGTTTTGTCATTGAGGCACTGAGGGTGAATGTTTGTGAGAGTAGTGATTAGCTCACTACCATTCTCCTCACACTCCAACCGTCAAAGGTAGCAAAAGGGTGCAACCCAAGAACAGTGTTCCCATAGTGACAACAGCCCTAGTCAAAAGAAAGGCATGCTAGACTTGCCTCAGAACGTGCTCAATTCTCATTTAACACTGCTGATGCCTCAGCTCTGTCTCTAAGCAAGACCATGTCAATTAGCCCACTAGATTATATCGATCCCTAAAAGCAATCTCTCAAAGATTTGAAATTACTAACTGGTAGAGATTGTAAAACTGAGTCATACGCCTAGACAGGTAGTACAAATGGCCATCCATCTTAGACTAACAGATAAACACACAAACCCACATCTTCTCCTATTCCCTACGGCAGAGGAACAAACCACTCACCAGGGAATGCATTGATATCGATGACGGCGTGTTGGCCCGTAAGGTTGTTGATGATGACGTCAATGCCAAACAAGGACACGCCCAGCTCCTGTCGCAAGGACCTGGACAGCTCTCTGATGACATCATCACTGGGTGGCTGGGAGACCCCCTCCACGTTGTCCCTCTGTGGTAGGAAGAAAACTAAGTCAGAGTATACTGTACTAGGGGCATTCAATAACTCACTGAGGTTTGCCTTAATACATAGATACAGTGGGGAGAACAAGTATTTGATACACTGCCGATTTTGCAGGTTTTCCTACTTACAAAGCATGTAGAGGTCTGTAATTTTTATCATAGGTACACTTCAACTGTGAGAGACGGAATCTAAATCCAGAAATCCAGAAAATCACATTGTATGATTTTTAAGTAATTAATTTGCATTTTATTGCATGACATAAGTATTTGATCACCTACCAACCAGTAAGAATTCCGGCTCTCACAGACCTGTTAGTTTTTCTTTAAGAAGCCCTCCTGTTCTCCATTCATTACCTGTATTAACTGCACCTGTTTGAACTCGTTACCTGGATAAAAGACACCTGTCCACACACTCAATCAAACAGACTCCAACATCTCCACAATGGCCAAGACCAGAGAGCTGTGTAAGGACATCAGGGATAAAATTGTAGACCTGCACAAGGCTGGGATGGGCTACAGGACAATAGGCAAGCAGCTTGGTGAGAAGGCAACAACTGTTGGCGCAATTATTAGAAAATGGAAGAAGTTCAAGATGACGGTCAATCACCCTCGGTCTGGGGCTCCATGCAAGATCTCACCTCGTGGGGCATCAATGATCATGAGGAAGGTGAGGGATCAGTCCAGAACTACACGGCAGGACCTGGTCAATGACCTGAAGAGAGCTGGGACCACAGTCTCAAAGAAAACCATTAGTAACACACTACGCTGTCATGGATTAAAATCCTGCAGCGCACGCAAGGTCCCCCTGCTCAAGCCAGCGCATGTCCAGGCCCGTCTGAAGTTTGCCAATGACCATCTGGATGATCCAGAGGAGGAATGGGAGAAGATCATGTGGTCTGACGAGACAAAAATAGAGCTTTTTGGTCTAAACTCCACTCGCCGTGTTTGGAGGAAGAAGAAGGATGAGTACAACCCCAAGAACACCATCCCAACCGTGAAGCGTGGAGGTGGAAACATCATTATTTGGGGATGCTTTTCTGCAAAGGAGACAGGACGACTGCACCGTATTGAGGGGAGGATGGATGGGGCCATGTATCACGAGATCTTGGCCAACAACCTCCTTCCCTCAGTAAGAGCATTGAAGATGGGTCGTCCAGCATGACAACGACCCGAAACACACAGCCAGGGCAACTAAGGAGTGGCTCCGTAAGAAGCATCTCAAGGTCCTGGAGTGGCCTAGCCAGTCTCCAGACCTGAACCCAATAGAAAATATTTGGAGGGAGCTGAAAGTCCGTATTGCCCAGCGACAGCCCCGAAACCTGAAGGATCTGGAGAAGGTCTGTATGGAGGAGTGGGCCAAAATCCCTGTTGCAGTGTGTGCAAACCTGGTCAAGACCTACAGGAAACTTATGATCTCTGTAATTGCAAACAAAGGTTTCTGTACTAAATATTAAGTTCTGCTTTTCTGATGTATCAAATACTTATGTCATGCAATAAAATGCAAATTCATTACTTAAAAATCATACAATGTGATTTTCTGGATTTTTGTTTTAGATTCCGTCTCTCACAGTTGAAGTGTACCTATGATAAAAATTACAGACCTCTACATGCTTTGTAAGTAGGAAAACCTGCAAAATCGTCAGTGTATCAAATACTTGTTCTCCCCACTGTATATAGTGCATTCGGAAAGTATTCCGACCCCTTCCCCTTTTCCACATTTGGTTACATTACAGCCTTATTCTAAAATTGATTACATAAATTTTTTCTTCATCAATCTACACACAATACCCCATAATGACAAAGCGAAAACTGCTTTTTATAAAGTTTTGCAAATGTACAAAAAAAAAAAAACTGAAATATAACATTTACATAAGTATTCAGAGTGGCCAGACGGAAGCCACGCCTCAGTAAAAGGCACATGATAGCCCGCTTGGAGTTGACCAAAAAGGCACCTAAAGGACTATGACCATGAGAAACAAGATTCTCTGGTCTGATGAAACCAAGATTGAACTCTTTGGCCTCAATGCCAAGCGTCACGTCTGGAGGAAACCTGGCACCATCCCTCGGTGAAGCATGGTGGTGGCAGCATCATGCTGTGGGGAAGTTTTTCAGCGGCAGGGACTGGAAGACTAGTCAGGATCGAGGGAAAGATGAACGGAGCAAAGTACAGAGAGATCCTTGATGAAAACCTGCTCCAGAGCGCCCAGGACCTCAGACTGGGGCAAAGGTTAATCTTCCAACAGGACAACGACCCTAAGCACACATCCAAGACAATGCAGGGGTGGCTTCGGGACAAGTCTCTGAATGTCCTTGAGTGGCCCAGCCAGAGCCCGGACTGGAACCCGATCAAACATCTCTGGAGAGACCTGAAAATAGCTGTGCAGCGACGCTCCCCATCCAACCTGACAGAGCTTGTGAGGATCTGCAGAGAAGAATGGGTGTGCCAAGCTTGTAGCGTCATACCCAAGAAGACTCGAGGCTGTAATCGCTGCCAAAGGTGCTTCAACAAAGTACTGAGTAAAGGGTGTGAATACGTATGTATGTTGCTTTGTCATTATGGGGTGTTGTGTGTAGATTGATGAGGGGAAAAAACGATTTAATCAATTTTAGAATAAGGATGTAACGTAACAAAATGTGGAAAAAGTCAAGGGGACTGAATACTTTCCGAATGCCCTGTAGGTGATATGATAAAAGCATGTTAGTGTATTGAACTTACAGATGTCAGGTCTGAAGAGGACTCTGGCTTTGATACGTTGTGGCTGTTGAAGAAAATTGCTTTTCTGTCTGTAATGGAGAAAATACATACTTTAGTCAGATTACATGATATTGTCATCTTCACCCTCAACTCAACTATTTGTTATGGATGTGCAGCTCTCATCTCTGGCACTAGGAGGTAACAAAGACTAATTTGAGCGATAAATGTCCAGCAAAGTCCACTGGTTGATGGAAACCGGGGCACAAGAGTAGCCATAAACAATGAATGATGAGGTGTACCAGTATGGCATTAAAGTTTTATTAGTCGTACGGGATACGCATGGTTTACATCGTCTAACGAAATGCTTACTTGCAGGTTCCTTCGACAATTCAACAACAATTAGAAATAATAAAAGCTAAGAATATGAACATAAAGTAAATGGCAGTAGAATAGAATAATACATTTTAGCATAAGTATAATACAAGAAGGCACAATTTATAATCCAATATTTACACGTATTGGGCAATATAATAAGAGTCTTTTAGCAGCAGTTGTGATGAGTGTATAGCATGAAAGTATGTGTGTGTCTGTGTGCATGTGTGAGTGCTAAGGTACAAAGAATCAGATCAGGTGGTCAGTCCAGTTCAAGTGTTCAGCAAGGTATCAGACCTCATGCTCCGAAACTGTCTGCCCGACGGTAAGGGACAGAACTGCTCGTGGTTGGGGTGTGTGTGGTCCTTGATGATGCTGCTGGCCTTCCTCAGGCACCGTTTCAAGTAGATATCCTGGATGGGTGGGAGCACGGTCCCAGTGATGTACTGGGCCGTCTTCACCAACCGCTGGAGCAATTCCAGGCCGTGATGCAACCGGTCAGGACGCTCTTGATGGTGCAGCGGTAGTATTTGGAGAGGCCCCGGGCGGCATGTCAAATTTCTTCAGTCTCTTTAGGAAGTAGAGACGCTGTTGCGCCCTCTTGACAAGAGTGGTGGTGTTGTTGGTCCATGACAAGTCCTTGGTGATGTGGATGCCAAGGAACTTAAAAACGTGACTCACGCTACTGCAGTCCCGTGTATGTGGATCAGGGTATGTTCCCTCTACTTCCTGAAGTCAACAATCAACTCCTTTGTTTTGCTGAAGTTGAATTTGTTGTCATGACACCACAATGCCAGTTCACTTACCTCCTCCCTATAGGTTGACTCGTCGTTGTTCGTTATCAAGCCTATAACCTGGGTGTCGTTAGCAAACTTGATGGAGTTTGTGTCATGCAAAGCCACGCAGTCGTGGGTGAACAGGGAGTACAGCAGAGGACTGAGGACACACCCCAGGGGGCCCTTGTGTTAAGAGTCAGTGTGGAGGAGGTGTTGTTGCCAATCCTCACAGCCTGTGGTCTGCCCATCAGGAAGTCCAGGATTCAGTTGCAGAGGGTGGTGTCCAGGCCTAGAGCTTGGAGGGAACAATAGTGTTGAATTCTGAACTGTAGTCAATGAACAGCATTCTCACATAGATGTTCCTCTTGTCCAGATGTGTTACGGCCGTGTAACTAGCAATGGAAATGGCATCTTCCGTGGATCTGTTGGGAGCGGTAGGCAAATTGGAGTGGGTCCAGTGTGCTTGGCATGCTGGCCTTGATTTGGGTCATGACCAGCCTCTCGCCGCACTTGATGATCACTGAGGTGAGCGCGACGGGGCGATAGTTATTTGGGCATGTCACCTTGTTCTTCTTGGACACTGGGACGATGGTGGTCTCCTTTAAGCAGGTGGGGACTACAGCCTGGGACAGGGACATGTTGAAAATGTCAGAGAAGACGCACGCCAGCTGGTCAGCACACACTATTACATTCAAATTTCAGTGCATTAATGGAAACATACTGTTCACTAAAACATTGACTGTTACATTCTAGGCTTGAGTATATTTGCTGCTGTTGGCCTTGCGTGCATGTGTCCTTAAATCACTTTCCCAGAAAGACCAAGCGATTGCATTTTTATGAGTGTTAAAGTAGACATCTTTATTCTCTCCAACAAGCATGCAAGAACCATGCTTTCCTCAACTTCTTGCAGGTTGACGTTTATTGTCACGAGTCTTGTCCTGGGGGCAGAACTGAGCTATTATTTTCTTAGGCCAGCTGCAAAGTCAAAATTGGCTTTATTGTAAAAATTCATGAAAACAAAAATGAGCTTTTTGGTCTTCATTTAAGGTTAGGCATTAGGGTTAGCAGTGTGTTAACGGTTAGGATTAGGCATTAGGGTTAGCAGTGTGGTAACGATTAGTGTTAGCAGTGTGGTAACAGTTAGGGTTAGCAGTGTGGTAACGGTTAGGGTTAGGCATTAGGGTTAGCAGTGTGTTAACAGTTAGGGTTAGCAGTGTGGTAACGGTTAGGGTTAGGCATTAGGGTTAGCAGTGTGGTAACGGTTAGGGTTAGGCATTAGGGTTAGCAGTGTGTTAACAGTTAGGGTTAGCAGTGTGGTAACGGTTAGGGTTAGGCATTAGGGTTAGCAGTGTGGTAACGGTTAGGGTTAGGCATTAGGGTTAGCAGTGTGTTAACGGTTAGGGTTAGGCATTAGGGTTAGCAGTGTGGTAACGGTTAGGGTTAGGCATTAGGGTTAGCAGTGTGGTAACGGTTAGGGTTAGCAGTGTGGTAACAGTTAGGGTTAGGCATTAGGGTTAGCAGTGTGGTAACGGTTAGGGTTAGGCATTAGGGTTAGGCATCAGGGTTAGCAGTGTGGTAACGGTTAGGGTTAGGCATTAGGGTTAGCTGTGTGGTAACGGTTAGGGTTAGGCATTAGGGTTAGCAGTGTGGTTAGGGTTAGGCATTAGGGTTAGCAGTGTGGTAACGGTTAGGGTTAGGCATTAGGGTTAGCAGTGTGGTAACGGTTAGGGTTAGGCATTAGGGTTAGCAGTGTGGTAACGGTTAGGGTTAGGCATTAGGGTTAGCAGTATGGTAACGGTTAGGGTTAGGCATTAGGGTTAGCAGTGTGGTAACAGTTAGGGTTAGGCATTAGGGTTAGCAGTGTGGTAACGGTTAGGCATTAGGGTTAGGCATTAGGGTTAGCAGTGTGGTAACATTAGGGTTAGGCATTAGGGTTAGCAGTGTGGTAACAGTTAGGGTTAGGCATTAGGGTTAGCAGTGTGGTAACGGTTAGGGTTAGGCATTAGGGTTAGCAGTGTGGTAACAGTTAGGGTTAGGCATTAGGGTTAGCAGTGTGTTAACGGTTAGGGTTAGGCATTAGGGTTAGCAGTGTGGTAATGGTTAGGCATTAGGGTTAGCAGTGTGGTAATGGTTAGGGTTAGGCATCAGGGTTAGCAGTGTGGTAACGGTTAGGGTTAGGCATTAGGGTTAGCAGTGTGTTAACGGTTAGGGTTAGGCATTAGGGTTAGCAGTGTGGTAACGGTTAGGCATTAGGGTTAGCAGTGTGGTAACGGTTGGGTTAGGCATTAGGGTTAGCAGTGTGGTAACGGTTAGGGTTAGGCATTAGGGTTAGCAGTGTGGTAATGGTTAGGGTTAGGCATTAGGGTTAGCAGTGTGGTAACGGTTAGGGTTAGGCATTAGGGTTAGCAGTGTGGTAACAGTTAGGGTTAGGCATTAGGGTTAGCAGTGTGGTAACGGTTAGGGTTAGGCATTAGGGTTAGCAGTGTGGTAACGGTTAGGGTTAGGCATTAGGGTTAGCAGTGTGGTAACAGTTAGGGTTAGGCATTAGGGTTAGCAGTGTGGTAACGGTTAGGGTTAAGCATTAGTATTAGGGTTAGCAGTGTGGTAACGGTTAGGGTTAGGCATTAGGGTTAGCAGTGTGGTAACGGTTAGGGTTAGGCATTAGGGTTAGCAGTGTGGTAACGGTTAGGGTTAGCCATTAGGGTTAGCAGTGTGGTAACAGTTAGGGTTAGGCATTAGGGTTAGCAGTGTGGTAACGGTTAGAGTTAAGCATTAGTATTAGGCATTAGGGTTAGCAGTGTGGTAACGGTTAGGGTTAGGCATTAGGGTTAGCAGTGTGGTAACAGTTAGGGTTAGGCATTAGGGTTAGCAGTGTGGTTAAGGCTAGGATTAAGGTTAGGTTTAAAATCAAATTTGGTGCGAAAAGTGCAAATCAATCCCAGAACAACAGCAAAGGACCTTGTAAAGATGCTGGAGGAAACAGGTACAAAAGTATCTATATCCACAGTAAAACTAGTCCTATATCGACATAACCTGAAAGGCCGCTCAGCAAGGAAGAAGCCACTGCTCCAAAACCGCCATAAAAAAGCCAGACTACGGTTTGCAACTGCACATGGGGACAAATATCGTATTTTTTGGAGAAATGTCCTCTGGTCTGATGAAACAAAAATAGAACTGTTTGGCCATAATGACCATCGTTATGTTTGTAGGAAAAAGGGGGCAGCTTGCAAGCCGAAGAACACCATCCCAACAATGAAGCACGGGGGTGGCAGCATCATGCTGTGGGGGTGCTTTGCTGCAGGAGGGACTGGTGCACTTCACAAAATAGATGGCATCATGAGGAAGGAAAATTATGTGGAGACATTGATGCAACATCTCAAGACATCAGTCAGGAAGTTAAAGCTTTGTCGCAAATGGGTCTTCCAAAAATGGACAATGACCCCAAGCATACTTCCAAAGTTGTGGCAAAATGGCTTAAGGACAACAAAGTCAAGGTATTGGAGTGGCCATCACAAAGCCCTGACCTCAATCCTGTAGAAAATTTGTGGGCAGAACTGAAAAAGCATGTGCGAGCAAGGAGGCCTACAAACCTGACTCAGTTACACCAGCTCTGTCAAGAGGAATGGGCCAAAATTCATCCAACATATTGTGGAAAGCTTGTGGAAGGCTACCCAAAACGTTTGACCCAAGTTAAACAATTTAAAGGCAATGCTACCAAATACTAATTGAGTATATGTAAACTTCTGACCCACTGGGAATGTGATGAAAGAAATAAAAGCTGAAATAAATCATTCTCTCTGCTATTATTCTGACATTTCACATTCTTAAAATAAAGTGATGATCCTAACTGACCTAAGACAGGGAATTTTTACTAGGATTAAATGTCAGGAATTGTGAAACACTGAGTTTAAATGTATTTGGCTAAGGTGTATGTAAACTTCCGACTTCAGCTGTATAACAAACTTCCACTTGTACCATATGGCCATACATCACACCATATGGATGGCCTTCATGTATAGCCATTACTAGTCATGTATAGCCATTACTAGTCATGTATAGCCATTACTAGTCATGTATAGCCATTACTAGTCATGTGGCTGAGGGACAAACAGATTAACATGATCTAATCTTTGGTCTGACTCAGCCCGGTGATTTCCTTCAAGCAAAAAGAGCCAGATTGATTTCCAGCCCTACCCAATGTCAAGGGAGTAATCGATTGTTCTATTTTTACAACTTCGCTACAAGTCACCCATTTGTAATCATTAACGCTAAGAGAGGGCATTAAAGAATGAGAGGGTGAGGAAGGATGGAAATAAAGAGGGAATAGGATGACTTTGTATTGCTGAATTCAGCTGTTCAAAACGAGCCCAGGGCCTTGTACTACTAGGGTGTAGTAATATTGGAAGTGCTAGCTTCCAGCCTCATCCCTCAGCTTTTTAATGAAACAGTGGCGGGGAGGACACTTATGGTTTCAACTGCTGATTGCCGCTTTAAACATTCAACCAACCCATCTCTCTCTCTCCCATTCTTCCCTTCCCTACCTCCCTTTGTCTATACAGAGTGCTGATTTATGTTTATTAAACTCCTGACAATACCCTGGACAAGGCTGGACAGCACTCACTGCCTGTGTATACAGTAGTATAGGTGTGTTGCTGTGGTGTGTGTGTGGCAGGTTGGGGCACTTTACAGTACGTTTTATTGTGCTGGATGACAGAGGGATGACCCTGGACTCTTTGCATAAGGCAAAGCAGACGATTCCGCTGAAGCCCAGACTGGTTTGCATGAGGGCCTTTACTGTAGCGCATGCAAATGGAGCCGCTTCTTCTGTCAGGGCAAAAGGCCATGTTCAGGTTACCTGACCCTAACCAATGTGCTTATTGCCAATTGACGTTTGGTATCCAAAACGACTGTGTATTGTAATTCTCAATCTGACTGTTCACCTTGCTTTTTCAAACAATGAAAAAATAGTTGACCAAGATGTATAAACCAAATCCACTGCACTCGGCTACCCTCTTTTAAAGAGAGCGGGAGTCCAGTCTCAAAGACGTTAAAAAGCCTTTATGGAGGTATTTTACTGGGTCTGTCAGGAGGACAGGAGTGCTGCGGGCATGCTCAGCATGGCACGCTGCATGCCCATAAACAGACAGGGCAGGGCTTGACATTCACTTTTTTAGCCACTTGTCTGTCAGACAAGGAGGACCATTTTTTTGTTTTACTTGTCCGAAAGCTCAAGTCACTGCACTGATAGGCTACTGTATAAAACACGTGGTCCGTCAACCTTCCATCTGGAGCGCTAAGGGTGTGCAGGCTTTTTATCCAACCATGCTCAAACACACCAGACATATTCTAAGAATAGTTTGTCAGAGTTACATGGCCAGTATTGAAGAGGAAAATCCTAGACAATTTCGAGCGCTTGAGAGACTGTTTTACAACCGGAGTATGCAGCCTTGTCGGCCATTTGCGAGTGACCAAAAGTATGTGGAGGCTGTTATAGCATAACAGCCTCCACTCTTCTGGGAAGGCTTTCCGCTAGATGTTGGAACATTACTGCAGGGAATTGCTTCCATTCAGCCACAACAGCATTAGTGAGGTCGGCACTGGATGATGGGCGATTAGGCCTGGCTTGCAGCCGGCGTTCCAATTCATCCCAAAGGTGTTCGATGGGGTTGAGGTCAGGGCTCTGTGCAGGCTGGTCAAGTTCTTCCACATCAATCTTGACAAACTACTTCTGTATTGACCTCACTTTGTGCAAGGGGGCATTGTCATGCTGAAACAGGAAAAGGGCCTTCCCCAAACTGTTGCCATAAAGTTGAAAGCACAGTATCGTCTAGAATATCACTGTATGCTATAGCGTTAAGATTTCCCTTCACTGGAACTAAGGGGCCTATCCCGAACCATGAAAAACAGCCCCAGACAATTATTCCTCCTCCACCAAACTTTACAGTTGGCACTATGCATTCGGGCAGGTAGCGTTCTCCTGGCATCCGCCAAACCCGGATTTGTCCGTCGGACTGCCAGATGGTGAAGCGTGATTCATCACTCCAGAGAACGCGTTTCCACTGCACCAGAGTCCAATGGCGGCGAGTTTTATACCTCTCCAGCCGACGCTTGGCATTGCGCATTGTGATCTTACGCTTGTGTACGGCTCAGCCATGGAAACCAATTTTATGAAGCTCAAACCCATTCGGACAATTTAAATCTATAATTTGCTTGTCCAACAATTGTTTTTACTTGCCACGGGCAAGCCAACAAGCTTTAATGTCGAGCCCTGCAGGGTCTCCTCCTCACCTGCTGGTCCAGCGGGGAAGTTCTTCAGGGAGGGTCTCTCCACCAGCGTGTAGGACTCCCCCACCACAAACACCTTGTAGAGCACAGCGTTATGGTTGATGAAGCTCTGGATCACACACGGAGGCTTCACGCCCTTCAGGTCCTCCTCACTGAATATGATGGCCATCTGTGGAGAGGAAGAAGAGGTCATCTATATATTTATCATTTTATTTCAACCAATAACCTGCCCACATACCATTCAATCCATCCAACCAGTTTACGGCCTTGACTTGTTCAATGACATATGAATATGAATGTTGACCAACGGACAAGCGGCTAGTGATTTTGGCAGGGCTGCCACATAGAGTATTCTAGTGTGTTTGATGATGTAGCTTGGTGCAGTGTTAAATGATTATCTAGTTAGAGACACTGTAATGGATTACAGGGATTTAGCTAACGATCGAGGGTGTGACTAATCTGTGACCCTAAGCGCATCATGACCCTGGTGGCACTTACCTCGTGGGAGTTGGTTCCATGGGCTACTCGTGTTTTGCAAACTGATCGATGGAGAGAGAGAAAGATGAACAGGTTGAGAATGTTAGTGAAGAAACCACATTTCCTCAATGACCTCAGTACTGAGAAAAAACATGACCGTTACAAGATGACAGCAGGTTATTTCCACACTGACCACAACTTTCAAAACCACTTCCATAAATGGCTGTCTGCAGACATGAAAGATGGGTAAATTGGACATACAAGGTGGCTTAACAGTATCTAAAGGTTTGAAAAAAACAAGTCTAAAAATAAACTTCTCAGAAGGTTTGTATAGTGTTACACAAACCAAGATAGTTATAGTTCAACACTGAAGAGTAATCATTATTATAAATAATAAACCAATTGCTGTGCAGCTTATAAGTGTGGATACTAAAAGCAGGTTTGTTTATAGAGTTTTGGGCAGTTTCCTTTCACTGTTAAAAAAAAAAAAAGCTAGGAGGAATGAATGTATAATATGGGTCGTGTCAGAGATTTGGATATAATGACGAGATACCTATGTCTCCACCCTAACAATGGGATTTGTTGATCACAGATCGGAACGGCGGGCTGTCCAGTTCCAGCCTATTCCTCTCTTTGGATTGGTGGATACATCTCATTATTTTAATACTTTTTTGAATATTCGATGAGGGGTGTTGACGTCAACTGCCTGTATTAATTGGAGATGCTATGCTACTAGCCTCATGTCATGAATATGCATAGCCATCGAGACAACTCCGATATAAAGTGTTATTTCTCAGTTGCCGGGATGTCACGTCCTACTTATATCAGTACACTCGTAACAACCCAAGCATTACAAAACTTATATTAGATCAAATAAACCTCATGTAGAAAATAAATCTTAAAATGTTTTGCTGACCAAATTCGACACTCATTGACCTCCATACAAATGCTCCTCGCTTGGTGAGCGAAAGAAACGAAACGTCACCTGCTGGAGAAGACAGATTTTTGTCCCAGTTATGCATCTCACTTTGTCTCTTACTCTCTGGTCGAGTGACAATTCCTCTTCCTCTATCAAACACGAAGGGAGGGACTTACTAAAGGGGAATGTGAGTCCATGCTTCTCAATCTGCTCCAGTGTGTCTGGACCACACTCAGTGTTCAGAACCATGAACGGGGGAGAGCAGATCCTCTTATCTGGTGAGAGAAAGATCGAGAGGGAGAGAAAGAGGGAGGGAGGGAGGCAGGAGAGGAGACGGAGAGGAAGGAAAGGAGACGTGTAAGATGGAAAATACCATCGCAATATCAGTGAATCTGTTGAAGGAAAAAATCCCTAAGCATGTCATTCAGATGTTGACTATACGGGTGCAGCTCAATCAATTAGAATATTGTGGAAAGGTTAAGTAATTTCAATAATTCAATTGACAAAGTGAAACTCATATATCGTGGATTAATTACACAAAAAGTGAAATAGTTCAAGCCTGTATTTGTTTTAATCTTGATGATTACGGCTTACAGCTCATGAAACCCCCAAATTCTGCATCTCAGAAAATTAGAATATGACATAAGACCAGTGAAAAAATGAAATGTAATACAGACATGTCGGCCTTCTGAAAAGTATGTTCTTGTACATGCATGGAGTTGATCAGCCTGTGGCACTGCTGAGGTGTTATGGAAGCTCAGGTTGCTTTGATAGCGGCCTTCAGCTCGTCTGCATTGTTGGGTCTCGTGTCTCATCTTCCTCTTGACAATACCCCATAAATTCTCTATGGGGTTCAGATCAGGCGACTTTGCTGGCCAATCAAGCACAGTAATCCCATGGTCATCGAACCAGGTATTGGTACCTTTGGCAGTGTGGGCAGGTCGTCCTGCTGGAAAATGAAATCAGCATCTCCATAAAGCTTGTCAGCAGAAGGAAGCATGAAGTGCTCTAACATTTCCTGGTAGACGGCTGAGTTGACTTTGGACTTGATTAATCCACGATATATATACATTTCACTTTGTCAATTGAATTATTGAAGTTACTTAACTTTTCCACAATATTCTAATTTATTGAGCTGCACCTGTAGACTTTCTTTGTTACAGCGCGACTAACAAAGAACACTCTCACACACACAGAAATTTAAAACACATTGACTGACGTATTCTCTCAGAGATAGCTAGGTTTTCCCCTGTGACCCTACTCAGACAGCCAAAACAATGACAAGAGAGCGACTTTTCATCTGAGCCATATACTACGTATGTGGTTTGAGGAGTTAGCAAGGTAACTTTGGTCAACTCTGAGTTCAACTCGGCACTGCTCTACCCAAAATTACAACCAAATAATTGCAGCCTTAACGCAAAAATGGAAGAGGAAAGTAGGAGGAGGAGAAAGTAAGGAACTTGTCTGTCGGCCTTGCATTAAAAGAACATAATTGGTTAACGAAAACTGTGATAAATAAAAAAGTATATCAGTTTCATTTAAGGACCAAAGGATTATATTAAATTATTATATAAAATTCTTGCTACCAATAGAATGTTATTTATATGGGGGATACAATCTTCCCAGATCTGCAGATTTTGCTGCAAAGAGACAGAATCATTGGATAATTTGTTTTGGTACTGTCCATTTGTAGCTTGTTTTTGGACACAGGTCCAGGAATGGCTAAAGGATTGCAATATTTACCTGGAGCTAACCCTGCAGATAGCACTACTGGGTGAACTGAAAAGTCATAGTCAATCGATCAATAACATAATAATACTATTAGCAAAAATGTTTATTTTCAATCTGTAGAAACAATGATAATAGAAAGGTTCAGAACTTTTGTAAGACATCACAGTACAGTTGAAATATATATGGCAAATAGAAATCCTATATGGATGGTGTTAAAAGATAGATGGGTTGTTGAATGGAATTGAAGGATGGGACTAATAACAACTAACAACAAACAATAACAAGATAACTAATAATGTAGGCACGCTGTGTCCATAATAAGTGTATGGGTTGTAGGTTGGGAGCTTTTGTGAAGGAGCACAGTTAGAAAGATATGGCATATAGAAGCAAACCGGATGGACATCATGAAAATGATTGGAGAGGTTGAGAGTAGAAGAAGTTCAGGAGAAAGAACAAACAAAATGTAATTACTGTAAAATTGACTGTGTCCATAAAAAGTAGATAGTGGGTATGGGCTGGAAGTAGAGGCCTAGGCGTTGTTGTTCACTAGTTTACTCCAAGTGGGGAAAGGGTGGCGGGGTTGGAAAGTAATAATGGGGAATATATATATATTTTTTTAAAGGATATGTATATGTAGTGGGGAGAACAAGTATTTGATACACTGCCGATTTTGCAGGTTTTCCTACTTACAAAGCATGCAGAGGTCTGTAATTTGTATCATAGGTACACTTCAACTGTGAGAGACGGAATCTAAAACAAAAAATCAACAAACAAAAATCCAGAAAATCACATTGTATAATTTTTAAGTAAACAATTGTAGACCTGCACAAGGCTGGGATGGGCTACAGGACAATAGGCAAGCAGCTTGGTGAGAAGGCAACAACTGTTGGCGCAATTATTAGAAAATGGAAGAAGTTCAAGATGACGGTCAATCACCCTCAGTCTGGGGCTCCATGCAAGATCTCACCTCGTGGGGCATCAACGATCATGAGGAAGGTGTGGGATCAGCCCAGAACTACACGGCAGGACCTGGTCAATGACCTGAAGAGAGCTGGGACCAGTCTCAAAGAAAACCATTAGTAACACACTACGCCGTCATGGATTAAAATCCTGCAGCGCACGCAAGGTCCCCCTGCTCAAGCCAGCGCATGTCCAGGCCCATCTGAAGTTTGCCAATGACCATCTGGATGATCCAGAGGAGGAATGGGAGAAGGTCATGTGGTCTGATGAGACAAAAATAGAGCTTTTTGGTCTAAACTCCACTCGCCGTGTTTGGAGGAAGAAGAAGGATGAGTACAACCCCAAGAACACCATCCCAACCGTGAAGCATGGAGGTGGAAACATCATTCTTTGGGGATGCTTTTCTGCAAAGGGGACAGGACGACTGCACCGTATTGAGGGGAGGATGGATGGGGCCATGTATCGCGAGAGTAAGACCCATCTTCCCTCAGTAAGAGCATTGAAGATGGGTCGTGGCTGGGTCTTCCAGCATGACCACGACCAGAAACACACAGCCAGGGCAACTTAAAAAGCCTCTCAAGGTCCTGGAGTGGCCTAGCCAGTCTCCAGAACTGAACCCAATAGAAAATCTTTGGAGGGAGCTGAAAGTCCGTATTGCCCAGCGACAGCCCCGAAACCTGAAGGATCTGGAGAAGGTCTGTATGGAGGAGTGGGCCAAAATCCCTGCTGCAGTGTGTGCAAACCTGGTCAAGACCTACAGGAAACGTATGATCTCTGTAATTGCAAACAAAGGTTTCTGTACAAAATATTAAGTTCTGCTTTTCTGATGTATCAAATACTTATGTCATGCAATAAAATGCAAATTCATTACTTATATATATATATATAAATAAATAAATAAATAAAAAACATGGGGGATTGGAAGTGATGCATACAATTACATTGATGGAAGTTACAATCTATCTGCAAAATTAAGCTGATCTACCCCCCATCAAAAAAAAAAAAAAAGCCAGTGCCACGAAAGCGGCTCACCATTTAGCCATGTACATCTCTATGTAAATTTAGCAGATGCTCTTATTCAGAGCAATTTACAGGAGCAATTAGGGTTAAGTGCCTTGCACATCGGCAGATTATTTTTCTTCTTCTTCATCATCTAGTCGGCTCGGGGATTATAACCAGCGACCTTTCGGTTATTTGCCCAATGCTTTTAACCGCTAGGCTACCTTCCGCCACGTGTCTGAGCCGCGAGTTGAGGACCAATGAAATCAGATTCCCTCCCTCTCGCAAAGATTGCATCATCCTCCCATTCATTTAAGGAAGACTACTGTTTAATGTTAAAATACCTAGCACATTACAAATGTAGTCATGACAGAATGCATTTGAAACGTCACACACAGTAAAACTTTTGTATAATAAAAATAATAATAATAAACAAATAAAAACAATGCCATTTAGCAGCCGCTTTTATCCAAAGCGACTTACAGTCATGCGTGCATACATTTTTTTTGTGTATGGGTGGTCCCGGGGATCGAACCCACTACCCTGGCGTTACAAGCGCCGTGCTCTACCAGCTGCGCTACAGAGGACCACTGTATGACTTAATACAATTATTTTATCGATATGAGTGGGAAAAAAGGTGCTCCTGCATTAATAATCACACCAAAGACGACATTAACGATAAGTAATAAAATAAAGACAGCACTTCTTAAAGCCTATTTCACACCATATATTGCTGAATTATTTGCAAGATAACTTCTTTCATTTTGATTTTGCCACAAATGAAATCGTGGCACTGACTCGCCCATGGATTGATGCTTCAATAATGTCTCAATGCACGCGCAGTTACAAGCCTGCTACAGTTAGCGTCAGGCAATACCCACCGTCTTTGTACGGATGAAGCCTGAGCTGGAATGTGAAGCTAGCTTTAGAAAACCCTGAGTAGATCTAGCTTGCATCGTAGTATACCCCTCTGACGACAGAGACAGAAGGCTATGTTATTTAAGACAAACACACACCATCTGTGTGCATGTCAGTCCACCAACATCACTCCCTTCCTTTCATCTCTACTGCTTGATTAGAGAACAAACAACAAAACACACAGCCGCCACGAGAGAGAGAGAGAGAGAGAGAGAGAGAGAGAGAGAGAGAGAGAGAGAGAGAGAGAGAGAGAGAGAGAGAGAGAGAGAGAGAGAGAGAGAGAGAGAGAGAGAGAGACACAGTCTCTTGTTCAAATAAATAAACCAGGAAGCTGCCAACCCTGCTTGGTCTGGCCTGCTACACCCAGAGAACACACAACACAGAGAGACACCACTGCACCAGACAGAACAGGAACAGACAGAGAAACAACAAAGACTACTAGATAGACAACATTATACATGGGACAAGTCCACAGCTCTTACAAAACCAGACAGGTGTACATGCAGTGCATGTATAGTACAAATACTCAGGATGGGTGTGACAGACACAGACGGTAGCACTTTGGTGAATCAAATAAGAGCATCATTCTCATCATGCTTATAGCACGCCCTGATGCGGTGGCTGTCTCGTCATCTCCTGTGATAAGACTTGATGTAAGAGGTTCTGCCACCCCAGGAAATAACAGACAAACATCCTGCAGCTACAACACAGCAAGCCTTCCCTAATTTGAAGCCTATATTTAAATTCTGGCGCTCTGCAGCAATTTTCTGGCTATCGGAGATAAGGTGGCTCGTTTGAAATATTGCCACAGGAAATCAGTGTCCAGGCCAAACCAAATACTGGCATATTGGTGCGGATGACAAAAACACAATACAAACACTAGTGTTGAGTGGGCAATGTGATGTCAGTGCTTCCAGTGAGTTGTGCGGAGGTCAGGAAAATCCCACAGGCCTGTATTACACTGGCTACACTACCCTGAATGCTGCTGAGCTGTGGTCACAGACAAGCTACGCAGACACAGCTCAATGATTCCATTGTGGAAGTGTGGAGTGTACACTACACATGAAGACTTGCGCATTTGACCAGTCATGGAGTGGAAGTCCAGGCCATGAGCAGCTGACTCATGAGGAGAGGAGTGATTGGAGGAAGTAGGGGGTCACCAGGGCAACGTCTTTTGAGTGGCAGTGTCAAGCAACGGGTCCGCTTCCCGTTTTGCCGGCCTCGTTGTTCAGCATGTAATAGGCTGCATTACATGCTGTGCCAATCACAATCTACTGATACTCATAGGATAGGTTATTTTCAAACCAAAAACATACACAGCCGGTCTTAATTTAAAAGAATCAACAAAAAACATAATAGAATTATGAACTCAACGAATATAAGTTCAAATAAACACATTATACTGTTGCTTTCAGACTGGTTTTAGGGTAGCTAAACATAGAAGAAGAAAAAAGGACCCAGGCACAAACAAACACGCAACTGTTAATACAAGACAATTGATTCTGCTCTGTGCTCCTTAACTTGTATTTGTCTGTGGTGCTCCTGTTCTGTCAGTGGAGTGTGGTGTGATGAATGAGACAGAGCCGTGTAAGGTTTACCCATCACATCACCCCACTGAGCGGAGCTCCAAATTCACACCCACCGACTGTCACACTGCTGTTGTTGTGGGAGAGGGGGTAAGAATGTCAGACTAACATTCATTCAAAAACAACCCAAAGACTCAACAACACGTATTTGAATTGTGAGAATAAACTAAAATACATTGTAATTCCAAAAAGGCTGCCATCACATGTTCCCATACCGTTGGATATCTCCTGTCCTGACTTGAGCAAACAAAAAGACTAAAAAGGCACGGTTGGAAGCTTTGGGCTTAGAGAGCGGAAGAGGGGATATGACGATGGTAGTGATGGTGAGTGTAAAATCAAATCTAATTTTATTTGTCACATACACGTGTTTAGCAGATGTTATAGCGGGTGTAGCAAAATGCTTGTGCTTCTAGCTCTGACAGTGCAGTAATATCTAACAATTTCACAACATATACCCAATACACACAAAAAAGTAAGGAATGGGATTTAAGAATACATATATGGACAAGCAATTACAGAGCAGCATGGACTAAGATACAGTAGAATATTATAGAATAGAATACAGTATATACATATGAGATGAGTAGTGCAAGATATGTAAACATTATTAAAGTGACTAGTGTTCCATTTCTTAAAGTGGCCAGTGATTTCAATAGGCAGCAGCAGCCTCTAATGTGCTAGTGATGGCTATTTAACAGTCTGATGGCCTTGAGATAGAAGCTGTTTTTCATTCTCTCGGTCCCAGCTTTGTAGCAGTGTTACTAAAGGGGGCCTGTCTCTCTGTTATGCGTTGGTGTCATGCTTGGCCGTTTGGCTCGGTGTGCAGGGGAGCAATCTCCTCCTCTGTCTAAACAGTGTGTGCTCTCAGCAGACCCGCTGGAGCCGCAGCAGACACTGACAGGACGTCAGTCCGACTCGGAGTAGCATGGCATACAGCACCGGCTGGCCTGGCGCCCTGGAACCACTCAGGGGGTGGGGATCCAGACTAGGACAGTACCAGACCCAATCCTACCATGAAAAAACACCCAATTAAAATGGAGAGGTTCTCATTTTAAAGGATGTCATCACTAGGGTTTGATCCATAAGAGACAGAGAAGGACAGTCTTAAGGTGGCCTGGCTGAGTGGAATGTTCATACCAGGCACTGGTGAAGTCTTTCCATACAGGCAAGCAGCCACCAGTGAAACTGACCCTCACATTTTCTTTGCAAAAGTTATTATTAGCATTATCAGAGGATTACCATGTAGGCCTATACTGATACAATTCCAGTATTGACAGTAGATTGAAATCTAATGTTGCTATTCAGGGCTACATTACTAGTAAAACCAGCATCCTCGAACATACCCCTTGTTCAGAACCAGGAATGTTTTCAATATTTCAAATTGAACTCCAAACTGTTTTCCCTGCAAGTAAATCCATAATGTTCCATATCCTGCTGTGAGAAGCTTCCGCTCTGAATTATAATTATTAATCTGAAATCCCAAACAATAATGCCATTAATCTTTGTGAGAGAACAACCTCCGACTCGATGTCGTAGAGCATCTCCGCAAACGTTTTGATTACCTTTGTCAGATCAAAAATCAGACAGACCAGGTCCATAACGGAACAGTGCTTTGAAGGCAGTCGTTATGTAAGCAAGGCAATCAATCATAGTCCTTTTTATTCATCCCATGCTGACTGTTGTGCGCTGGGATTGGGGCCTGGATGTGTGTGCGGTCCTCAGCAGTCCCTCCCGGCTGTTTTTCTTTAATATGCTGTGCCTTGGTTTAAATATTGATTACTTGCATCAGCAGGACACTTGTTATTGTTGGTCGTATTTGAACCACGGCAACTAAGGCTAGGATTTATGTGAACACCAAATACTCTCCACATAACAAAGCACTCTACCATAATCCAGTTAAATACCTCGAGCATAGTTCAGTTTGATTCCACAAAAACATCTCTTCATTTAAGGGTGTCCCAGTCCCTTTCTTTTGAAGTGGAAAGGAAATACCAAGACGAAGAGCCCCAAGAATGAGATCCTTCACCTTATACAACCTGACGACTGTTGCCATCTATACAAACACCAAGTGAAATATCAAGGCAGCATAAACGGAAAAGAGTGGATTCCACCAACTAAAGTAAGCAACTGTCCTGCTCTGTTTCACAAGGGAAACACAAAACCAACTTAGACAATACTCTGGAAAGCTGATGAGCTGAACCAGGAGTCATGTGGTGGAGAGGAGACTAGTGGGACCAGGAGAACTAACCCGTCTTGTTAGTTAGACAAACCCTTGCCTGCACAATGCTGCACAGACACTTCACAGAGCTGTCTACTGATCACCACATTCTCCAAGTACAGTTAGGCTGGGCCAATTGTACGCCGCCCTATGGGACTCCCGGTCACTGCCGGTAATGACATGAACCCCAGGCTGTAGTGACGCCGCAACACTGCGATGCAGTGCCTTAGACCGCTGCGCCACTCGGGAGGCCCTCTTTTTGACAATTTTAATTTAAAACAATCACAGTAATGTACTTAATTGCTACCCAGAAATGATTTGATATTTAGATACATTTTAAAAGGTCCAGTGCAGCTGTTTGTATCAGTTTAAAAACAAAACCCACACACACAGCTCTAGTGCTTCCTCCCATTGAGTAATACTCTCAGCCACTCAGGCAGCCCTCTGATCATGGCAGGCTCGCCACAGCCTCTGGTACTGGGGACTGGGGTTGCCTTGGCAGCCAGCACTGCACTGGGGCTCCATGGTCTCCACTGATAAGGAGGAGGAAGTGGCTGTGGCAGACAGTGCTCTTTGGATGTTCCCCTCTCACTACGAAACCCCTCCCCCTCCATGCTCCCACTTCACTTCCCACCAGCCACTGTTGATGACTACAGAAACTAACAATTGTTTTCTTGTCGTGATGTGATCTAGGACTGACAGTTTCCATTTCAACATCTGAGTTGAACCTTTTTCTGAGTGTAAAACAGCATCAGGAATATTCAAAAAGGTACACCACTTCAGCTCAAGGAGATCTAGTCACTCAATAACAACAGGCTGCAAACAGATGCATCACATCCTTATAGCAAGCCACGAGCACTGCACAACCACACATACACCAAAACTGTGTACTCAAGTGGGCACACGTGCCAACACACACACTCTCTGTCTCTCCACCTGTGCGAGGTGCATGCGAGTACGGCAGGGTTTGCATGCTGTAATGGCTCCGGTAAATGAACAGCGGATGAGAAAGCTCTCCTGTTGATAATGTGCTGTCAGTCCACAGCTCTGCTCCAGTCTCTGGACCCTGACCAGACAGGCTACACAGCCATATGGTTCCTGTGACAAAACATCTAGGTGCTGCTGGCCTGCTGGATGACAGTCTTCTCTAACTAATGGAGCTTTAGTCCATCACTGGATACAATACACACTGTGGCAGAGGCAGGAGCCAGGTTCACTAGGGGTTAACAGAGGGGAGAGAGGAGGAGGGATGGTGCTGTCATGGTGGGAGGAATACAACTGTGTTACGCTCCTCTACTGCCTACATAAAGCAGGTAGGAAGCAGAAAATAATATTATTATTGAACTACGGGGTAACGCACAATCCACCACCTCCTGGACACTCTCAGAAACTAAACCAAAAAGATCACAACCAATCCTTGACACAACAGATTACTCACCCACTGATTCACACAAACACACCTCTCTGGGATCTTCTGTAGTCTAGGACTGGCAGTGGGGATGATTTTGGGAGTTAAATCATACTCAGCCCATTTGTGAGACACTGCCAGTGTGTGTGTGTGTGTGTGTGATGCTACCTTGCATGCAGTCCTCTATCCGATGGATGAGCTGGTAGGACTTGCAGCGGTCCAGCAGGGTCCTGATTGCTGGGAGGGGGTCCAGCACAATGGTCTCAGGGTGGGCATCAATGTAGTCCTGAAACACACAGCAGGGAGATGAGGGAGCACATATCACAGCTAATGCAGGCAGTCTGGTCACACAGTGCAATGCTACCACTTCACAGTAGGCCATGGATCATGTGTATTTCCATCATGCCCACTGTGTTGTGGTGTGTGTCATCATCATGCTCGCAGGCCAGTGGGTTACATCACTGTGCCCTGCATGGCAGGCTGTTAGGTCAGCGTGAGGTTTGCTGATTTATATAACTACACGCTCCATCGCTCCATCCTCCTCCCCCTGTCTCTACACTCCATCCTCCTCCCCCTGTCTCTACACTCCATCCTCCTGCCCCTGTCTCTACACTCCATCCTCCTCCCCCTGTCTCTACACTCCATCCTCCTCCCCCTGTCTCTACACTCCATCCTCCTCCCCCCTGTCTCTACACTCCATCCTCCTCCCCCCTGTCTCTACACTCCATCCTCCTCCCCCTGTCTCTACACTCCATCCTCCTCCCCCTGTCTCTACACTCCATCCTCCTCCCCCTGTCTCTACACTCCATCCTCCTCCCCCTGTCTCTACACTCCATCCTCCTGCCCCTGTCTCTACACTCCATCCTCCTGCCCCTGTCTCTACACTCCATCCTCCTGCCCCTGTCTCTACACTCCATCCTCCTGCCCCTGTCTCTACACTCCATCCTCCTGCCCCTGTCTCTACACTCCATCCTCCTCCCCCTGTCTCTACACTCCATCCTCCTCCCCTGTCTCTACACTCCATCCTCCTCCCCCTGTCTCTACACTCCATCCTCCTCCCCCTGTCTCTACACTCCATCCTCCTCCCCCCTGTCTCTACACTCCATCCTCCTCCCCCTGTCTCTACACTCCATCCTCCTCCCCCCTGTCTCTACACTCCATCCTCCTCCCCCCTGTCTCACACTCCATCCTCCTCCCCTGTCTCTACACTCCATCCTCCTCCCCCCTGTCTCTACACTCCATCCTCCTCCCCCCTGTCTCTACACTCCATCCTCCTCCCCCTGTCTCTACACTCCATCCTCCTCCCCCTGTCTCTACACTCCATCCTCCTCCCCGGTCTCTACACTCCATCCTCCTCCCCTGTCTCTACACTCCATCCTCCTCCCCGTCTCTACACTCCATCCTCCTCCCCCTGTCTCTACACTCCATCCTCCTCCCCCTGTCTCTACACTCCATCCTCCTCCCCCGGTCTCTACACTCCATCCTCCTCCCAAAGCAATCTTCCTCCTCCATCTCCCACACTCTCCATTTTCATCTCTCTGCCCAGTCCTTTCCTTCTGCCAGCCTCTCAGTCATTCTCTAACAGATGCTTTGGCCCACATATTATGCAAACTCAACCAACCCCCGTGACATTTGCATTTTTCATACATTAGGCTAACTTGCCTAACATAAAAATACATCCACACACAGGCACAAAAATGCCAGCCTACGTACACACATTTAGTCAAACACACATGTACGCACAGAAATTTTTCCTTGGGACTGAACATCAATCTGCAGAGAGCGCTTGCAGAGAGCGCTGATCAAAACATCTGTGCGGTTACATAAGACAAACGTGTTGCGCTTAAAAACTAAAGCCAAACTAATCTTCCAGTGGTTTAGACTCTGTATTTGGGCCATCAATTTGCTGCTTTCTATCGCCTACAATGTGTGTGAGAAAAGAGGGTGGGGCAGAGTTGATTCCTCCATGGGAATTGGAGTTTTGGCAGTGTGTGTTAGGTAATAAAGGACACATCATATGCAAAGAAAAAGGGCAAACATATTTATTACGAATAACCTAATTCATAGGC